>NC_080542.1:10494074-10794074 GCF_028640845.1 Ahaetulla prasina | reverse complement strand
TTGTTGCTGGCAATCCTTATGATTTATATTGATATATTGATCATCAATTGTGTTGTAAATGTTGTACCTTGATGAACGTATCTTTTCTTTTATGTACACTGAGAGCATATGCACCAAGACAAATTCCTTGTGTGTCCAATCACACTTGGCCAATAAAATTCTATTCTATTCTATTCTAAAGTAGTCTTCAACAGGAAGGACGTTGTAACAGATGATTCTATGAGTTAAACTCAGGTCATGTCGAAGGCAGCATAGTTCTAAATTTTCTAAACCCAGGATTTCAAGTCTGGTAGCATAAGGTATTTTGTTGTATTCAGAGGAGTGGAAAACTCTTCTTGTAAAATATTTCTGGACTCGCTCAATTGTATTAATGTCCGAAATGAGGTATGTGTTCCAGACAGGTGAGCTGTATTCAAAAATTGGTCTTCTTTTGAATTTTTTTTATTTTTTAAATTTAAAATTTAAAAATTAATTAAAATTAAAATTAATTAAAATTAAAATTATTATTTTTTTAAATTAAAAATTTTAATTTTAATTTTTTTGGTATTTTTGAATTCCCTCAACACTGTCAAACTATTGACTGAATCTGCACTACTATTAATCATCTCATAGTTCCCATCACCAATCTCCTTCCATTTATGACTGTATGACTGTAACTTTCTTGCTGGCAATCCTTATGATTTATATTGATATATTGACCATCAATTGTGTTGTAAATGTTGTACCTTGATGAACGTATCTTTTCTTTTATGTACACTGAGAGCAGATGCACCAAGACAAATTCCTTGTGTGTCCAATCACACTTGGCCAATAAAAATTCTATTCTATTCTATGTTCCTCTGGTCTGGTTGGCACAGATAAAAAGCAGAGTCACTGGTTTAAAACAAGTATCAATCTTTGTGTGAAGAAAGTTTGAGAGTCCAAGTAGGAAATGGCCAGGCTATGCCAAGGGAGGGGTCTAATATGTCATCAGTCTTAGGTCCTTTTGTGCCCACAGAAATCTTCAGAATCCAAAGGCACCTCCCAACCCAACTTCATTTCTTCTGAAGTTTTACAGGTGTCTATATTCTCTGTCCTTCTCTGGAGCATTTGAACCTCTGGTCTGGTTGGTGTAAATCATAGCAGAATAATTGGACTGGGACAAGGTTCTGAATGTCAAGCTCTTGTGGGTGGAAAACTGGTGACCATCAACACTGATTGACAACTGGATGGGATTATTTAGGAAGAAAATTGTGGTCCTGAAATCTGCTCTACAAACCAACCACTAAATTGTATCTGGAATCTTTTTCAGGCCAGTTTATAAGACAGGAATTAGGCAGATATCCAGGAGTTGTTGTTGTTGTTAGTTGAGAAGTCGTGTCCGACCCATCGCGACCCCATGGACAACGTTCCTCCAGGCCTTCCTGTCCTCTAACATCCTCTGGAGTCCATTTAAGCTCATGCCTCCTGCTTCAGTGACTCCATCCAGCCACCTCGTTCTCTGTTGCCCCCTTCTTCTTTTGCCCTCCATCGTTCCCAGCATTAGGCTCTTCTCCAGTGAGTCCTTCCTTCTCATTAGGTGGCAAAAGTATTTGAGTTTCATCTTCAGGATCTGGCCTTCTAAAGAGCAGTCAGGGTTCATCTCCTCTAGGACTGACTGGTTGAATTGCCTTGCAGTCCAAGGGACTCTCAGGAGTCTTCTCCAGCACCAGAGTTCAAAGTCCTCAATTCTCTGGCGCTCAGCCTTCCTTATAGTCCAACTTTCACACCCATACATTGCAACTGGGAAAACCATAGCCTTGACTATATATCCAGGAGGCATCCCAAATTAAACAAACATTTTTATTTAAAAAAAAGAATTGGGATGAGATTACTATTCAAGCTTTATTTTGTACAGCTTGGGGAAGAAAAATAATGTTTCCACCTTTTATTTTCCTCGTAATAATATTCCTGGGAGTTGGGTTGGGCTGAAAAAAGGGACTGCAGCAAAGTTCCTAAAGAAGGACTAGATTAAAAACCAGCATACTAAAAAGCAGAGACATCACCCTGCCAACAAAAGTGGGTCTAGTCAAGAACGCAAAAAGACCAGATCCTGAAGATGAAACTCAAATCCTTTGGCCACCTAAGGAGAAGGAAGGACTCACTAGAGAAGAGCCTAATGCTGTGAAAGATTGAGGGCAAAAGAAAAATGGGACGGCAGAAAATGAGGTGGCTGGATGGAGTCACTGAAGCACTAGGCATGAGCTTAAATGGACTCCAGAGGATGGTAGAGGACAGGAAGAATGTTGGAGGAATGTTGTCCATGGGGTTGCGATGGGTCGGACACAACTTCGCAACTAACAACAACAACAAGATTAAAAAGTACAGTCTCATGGCTTCTAGTGTTTTTCCTTAGCAACTTGATCAAACTGTCTCTCTTGGAAAGAAGATGAGAGCTGTTCCTAGTCGTAGCTCAAATCCTGGCAAAGCAAAGAATAAAGGAGACCTTGGTCTTTGAGCTTGGTGGCTTTCTTCCTGGGAAATCACCCCTCCTTATCTTTTCTTCACAGTCAGCAGCTTGGAAGCCCAAGTGATCCAGACACCCAAAACCCTGGAAGTTGAAGAAGGAGGCTCTTTCACTCTGAAGTGCAACTACTCCACCCTGTATCAGTCCTATTTTTGGTACCAACAGCTGCCTGGAGCGCCTCCGTCTCTCATCCTATCTATATCTTCTCAAGGAAGCCAGAATAAAGAAGGTTTTGTGGCAAAGTACTTGGAGAAGGGGAAAGAAAGCCAGCTGCATCGCTCTAAAGCTCAGCTTCAGGATTCAAGAAACTACTTCTGCGCTGTACCAGACACAGTGATGTAGGAAGGGGAAACCTCCTAACCGAAACCTCAGTTCTTCTGAAGTTTCATACTTGCCTCTATTCTCTGTGTATTGTGGTCTGCCAGCAGCTTGAGGAGCTGGCAATGGAGTCGGACAGCGATGAGGCTGAGGAAGAACATGGGCCAGTCCTGGAGGTTGGGGAAGGCACGGATGAGGGCTCTGCGTTGGAGGCAGAGGTGGGGCCAGGGCCATCTGGGAGTGATGTGTGGACTCTGGAGCCTCCAGAGGCTGACAGTAGTGAGGCAGAGGAACAGGAGGAGCCTGTTCCTAATGCACACATGAGAAGAGCTACCAGAAGGCAAGAGCAGCTCAAGCAAAGAGGATGACTCAGGAGTATGGCCAAGAGATGATTGCCCCCTCCCATAAGGCTTAAAAGACCAGCAACTGCATTTGGGCTCTTTGCCGGAAAACAACGTTGATAGCTTTGTCTTGTTTCATATCGGTGTCTTCTGAACTTTTCCCAAGAAAGGCCTTTGGCAGTTTACCTAACTGGACCAAGGTTGGTGATAGGAATTGTGTTGGGAGGAATTTGCTTTAATTTAGGTGGACTACGCTGAGAATGAAGTAATTCTCAGCTGTTCTAATAAAGTTTGTTTGTTTTTACACTGACTGAGTTTCGTACAACCTACTTGGGCCTGGGTCACAACACTGTGCTTCTCTGAAGCACATACTCCTCTCATCCTGTTGGTGGAGATCAAAGCAGAATAGCTGGGCTAGAAGGAGCTTCTGAGTATCGAGCTCTTGTTGATGGAAAGCTGGTGACCATCAGCACTAATTGAACAACTGGGTGGGATTTAGTGATCCTCAACTATATCGTACACATCAGTTGTCCCCAATTCGGGTTTGAAGCCTGGTGCCGAGGCCAATGAAGGATGCCACAAACGAGGTGCAGGTTTTGATTGTTTTTAATTGGGGTACCCCAAGAAAAAGGGCTCCTTGGCCAAAATGCCAAGAGAGTCAAGAACCAAAGTATTAAGAAAGCTTTATACATTTTCACTGAAGGAGAAGGCGGTACAAGGCGGGATAACAAGAAATAACATCTAGTAAACATTTCAATAATAATTTGACAATTTGTTCTGTTGGTCTCTAGCTGTCCCTGTTCCTAAGCCTTGGCTAATGAATGCCCCAGGAGTTATCTAATACACATTTTATTTGCTGCAGGCCATCTCTATTCCTAACTTTTAGCTGAAGTCTGTAAGTTGCCTAACTCTTGTTGCTTATATCAGCTTTCTAACTACCCAGAATTGTTACAAGATTTGCACATGCATATTTCCTGTGTTCTTGCCATACAGACTCCACAATTGCAGGCTTCTTGATTTACTTTCAAGTATGTGCCATGACTTGCCTTTATTTTAGCAGACAGTCCATCACACCAACCACTAAATTGTACCTGGAATCTTATTTCAGACCATTGCATAAGACAGGAAGTAGGCAGATATCCAGGAGAAATCCCAAATTAAACAAACAATCTTAATTTTTTTTAAAAAAATAAGCGAATCCCATAGACATCTCTACTGGGAGATTCTAGGAAACACCAATATCAAAGCAGAAGATTGTTAAAATTGTCAAAAATATGAACAATTTGATTCACTTTGCAGTTCATATCATGGGCCGTCATCAACTGCCAATAAGTTATATTCTACAGAATCATTAAAATAGACCTTGAGAAGGATCTAAATCTAACAAGGATCTACTTTGCTCAATAGTAGTAACTGTGAGAGGGATCTTGGAGTCCTAGTGGACAACCATTCAAAGATGAGCCAGAAGTGTGCAGCAGCTGCCAAAAAAGCCAACACAGTTCTGGGCTGCATAAACAGAGGGATAGAATCAAGATCACGTGAAGTGTTAATACCACTTTATAAGGCCTTGGTAAGGTCACTCTTGGAATACTGCATCCAGTTTTGGTTGCCACAAGGTAAAAAGTTGTGGAGATTCTAGAAAGAGTGCAGAGAAGAGCAACAAAGATGATTAGGGGACTGGAGGCTAAAATATATGAAGAACGGTTGCAGGAACTGGGTATGTCTAGTTTGATGAAAAGAAGGATTGGGGGAGAGATGATAGCAGTGTTCCAATATCTCAGGGGTTGCCACAAGGAAGAGGGAGTCAAGCTATTCTCCAAAGCACCTGAGGGTAGAACAAGAAGCAATGGGTGGAAACTAATCAAGGAGAGAAGCAACTTAGAACTAAGGAGAAATTTCCTGACGGTTAGAACAATTAATCAGTGGAACAACTTGCCTGCAGAAGTTGTGAATGCTCCAACTTTGGAAATATTTAAGAAGATATTGGATAACCATTCATCTGAAGTGGTCTACGGTTTCCTTCCTGGGCAGGGGGTTGGACTAGAAGACCTCCAAGGTCCCTTCCAACTCTGATATTATTAGTATTAATTGGTACAACGGTCCTAAGTGTGAAAAATGGTTCAAAAGTCACTTTTTTCCGTGCCGTTGTAAAAATAAACGGTTACTAAGTGAACTGCCGTTAGTCGAGGACAACTTATACAAACAAATATGAAATAAAAACATTTTCCAGGGCATGTTTGTGTGATGCTCAGCAGGATGTGAAGGCGAGTATTACGATCACAGTATTCTTCCCAAAACTCATCCAGGTAAGAAAGGATGGAGGCTGCAGGACGATCGTGAGTTTTGTTCCCCTAAATTTTGTCTGCCACAAGAGGGCAGACCAGAATGCTCAAAAAGTATTATTGGGAGAAACTCAAAAATGTGACTCAAATTCCAGAGTTCCCATAGAAAGAGAAACCCAAAGACCCAAGAGATATTTTTTTAAGAAGAAAATTCTGGGTCCTCCATAGAACACACAGGGAAAGTTACTTGGAACCAAGGTATGTCAACAAGGCATATCATGCTATAAGACAATAGAAAGGTTGGCTTTAGAGCAGTGGTGCAATTCAATTTTTTTTTTTACTACTGGTTCTATGGGCGTGACTTGGTAGGTGTGGTCTGGCTTGGTGGGCATGGTAGGGGAAGGATACTGCAAAATCTCCATTCTCACCCCACTCCAGAGGAAGGATACTGCAAAATCCTCATTCCCACCATACTCCAGGGGAAGGAACCTGCAAAATCCCCATTCCTACCCTACTCCACAGGAAGGCTACTGCACAATCCTCATTTCCACCCTACTCCAAGGGAAGGATACTGCACAATCCTCATTCCCACCCTACTCCAGGGGAAGGATACTGCAAAATCCCTATTCCTATCCTACTACCGCTACAGAGCACTCAATGCACACCAGAACAACTAGACACAAGTACAGTTTTTTCCCGAAGGCCATCACTCTGCTAAAGAAATAATTCCCTCAACACTGTCAAACTATTTACTAAGTCTGTGCTATTATTAATCTTGTCATCGTTCTCATCTCCCATCTCCTTCCACTTATGATTGCATGACTGTAACCTTGTTGCTGGTATCCTTACAATTTATATTATTATATTATTGCTGCATCACCTGCAAAGTCATGGAATCTATCATCAACCAATCCATTACCTCACACTTAGAAACTAACAACCTACTCTCCAACAAACAATTTGGTTTCAGGAAAAAGTTATCATGTAACTTACAACTTCTCCACTGCAAAAACATATGGACTTCAAATCTAGATCAAGGCAAATCAATAGATGCAATCTACATAGACTTCTGCAAAGCTTTTGACTCAGTAGTACACGATAAACTTCTCCTTAAACTAACATCCTATGGCATCTCAGGACCCCTCCACAAATGGATATCTGCTTTTCTGTCTAACAGACAACAAGTGGTCAAAATTGGCAATGCTTTATCAAATCCTGTTCCTGTCAAGAGTGGCGTTCCTCAAGGCAGCGTCCTTGGACCAACACTCTTTATTCTATACATTAATGATCTTTGTGACCATATCTCAAGTAATTGTGTTCTCTTTGCTGACGATGTCAAACTATTTAACACCACAGACAACACTTCTATCATTCAAAACGACCTTGACCATCTAACCGCTTGGTCTAAAAATTGGCAGCTCCAAATTTCAACCAGCAAATGCTCAGTCTTACATATAGGAAAAAAGAACGCTAAAACTAAGTACATACTAGATGGACATTACCTTACAGACGACCCCCATCCCGTTTAAGACCTTGGAGTTTTCATGTCAAATGATCTAAGTGCCAAAGCCCACTGCAACTACATAGCAAAAAAAGCTATAAGAATTGTAAACTTAATTTTGCGTAGCTTCTTTTCCAAAAACACCACACTACTAACCAGAGCATATAAAACATTTGCTAGACCAATTCTAGAATACAGCTCACCTGTTTGGAACCCTCACCACATCTCTGACATCAATACAATTGAACGTGTCCAGAAATATTTTACAAGAAGAGTTCTCCATTCCTCTGAAAACAACAAAATACCTTATCCCACCAGACTTGAAATCCTAGGTTTAAAAAACTTGGAACTCCGTCGCCTTCGACAAGACCTAAGTTTAACTCACAGAATCATCTATTGTAATGTCCTTCCTGTCAAAGACTACTTCAGCTTTAATTGCAATAATACAAGGGCAACCAATAGATTTAAACTTAATGTAAACCGCTTTAATCTAGATTGCAGAAAATATGACTTCTGCAACAGAATCATCAGTGCTTGGAATACTTTACCTGACTCTGTGGTCTCTTCCCATAATCCTAAAAGCTTTAACCAAAAACTTTCTACTACTGACCTCACCCCATTCCTAAGAGGACCATAAGGGGCGTGCATAAGCGCACAAACGTGCCTACCATTCCTGTCCTATTGTTTTTCTTTTCTTCTTCCTATATATGTTTATATGTGTATATACTATATAATCTTTTTGTATGATGTTGTGACAAAATAAATAAATAAATAAATAAATATATTGACTGTTTCCCTATGACTATCATTAAGCGTTGTACCTTATGATTCTTGATGAACATATCTTTTCTTTTATGTACTCTGAGACCGTATGCACCAAGACAAATTCCCTGTGTGTCCAATCACACTTGGCCAATAAAGAATCCTATCCTATCCTATCCTATCCTATCCTATCCTATCCTGTCCTGTCCTGTCCTGTCCTGTCCCGTCCCGTCCCGTCCCGTCCCATCCCATCCCATCCCATCCCATCCCATCCCATCCCATCCCATCCCATCCCATCCCATCCTATCCCACCCCACCCCACCATTCCATTCCATTCCATTCCATTCCATTCCATTCCATTCCATTCCATTCTATTCTATTCTATTCTATTCTATTCTATTCTATTCTATTCCCTACCCTACCCTACCCTACCCTACCCTACCCTACTCTACCCTATCCAATTCCATTCTATTCCATTATTCTATTCTATTCTATTCTATTCTATTCTATTCTATTCTATTCTATTCTATTCTATTCTATTCTATTCTATCTACTCTGCTCTGCCCTGCCCTGCCCTGCCCTGCCCTGCCCTGCCCTACCCTGCCCTATCCTATTCCATTCCACTATTCTATTCTATTCTATTCTATTCTATTCTATTCTATTCTATTCTATTCTATTCTATTCTATTCTATTCTTGACAATTTCCTAGTGGGAGATACATTTAGTTCAGGTCAAGAGCCAATTCAGGCAGAAACGCTGAAGAGGTTCTTGTTTTCTGACCTGAGTTTACGGAGGTCAGGCATGTCCATGGCTAGTGGGAAGTGTAGTTGGAAAGACTGACCTAGAATGTGTCATAATACAGAAGTCACTTTCTTCCCATACTTTTTTTCCAGAAGGTGAGGAGGATCGGTGTGGTTGAAAGGAAACACTTTTGAAGAACCTGGGTATGTCTAGACCAGGGGTATCAAACTCAATTTCATTGTGGCCACAAGACGGTTGTGTCTGACTTTGGAGGGTGTGGGGGGCATGGACAGGGGGTGTGGTCATGGTGGGCATATCGGGGGCACCTGTGTTGGCCATGTGCTAAGGGAGAAGTTCCCTGAGATCCTCCCTCACTCTCATTACAATCTCCTTCCTTCCTTCCTTCCTTCCTTCCTTCCTTCCTTCCTTCCTTCCTTCCTTCCTTCCTTCCTTCCTCCCTCCCTCCCTCCCTCCCTCCCTCCCTCCCTCCCATCTTCCTTCCTTTTCTTCTTTTTAATATATAATATAACAACAGAGTTGGAAGGGACCTTGGAGGCCTTCTAGTCCAACCCCCTGCCCAGGCAGGAGACCCTACACCATCTCAGACAAATGGTTATCCAACATTTTCTTAAAAATTTCCAGTATTGGAGCATTCACAACTTTTCCTTCCCTCTTCATTCTCCTTCCTTTCCCTCTTTCCTTCCTTGCTCTCTTCCCATCTTCCCATCTTTTCCTTTGTCTTTCCTCTTTCCCTTTTTCCTCCCCTGTCCCTTCTTGCTTGCTCAAATGCCATAGGGGAAAACATTTCTCCTTTTGTTTTGTTTTTAGTTTGTTTTGATAGCCCCTCTGCCAGCAAAAATGGAGCCCACATCCTGTTTTCGGCTGTGAGGGCCTCCTGCAGCCCTTTTTCAGCAAAAATGGAGTTCTGTTTTCACTGGCAGAGGCACCATGGGCCGATCCTTCTCTGTTTCCAGGCCAGCCCCTCAGGCTGAATCTAAATACCCTGCAGGGTTTATCCACCCACCGGGCCTTGAGTTTGACACCCCTGTTCTAGACTATCAAAGAGAAAGATCGGGGGTGGGGGGACATGATAACTCTCTTCCAGTACTTGAGGGGCTGTCACAAGGAAGTTGAGATTGACTTATTCTTCAAAGCACCAACGAGCAGGACAAGAAGTGGAAGCTTGCTCAAGAGAAATCCAATCCAACCTAGAAATAAGGAGAAATTTCTTGACGGGGAGAACAATTAATCAATGAAACATCTTGTCTCCTGGAGTTTTGGCTGCTCCATCGCTGGAGGTTTTTAAGAAGAGACTGGACAGCCATTTGACTGGGATGGTATAAGATTCTTGGTTTGAGTAAGGTGATGGATTAGAAGACCTCTGAGATCCTTTCCAGCCCTAGGATTCTATGAATCACACCAGAGGGATTTTCTTTAGATGGGTCACAGATAGATTTCTGCATTTCTTATTTGATCATTATCACCGTTCTCATGCATAGTGGAACAGTTCAGATATGTACTAAACTTTGAGGGGACATGGTGGCTCAGTGGCTAAGATGCTGAGCTTGTCGTTCGAAAGGTCGGCAGTTCAGCGGTTTGAATCCCTAGTACCGCATATAACGGGGTGAGCTCCCGTGACTAGTCCCAGCTTCTGCCAACCTAGCAGTTCGAAAGCATGTAAAAAATGCAAGTAGAAAAATAGGGACCACCTTTGGTGGGAAGATAACAGCGTTCCATGCGCCTTTGGTGTTGAGTCATGCCGGCCACATGACTACGGAGACGTCTTCGGACAGCGCTGGCTCTTCGGCTTTGAAAGGGAGATGAGCACCGCCCCCTAGAGTCGGGAACAACTAGCACATATGTGCGAGAGGAACTTTTACATTTACTCTATAATGAATAAGAGCCGAGGTGGCACAATGATTAGAGTGCAGTACTGCAGGCTAATCTTCAGTTGACTGCTAGCTGCAGTTCGGCAGTTCGGCAGTTCAAATCTGACCGGCTCAGGGTTGACTCGGTCTTCCATCCTTCTGAGGTGGGTGAAATGACGACCCAGATTGTTGGGGGCGATACGCTGACTCTGTAAACTACTTAGAGAGCGAAGTCTAAGTGCTATTGCTATACCAGCTAGAAAACAACAGGACCAGTTTTTGTTTCTTTGCCTACCTCCTGGGTTTGTGGTATACCCCTCTTTTGATCTACATGAATCAAAGCAGACGCGAGCAGATCTCTGATCCCCGGAAGGTGTCAGCACAAAGCCACCCACAAGACTTTCCTGTGACAGAATTTTCCTGGGGACAGAATTGTCCTGCCTGTTGCAGAGAAAGGAAGAAGGATGGGAGATCTGGGGAGCAGGATTGTTGCCTTGCTGTTGGCCATCTCCACAGGTATCCTTCTCCTTTTATTGCTTCATTTATTGAGGGAAATAACGTTTAGCTTACTTTTTTGGGGGGGGGAGGGGAATTGAAAGTGGGAAACAAAGCCTCCTCAAAATGACTTAGAAGCTGAATCTTTCAAAAGCCATGAAAAGAAAAAAGAAAAACAATCAGGACAATTTGTTTATTTAAATATGTTATAATGTAAAGTAGGAGGGCAAACTTTGAATAATAATTGCTCCTTGGGAAATTCTAAAGGATCAGCTAAATAAACTTGTTGGTGGATTCCTTCTCCCTCTCTCCCTCTCTAACTCACTCCCTCCTTCCCTCCTTCCTCTCTTCCTCCCTACCTAACACACTCACTCCTTCCCTCCCTCCTCCTTTCCTCCTTCCTCCCTCCCTAACTCCCTCCCTCCCTCCTTCCTCCCTACCTCCCTAAATCACTCCCTCCTTCCCTCCTCCATCCCTAACTCACTCCCTCCTTCCCTCCCTCCCTCCCTCCCTCCCTAACTCCCTCCTCCTTCCCTCCTCCCTCCTAACTCACTCACTCCTTCCTCCCTCCTCCTCCTCCTCCTAACTCATTCACTCTCACTTCTTCCCTCCCTCCTCCTTATCTCTCTAACTCACTCACTCCTTCCCTCCCTAACTCATTCCCATTCCTTCCCTCCCTCCCTCCCTAACTCCCTCCTTCCCTCCCTTCTTCCCTCTCTTCTTCTCTCCCTCCCTCTATAACTCCCTCCCTCCTCCCTTCCTCCCTCCCTCCCTCATTTTTCCTAACCTTTCCATTCCCCTTCCAGTTGTATCAGGTCAAGCTACTGTCACCCAGGAGCACCGATTTCTTTCAGTTAAGGAAGGAGACTCCATCCCGCTGAAGTGCTCCTATCAGGGCACGGAATACAGTCTTCAGTGGTACAAGCAATATCCAGGGAGCCAGAATTCATGATATTACGGATTACATCAGGGACTGAAGAAAAGGATAATTTCAAAATGACTCTGGACACAGATGAGAAAACCACCTCTTTGTATCTGAAGAACACCCAACTGAAGGATTCAGCTGTCTATTTCTGTGCATGGGAGCACAGTGGCACGAAGACACTTCCTGGCTGTAATGAAAGGTGCAGGAGAAGCAATGGAGCTGCCTACTGGCGGCCTTCAGAATAAACATCAGAAGGACATTCTGTCATAATTGTCATGCAGTGACATCTGCAGAGACTATAAATAGGAGGCGGGACTTCCTGGTTTTTTGTCTTGGACAAAGTAATGAATTTGCGCGGGCAATCTGTATCAACGGAGGGAAGAATATATTCGTGAGTAATTCTGGCCTTATCTATAATTTCCTTGTTATCTCCAGAAACTTGGCAGGCCCGTGGGTAGACGTAGCCAGGACATTTATATATATGTAAATAAATCAGAAAAGAGGCCTCTGACTGACTCTTTGCTGGGAGTATTGGGGGAAGGGAAACAGAACATTTTGTCCAAGACCTGACTAAAACATCTTCCACCAAAGATGGACCAGCAGCAGGTACAGCAGCAGTTACAGCAGCTACAAGCGGCTAATCAACAGCTCCAGCAGCAAGTGGCTCACTTGGCAGGCCAACTTGCTGCCAGGAATGTGCCTGCAGCCCCCCCCATCCTCCCACTCCTCCTCCTCGTCGCAGGTGCCTGATAACCGTGCCGGATAAGTTTTCTGGGCAGCCTGAGATGTTCCCGACCTTCTTGGGACAGTGCCAGCTCTACATGGCTATGAGGCCAGAGGATTTCCCAGACGACCGGGCTAAGGTGGCCTTCGTGATTAACCTTCTTTCCGGCTCGGCTGCTCGATGGGCCACGCCCCTCTTGCTCCAGGACAGCCCCCTGCTGGCGGACCAACAGCGTTTTTGGCAGCACCTGCGCACCGTGTATGAGGACCCCGTACGAATGCTGACGGCAACCAGGCACCTTAAGGAACTCCGTCAAGGGAAACGCCCCCTGCAGGAGTACATCGCCGAATTTCGTCTTTTGTGCCAGGACTCTGACTGGAATGATGCAGCGCTGGTGGATGCGTTCCAGGAGGGACTCTCAGAGGAATTGCAAGATGAGCTGGCCCATGTGGAGGCGCCGCGGACCCTCGACAACTTGGTGCCCCTTTGTCTCCGCCTCGATGCCCGTCTGCAACGGCGACCGTCCCGTCACACCCCCCGGGACCCGCCGTCGACATCTGCACCCCCACTTCCTGCACCACCAGCACCCAGGGTCGCCCCACATTTTGTAACCGCTGCGGAAGAGCCCATGGAGTTGGGAGCGGCCAGACCTCGCCTGACAGCCCAGGAGCGGAACCGGAGGCGCCAAGGGGGATTGTGCCTGTACTGTGGGGAGCCCGGCCACTTCGCCGCTTCTTGCCCCAGAAAGCGAAGTGGGGCACGCACGCCAGTCCCCGAATCACAGCGTGACCAATCGAAGCGGGCAGGCCCGACCTCGGGGAAACCCTAGGTCGGGCACGTACTAAGCCCCCACTGGACGTTGCGGAAGTAGACTCTGGGCCCCCTCGGCATCTGATTCTGGACACACGGATATGGTTGGGGAACCAGTCGGACGGGCTCCAGGCGCATGCGCTGGTGGACTCAGGGGCCACAACAAACTTTATGGACCAGGCCTTTGTGACCCAGTTTGCGGTCCCCGTGGTTCCGGTGGACCCTCCGATGCGGGTAGAGACAATTGATGGGCGAGAACTGGTGTCCGGCCCCATTAAATTTGCCACCCAGCCTTTGCGCCTGGCTATTGGGGACCATGAGGAGGCGATCCAGTTTTATGTCACGGCGGACCTTCATTTTCCCTTGGTCCTTGGGTTGGCCTGGCTTCGGACCCACGATCCTCAGGTGGCCTGGTCGCGGAACGCCATCTCTTTCCCGAGTCTGCAGTGCGTCGATCACATCCGCCACACCTGTGCCGGCCAGAACGTCCCCACCGCTGCCATCACCTTGCCTCCTGAGCTGACGGACTTCGCCGACGTGTTCAGCGAGAAGGAGGCAGACCGACTACCCCCGCATCGGCCCTACAATTGCCCCGTGGACCTTCTGCCCAACGCACCACTGCCTGTGGGACGCCTGTATTCCATGTTGGAGCCCGAGTTCGCCGCCCTCAGGGACTTCCTGGACAAAAACCTGGCCCGAGGGTTCATCCGGCCTTCAAAGTCCCCTCTCTCGGCCCCGGTCCTCTTCGTGAAGAAGAAGACAGGGGACTTGCGCCTATGCTGTGATTACCGCTGGCTAAACGCCATTACGGTGCGGAATCGCTACCCCCTGCCGCTCATCCCAGAGCTACTGGAGAGGTTGCGGGAGGCCACGATCTTCACCAAGCTCGATCTCCGGGGGGCCTACAACCTGGTGTGGATGCGAGAAGGAGACGAATGGAAGACAGCATTTGGCACCCGATACGGACACTACGAATACACTGTCATGCCATTTGGGTTGACCAACGCTCCCGCCGTTTTCCAGCACTTCATGAACGACGTGTTCCGAGACATGTTGGATCGGTTCGTGGTTATCTACCTGACAGACATCCTGATTTACTCCCGGTCCAGGGAAAGCCACCTTCGACACGTCGGTCTGGTTCTGCAACGCTTGCGGGAGCAACAACTCAACGCGAAGCTGGAGAAATGCGTCTTCTTCCGGACTTCCATAGAATTCCTCGGGCATATCATCTCGCCCGAGGGCATAGCCATGGACCCATGTAAAGTAGAAGCTTTGTGTAGCTGGGAAGCCCCTCGTCGGGTGAAGGATGTTCAGCGCCTGCTGGGCTTCGCCAACTACTACCGGACCTTCATCCTGGGCTTCGCCACACTGACGGCTCCACTTACCCAGCTCCTCAGGAAGAAGGTTGCGTTCCGGTGGGGTCCCCCGCAGCAAGAAGCATTCACAGCCCTCAAGAAAGCCTTCGTCACGGAACCCATCCTGAGGCATCCCGACCCGCTCCGGCCTTTTGTGGTGGAAACGGACGCGTCCAATGTGGCTCTGGGAGCGGTGCTGCTACAGGCTCCGACGAATGGCGGCACACTTTTTCCCTGTGCTTACTACTCCTGGAAACTCAATCCTTCCGAGCGCAACTACACTATCTGGGAAAAAGAGTTGCTGGCTATCAAGGCTGCATTCGAGGCTTGGCGACACCATCTGGAGGGGGCCCGACATCAGGTGGAGGTCCGAACGGACCATCGGAATCTCGAGCACCTCACCACAGCTCGGAAGTTGAACCAGCGGCAGATCCGGTGGTCGTTGTTTTTTGCCCGGTTCAACTTCCGCGTGACCTACATTCCCAGCGGTCACAACCGGAGGGTGGATGCCCTGTCCCGCAAGCCAGAGTACCTCTGCGCCAAAGACCCCCTTCCTCCACGGACAGTGCTGCCGGCAGAAGCCTTGGCCGCAGCACGGGAGCCAGTGGACTTGCGGGCCCAGGTGCGAGAGGCGCAGCGCCAGGACGCCTGGTCGCAGCAAAGGAGAGCGGAGGTGGGCCCCACATCTCCTTGGACCTTGGAGGAGGACTTACTCAAGTTTCGGGGGCGATTATATGTGCCCACAGGACCACTCCGAGCCCTCGTCATGACCCAGTGCCACGACAACCCTGCAGCAGGACATTTTGGGTTCTTCAAGACCCTCCACCTGGTGACACGGACCTTTTGGTGGCCCCGAGTGTGGCATGATATACATGACTACGTGACATCCTGCGTAGCGTGCCGGCAAGCCAAGACCGCCACGGGGGCACCTCCCGGGTTCCTCCAGCCCTTGCCGACACCCGACAGACCCTGGGGGGCGATCTCTATGGACTTCCTGACAGACCTGCCGCCATCCTCTGGGTTCACCACGGTGCTGGTGGTGGTGGACATGCTCACCAAGATGGCACACTTCATCCCATGCCGCGGACTGCCCACAGCCGCAAAAACGGCCCGTCTCTTTCTGCAGCACATCTTCCGCCTCCATGGTCTACCGGACAGGGTGGTTTCGGACCACGGAGTTCAGTTCACAGCCCGCTTCTGGAAGAGCCTGATGGCCGCGTTGGAGGTGCAGGTGTGTCTGTCGTCATCGCACCATCCGGAGACCGACGGGGGTACAGAGAAGGTCATCGGTATACTGGAACAGTTTCTCTGTTGCTTCATCAACCAGCAACAGGACAACTGGGCCGACTACCTGTCCCTGGCGAAGTTTGCTTTTAACAACTCTCAGCACACCTCTACTCAGATGACCCCGTTCTTTGCCAATGTGGGGTACCATCCGCAGCTCTTCCCTCTGGCACCACCGGACTTTCCTGTTCCCGAAACACAGACCTTCCTGACGGAATTGCATGCGGTCCAACAGTTGGTACGTCAGCAGCTGAATCGGGCAAAGGAGGACTACAAACGGTCCGCCAACCGCTCCCGATGGGCAACGCCCCCGCTGGCAGTTGGAGACCGGGTGTGGCTCTCCACCAAACACCTCCCGTCCGACCGCCCGGTAAAGAAGTTGGACCACCGATTCATCGGCCCGTTCCCTGTCGAGGCAGTCATCAACCCGGTAGCCTACCGACTGACCCTGCCACGATCCATGCGGATCCACCCCGTTTTTCACCGGTCCCTTCTGGTTCCTGAGGCCACACCGAGTCCCCTTCGGTGCCCAACAGCACCCGTCACTGTCGCCGAGGGCGGATCGGAGGAATACGAAGTCCACAGCGTACGAGACTCCCGCTGGCTGAAGGGTCGTTTCCAATATTTGATCGCGTGGAAGGGATACGGGACTGATTTCTCCTGGGTAGATGCCTCCGACGTTCATGCCCCTGACCTGGTGCAGGCCTTCCATGAGCAGAACCCAGCCTGACCGCATCCCGATCGTCAGCCCCGGGGGAAGGGCCCTGCGGTGAGGGATAGTGTTGTGACCCAAGTTCCTGGACCCGGACTCCTGGACTCGGATGATTCAGAAAGTGAGGGAGAAGACCTGGCCAGCCCTGCTTCTCGTGAGCCCTTTCCCTCCCTGGCAACCATTCAAAGGGAGGAGGAGGGGCCGGCAAAGCCTGATTCCCTGGAGCCTCCTTCTGATTTGGCAACGCCCCAAGAACAGTTTTGGAGTGATGCAAGATTACGAAGACGTGACCGGCGTGCGCAGCAGTGGAAGAGTTGGGACAAAGCCAAGTCATGATTGTCATGCAGTGACATCTGCAGAGACTATAAATAGGAGGCGGGACTTCCTGGTTTTTTGTCTTGGACAAAGTAATGAATTTGCGCGGGCAATCTGTATCAACGGAGGGAAGAATATATTCGTGAGTAATTCTGGCCTTATCTGTAATTTCCTTGTTATCTCCAGAAACTTGGCAGGCCCGTGGGTAGACGTAGCCAGGACATTTATATATATGTAAATAAATCAGAAAAGAGGCCTCTGACTGACTCTTTGCTGGGAGTATTGGGGGAAGGGAAACAGAACACATTCTCGGCTACAGCATCACAGCATCACACTCTTTTTACTATCCAGTTTATAGGTTTTCTCCATTCGTTGGTCCCTTTCTAGGTCATCTGCAGACAGCCCAAGAAAGGGAAATGGTCCAAAGGTTTCTGAGAATCGACTGAATGATCCCCATGTCTTTCTCTTCCAGGGGTCCAGTGCCAGGACCGACTGGATCAGAAGCCCCTAGAAGTCATCCAAGAAGGAGAGGATTCCACAATCGCCTGTCAGTTCACCTCCAGTAATGTCTATTTCATGCAGTGGTACAGGCAATATCCAGGAGAACGACCTGCGTTTCTCCTAACGGTTACATGGGTGAGATTGGAGAAACGCGGACACTTCAGGGCGTCTTTTGAGAAGCAGGAGAGTCAGTTGCACATCACAAAGGTGCAGATGAAAGATGCTGCTGTCTATTTCTGTGGGATCCACAGAAGATCCACAGCAACACAGAGACAGCTGCTGCCTGTACAAAAACCCTCTAAGGCTGAGCAATTCTCTCAAGGGGAACTGAATCCCAGTTGGGAAATTGGGATGCAAATGTGGGCGGACTGATTAGATTGCATTAGATTGGAATTCTTTATTGGCCAAGCGTGATTGGACACACAAGGAATTTGTCTTTGGTGCATAGGCTCTCACTGTACATAAAAAGACAAGATACATTCCTCAAGAATCATAAGGTACAACACTTAACGATAGTCATAGAGTACAAATAAGCAATCAAATCATACTAGGAAACAATCAATATAAATCATAAGGATACAGCAACAAGTTACAGTCATGCAGTCATAAGTGGGAGGAAACAGGTGAGAGTAAGGATGAGAAGATTAATAGTAATAGTAATGCAGACTTAATAACTAGTTTGACAGTTTTGAGGGAATTATTTGTTTAGCAGAGTGATGGTGTTTGGGGAAAAACTGTCCTTGTGTCTAGTTGTTCTGCTGTGCAGTGCTCTCTAGTGTCGTTTTGAGGGTAGGAGTTGAAACAATTTATGTCCAGGATACGAAGGGTCTGTAAATATTTTCACAGCTGTCTTTTTGACTCATGCAGTATACAAGTCCTCAAAAGAAGGCAGGTTGTTAGCCATTGTTTTTTCTGCAGTTCTAATTATCCTCTGAAGTCTGTGTCTGTCTTGTTGGGTTGCAGAACCAAACCAGACAATTATGGAGGTGCGGATGACAGACTCAATAATTCCTCTGTAGAACTGTATTAGCAACTCCTTGGGCAGTTTGAGCTTCCTGAGTTGGCGCAGAAAGAACATTCTTTGTTGTGCTTTTTTGACGACGTTTTTGATGTTAGGTGTCCATTTTAGGTCTTGATGATGATGCTGAACACATCACATTTGAGAAAAGACCTTCAAAAAGACCTTGACTTTGTGTCGGAATGGTAAAAATTTTGGCAACTCCACATCTCAACCAACAAATGCTCTGTCTTACACATTGGAAAAAAGAATCAGAATACTAAATACAAGCTTGATGGACATGACCTTGTAGATGACCCTCATTCCATCAAAGACCTTGGAGTTTTCATATCAAACGATCTAAGTACCAAAGCCCACTGCAACTACATAGCCAAAAAGGCTTTAAGAGTTGTAAACCTAATCTTGTGTAGCTTCTTCTCTAGAAAGTTTACATTACTAACCAGAGCATACAAAACATTTGCTAGACCAATTCTCGATTACACCTCATTTTGGACATTAATACAATTGAGCGTGTCCAGAAATATTTTACAAGAAGAGTTCTCCACTCCTCTGATCACAACAAAATACCTTATGCCACCAGACTTGAAATCCTGGGTTTAGAAAATTTAGAACTCTGCTGCCTTTGGCATGACCTGAGTATAACTCATAAAATCATCTGCTACAATGTCCTTCCTGTCGAAGACTACTTCAGCTTCAACCACAACAATACAGGAGCACACAATAGATTTAAACTTAAAGTTAACTGCTCCAATCTTGATACAGAGTTGTTAATGCTTGGAATACATTACCTGACTCTGTGGTCTCTTTCCAAAATCCCCAAAGCTTTAACCAAAGACTATCTACTGTTGACCTCAACCCATTCCTAAGAGGTCTGTAAGGGGCATGCATAAGAGCACCAGCGTGCCTACCGTTCATGTCCTAATGTACCCTTTGATTGTATCCAATTCGTATGGTTATATCATGCTTATACTTATATATATTGTTATGTTTGACAAAATAAATAAAAATTAATAAATAATAATAATAATAATAACAACAGAGTTGGAAGGGACCTTGGAGGCCTTCTAGTCCAACCCCCTGCTCAGGCAGGAAACCCTACACCATCTCAGACAGATGGTTATCCAACATTTTCTTTAAAAATTCCAGTGTTGGAGCATTCACAACTTCTGCAGGCAAGTCGTTCCGCTTATTAATTGTTCTAACTGTCAGAAAATTTCTCCTTAGTTCTGAATTGCTTCTCTCCTTGATTAGTTTCCATCCATTGCTTCTTGTCCTGCCTTCAGGTGCTTTGGAGAATAGTTTGACTCCCTCTTCTTTGTGGCAACCCCTGAGATAGTGGAACACTGCTATCATGTCTCCCCTAGTCCTTCTTTTTGTTAAACTAGACATGGCAAGAAAACTGGCATGGATTCTTTCTCCATAAGATAATGTGTTTGCCTACTTTAAAGACTTTTAACGAGAGGATTTTCTGAGAGGGTGGTTGTGGATGTATTGCATTTTGTAGTGTCAATATATTCCAAAAGTGGTTCCTCCTCCTCCTCCTCCTCCTCCTCCTCCTCCTCCTCCTCCTCCTCCTCCTCCTCCTCCTCCTCCTCCTCCTCCTTTGGCAGTTAGCTTAATTGGACCAAGGTTGGTGATAGGACTGAAAAATTGTGTTGGGAGGAATTTGCTTTAATTTAGTTGGACTATGCTGAGAATTAATTAATTCTCAGTGTTCTAATAAAGTTTGTTTTTACACTGACTGAATTTCCTACTACCTACTTGGGCCTGGGTCATAACCAGTGGTGGGATTCAAGTAATTTAACAACTGGTTCTCTACCCTAATGAATTCTTCCAATAACCAGTTTACCAAACTGCTCAGAAAATTAACAACCGGTTCTCCCAAAGTGGTGCGAACTGGCTGAATCCCACCACTGGTCATAACAGTAGCATCTGCAGCAGAGGTGGGTTTCAGCAGGTTCTGACCAGTTCTGGAGAACTGGTAGTGGAAATTTTGAGTAGTTCGGTGAACCGGTAGTAAAAATTCTGACTGGCCCCACCCCCATCTATTCTCTGCCTCCTGAGTCCCAGCTCAAAGGCTTCTATGTGCTGCCACAATTCTCCTCTGTGGGAAAGGAGGGGAGGAGGGTGGTAGTGCAAGGGATGATTAGACATAACAACATTTTTCTGCTGGTCAAGGTCAGGCTGGGTTCGCATCTGGAGAAGGAGTGGCTGGAGTGATGCTTCGACATGGGACGGTTGAGGATTGGAGCATTTGACCAGCAGAGGGGTCATGAGGGTGGAGATTTTATTTTATTTTATTTATTTATTTATTTATTTATTTATTTATTTATTTATTTATTTATTTATTTATTTATTTATTTATTTATTTATTTATCACATTTCCATACCGCCCTTCTCCGAAGACTCAGGGCAGTTTACAGCCAAGATAAAAACGCACAGAAACAAACATTAAGAACATTATTAAAAATCTAATTCAAAATTTGGCCCAATAATTTAAAAGTAATAAAATAAAAAATAAGCCCTAATAAAACCACCCATGTTAAAATTGCGATTAGGCCAACCGTACACAATAGAATAAGAGAGTCTTAAGCTCGCGCTTAAAGGTCCGGAGGTCAGGGAGTTGGCGTAGCCCCAGAGGTAACTCATTCCACAGGGCAGGAGCCCCCACAGAGAAGGCCCTCCCCCTGGGAGCCGCCAGTCAGCATTGTTTGGCTGACGGCACCCTGAGGAGGCCCTCCCTATGGGAGTGCACAGGTCGATGGGAGGCAATTGGTAGCAGCAGGCGGTCCCGTAAGTAACCCGGTCCCAAACCCCAATTTTGGGGTTTGTATTACTGAGGGAGGAACTGGAACCCCCAGTTTCGGTTTTCCTTCAACTGTGCCAGTTTACCTATGCTAGTAAAAGAACTTTGAAAGATGTTGGTTTTGGAGTCTTTTCTGCAGGAGGGGTTTTCTGGAATGCTGACAATCAATTGTGGTAGGAAATATTGAAGATTGCAGGCCAATTTTGATGAATTTGGATCCCCCCCCACACCTTAAACGTGCTTCCTTCTCCCCACAAGAGGGCAGAAGAATCACAACCAGATTCTAGTAAAGATCTCTGAATTGGGGATGCTGTAAGGGAGGGGTGTCAAACTCACTTCGTCATGGTGGCATCACAAGATGTATTGGGACTTTTTTTCCTTAGCTAAATCAGGCGTGGGCATGGCCAGCACATGACACATCTGGCCCACAGGCTGCTGTAAGGGGATCCAATCTGGGTCAGTCACTGGGACCAGGGACTGTATTCACTTACCTTCACTACCAGTTTGCAAATGTGAGCACGCCCACACTCGCTTTGCTTGCACGCACCACCTCTGCACATGCGCAGGACCTTCCACATAGGGGATGTGATGACGTCCAGGCTGGTGGGCAGACCCTCACACCAGCGCCACTACCGGTTCTCCTGAACCGGATAGCACCGCCTGAATGCCACCATTGACTGGGAGCAGAGGTTTTGTTTTTCAACCGTTCGGAATCATGTTGGAGCCCATCCTCAAGGAACTTATCTATAGCACAGTGTAAGACTTTATGGATCACTTTTGCCCTCCTCTTGACTCCTCTGGCTTTCTGAGACTTCCTCCTGATAGGACAGATTGGAAACCTCAAGGAATGTTTGAGTGATGATTCCATTCCTCCATTCCTAGAAATAATAATCCTAACATAATGGAGAGCAATATCTTTGGGAAGAAATATATCTTCTTGGCATGGTGGGAAGCAAGGGAAGGAGATGTGAGTCTTGCAGTTTTCCTTTCCTACAGTCCTGTCACATGAGTAAGGTAGACTAATAATATCCTGAAACTGAGCTTGACCTCTGGTGCTGAAGGGTAAGCAGGTTCCAGTTTTCTTGGCCAAGTTAGGAAAGTGATTTGCTTTATTCTCAGGATATTTGTTCTACTTCCTAGAACATAGAGATCTCCTTGTAGTTTCCCACCCAAGTAGCAACCCAGCCTGATGCTGAGTAATTTCCCAATCCCAACAAGGATGGAAAAATTCATTTCAGGGTATTCGAGTGCTGCTCTCAAGTGATGTCTGGAAGGGGAAAAGGAGGAATGAAAATTATGTCCTTGTCCTCTCGTTCCATGTTCCTTAATTTGGAATAGACCTGTGTCTGGTGGGAACCAGAATGATGGTTAGAAGAAGGATGTAAACTCTCTTGTGATTTTGCAGGGCCTCTGATTCACTTGCTGCCTTCTTATAAGGCCCACTGGAGATGCAGCCTTTCCTCCAGATCCCTGAGTAGCAGCTTCCAAACCTTGTGACCAAGAGTCCCATTGTCATTCCCAATATCCGCTAGAACACAACTACAATGATTTGGGAGATGTAATCTCTCACACATGGATGCTCTCTATTTGAAACAAGCTGTGTAGTTAGAATTCCGTAAAGAAACCCAGAATCCTTTCTTAAATTCCAAGTACCAAGAGAAATCAGAAGACCCAGAGGATCCTTTCTTCGGAAGATGCTTTCCTCAATAAAGGTCAATGAAGCTGAAAGGTAACCCACTGGAAGGATCCCAGGTGGATGCAACACTGACTATTTACTGCATTTCTTGTTTAATAGTTATCCCTGTTCTCACCTGTGTTGAGATTTTGACGTATTGATATATCCTCCACTCCTCTGTTCACAATAAAATGCCTTATGTCACCAGACTCCTAATTTTGGGCTTAGACAATTTAGAACTACGCAGACTTCAATCTGACCTAAGCATAGTACATAAAATTATCTATCGCAATGTCCTACCTGTCAATGATGACAGCTTCAAGCTTCAGCTTCAACCACAACCATATACGAGCAAATAATAGATACAAACTCAAAGTAATCCGCTCCAAACTTCATTGCAGAAAATATGACTTCAGCAACAGAGTGGTCAATGCCTGGAATGCATTTTATTATTATTATTATTTATTAGATTTCTAGACCGCCCTTCTCCCAAAGGACTCAGGGCGGTGTACAGCCAAAATAAAACATAAACCATATACAATTAAAAATGAATTAAGAAACTTATTATACAGATGGCCGAGAAATTAAAATATTTAAAAAATCTAAAAACCCCAATTTAAAACATAAATAGAATTTAAAATTTAAATCTAGGCAATTTAAAAAGAAAAGCCTTAAGCCAGCCCCGCGCGAATGAACAGATGTGTTTTCAATTCGCGGCGAAAGGTCCGAAGGTCAGGTATCCCAGGCATAAACCAGGGAGAAGCTCGTTCCAGAGAGTAGGAGCCCCCACAGAGAAGGATCTTCCCCTGGGGGCCGCCAGCCGACATTGTTTGGCGGACGGCACCCTGAGAAGTCCCTCTCTGTGTGAGTGTACGGGTCGGTGGGAGGCATGGGGTAACAGCAGGCGGTCCCGTAAGTACCCAGGCCTCAAGCCATGCACTACCTGACTCTGTAGTTTCTTCCCCAAACCTCCAAAACTTTAAGCTTAAATTGTCTACTGTTGACCTCACCCCATTCCTAAGAGGTCTGTAAGGTTTTATGTTCTGGGTTTGTGGTACGTTCCTCCTTTGATCTACGTGAGTCAAAGCAGAGCTGAGCAGATCTTCAGTCCCCAGGAAGGTCTGAGCAGGAAGCCACCCACAAGACCGTGTCTGGGTTCTCACTTCCCTGTGTTTTTGGTGACAGAGTTGTCCTGCCTGTTGCAGAGAAAGGAAGAAGGATGGGAGATCTGGGGAGCAGGATTGTTGCTTTGCTGTTGGCCATCTCCACAGGTATCCTTCTCCTCTTATTGCTTCATTTTCATTGATTGATGGGAATGATGCCCTACTTTTTGTTTGTTTTGGAAGCAAGGGCTCCTCAAAGTAGTTTTGGACCTGAATATTTCAAAAGTCATAAAAAGAAAACCTGCAAAAGCCTATAGGAGAAAATTCATTCATTTACAACCTTTGAATGATAATGGCTCCTTTGGATATACTAAAGTTTTGGTTAATTAAACCTATTCGTGGAATTCCATCCTTCCTCCCTCCCTCCCTCCTTCCCTCCCTCCCTTCTTTCCATTCGTCCCTTCCTCCCTCCCTCCCATCCATCCATCCATCCATCTCCTTTCCTAATATGCCCTTTCTGTTACAGTTGCATTGGGTCAACCTATTCATGGAATTCCTTCCTTCCTTCCTTCCTTCCTTCCTTCCTTCCTTCCTTCCTTCCTTCCTTCCTTCCTTCCTCCCTCCCTCCCTCCCTCCCTCCCTCCCTCCCATCCATCCATCATCTCCTTTCCTAACAGCCTTCTTCTATTACCGTTGTATTGGGTCAAGCTAGAGTCACCCAGGAGCCCCAACTTCTTTCACTTAAGGAAGGAGACCCCATCCGTTTGAAATGCTCCTATTCGGAAACAGCTGCTAGTCTTCAGTGGTACAAACAATATCCAGAAGACCAGCCAGAGTTTATGATGATCTTGTATGGATCAAATACTGTAAGAAAGGATAATTTCGAGATGACTCTGGACACATATAAGAAGATGACCTCTTTGTATCTGAAGAACACCCAACTTAAGGATTCAGCCGTCTATTTTTGTTTATGGAGCACAGTGCTAGAAAGCCACATGCTGGTTGTCACCAAAGGTCACCAAGGGCAACCAAGAAGACGAAATTGAGCTCCCTACTGCGTTCCCTTTGAAGAAAGATCAGGAGAACATCTTTGAGCTTCAGCTTCATAACCTGCTTCTCTCAAAAGGCCACTGAACTGCCGTCTTCTTTTTCCTTGAAAATGCTGTGCTTCTCACCCAAGAAGCATCTTCAGTTCTAACTGACTGATGAAAAGCAAAACGTTTCAAAGAGAAAAAAAAATAAAAAACCCCAAGAAAACACAGTTGCCTTTTGGAAAAGGCACCTTTGGGACCTTGATGACTGAGAATCTCCACAAACAAATATCTTCTTATTTTGAATTTACGCCTGTTCTCCCTTATTGATTCCTTTGTAAATCATCTGCAAATTGCAGCAGAGTACCCAAGACAGAGGAACGGTTCAAAGGTTTCCCACAATCATCTGAACGATCCCCATGTCTTTCTCTTACAGGTGTCCAATGCCAGGACCACCTGGATCCAAAGTCCGTGCAAGTCATCAAAGAAGGAGAGGATTCCAGCATCACCTGTCACTTGAACTCCAACACTGTCAATATAATGCACTGGTACAAGCAATATCCAGGAGAAGGCCCTGCGTTTCTCCTAACGGTTTTAGCTACTGAATTGGAGAAACGCGAACACTTCAGTGCTTCTTTTGACATGGTGAGGGAGAGTCAGTTGAACATCTCAAGAGTGCAGTTGAAAGATGCCGCGGTCTATTTCTGCGGGACCCGAGATCCACAGCAACACAGAAGCACCTGCTGCCTGTACAAAAACCCTCTAAGGCTGAGCAGTTCTGTGAAGGGGAAATGATTCTCAGCTGTAATGTTGGGGATTACAGGCCAATAGGAAATTTTGGGGATTACAGGCCAGTTTTGATGAATGTGGGTTTTTTCCTTCTCCCCACAAGAGGGCCATAGACAACAACCAGATTCTACTAGAGATCTGTCAACTGGAAACACTTGTAAGACTTTTATGGGTCTATTGACTCTATTGGTTCTCTGAATTTCCCCCTGATAGGACAGATCATAAATCTCAAGAAATGTTGAGTGAAAACTTCCATTACTTGAAGTAGAAATAACAATCCTAACTTCTGGGGTCAAAAGGATGGAGAGAAATTATTTCAGGGAGAGATATATCTTCTTGGCATGCTGGGAGACAAGAGAAGAAGACATGAGTCTTGCAGTTTTCCTTTCCCACAGTCCTATCAAATGAGTAAGGTAGGCTAATAATGTCCTGACGCTGAGCTTGACCTCTGGTGCTGAAGGGTAAGCAGGTTCCAGTTTTCTTGGCCAAGTTAGGAAAGTGATTTGCTTCATTCTCAGGATATTTGTTCTACTTCCTAGTGCAAATTAGAACTTAGAGATCTCCTTGGGCTTTCCCACCAAGTAGCAACCCAGCCTGATGCTGAGTAATTCCCCAATCTCAGCAAAGATGGAAAAATGCATTTCAGAGTATTCAAGAGCTAGCCTACAAGTGATGGCTGGAAGGGGGAAAGGAGGAATGAAGATCATATCCTTTGTCCTCTCATTCCATGTTTATTGTTTTGGAGTAGACTTGTGTCTGGTGGGAACCACAACAATGCAAACATGTATCATAGTATTGGAATCTTAGATGCAGAATGTGAAATCTCCTTTTGATTTTGGCCTCTAGTTCACTGGCTGCCTTCTTATAAGGCCCAATGGAGGTGCAGCCTTTCCTCTAGATCCCTAAATACCAGCCCTTGTGACCAATATTCCCATTGTCATTCCCAATATCCCCCAGAACATGACTACAGTATCTTGGCAGATGAGCCAAATAATCTCCAAATATGGATGCTCCCATATGGAACAACCTGTATGGCTAGAATTCCATGAAGAAACCCAGAATGCTTGCTCAAATTCCAAGTTCTTCTAGAAAGAGAAATCCAAAGATCCAAAGATCCCTTCCTTCAGAAGAAAGTTTTGTTGGTTAACATCAGTCAGGCTGAGAGAAAACACTCTAGAGAGATTCCCATTGGATGCAACACTCAGAGGTTTCTTATTGAATAAGTATCTCCATTTCCTTGCATGGCAGGAATACTTATTCCGCATTATGAATTTTTCAAACCAGGATATAGCAGAACCTGATTTATTTTGTTTGCTCAAGTGTGTACATGTTAAGACAAAGCTTATACGATCTGGGTTTGTGGTATGTTCCTCCTTTGATCTACGTAAGTCAAAGTAGAGCTGAGAAGATCTTCAATCTCCAGAAGGTCTGAGCATGTAGCAACCCACAAGACTGTGTCTGGGTTCTCACTTTCCTGTGTTTCTGGTGACTGAGTTGTCCTGCCTGTTGAAGACAAAAGAAGAAGAATGGGAGATCTCGGGAGCGGGATCATTGTTTTGCTGTTGGCCATCTCCACAGGTATCCTTTTCATCTATTTTTTTTTCATTTATTGATGGAAATCATGTTTATGCTTACTTTTGTTTTTTGAAGCAAGGTCTTCTCAAAACGTCAACTTTGGAAATGATTTTTTCAAAAGCCATAAAAAGAAAACAAGCCAAAGCATCAAGCAGAAAATTCATTGATATAAATACTTAAGTGTGTGAAGGTAAGAAGACAAATTTTGAATTATAATTGCTCCTTTGCAATTTCTAAAGGTTTAGGGAACTAAATTGATTGGTGGAATGCCATTCCCTCCCTCCCTCCCTCCCTTCTAACCATTCCTCCATCCCTCCATCCCTTCTAGCCATTCCTCCTAGCCATTCCTCCATCCATCCATCCATCCTTCCCTCTCTCCCTCTCTCCATCCATCCATCCATCCATCCATCCATCCATCCATCCATCCATCCATCCATCTCCATTTTTAACATTCACCTTATATTACAGCTTTATCAGATCAAGCTAGAGTCACCCAGGAGCACCAATTTCTTTCAATAAAAGAAGGTGACCCCATCCAGCTGAACTGCTCTTATGAGGAAACAGAATACAGTCTTCAGTGGTACAAGCAATATCCAGGAGGCCCGCCAGAGTTAATGATGATCTTGTTTTCATCAAAGACTGAAACAAAGGATAATATCGAGATGACTCTGGACACAGCTAAGAAGACCACCTCTTTCAATCTGAGGAACATCCAACTTAAGGATTCAGCCGTCTATTTCTGTGCGTGGAGCACAGTGCTACAAAGACACCTGCTGGTTGTCACCAAAGTGAAGGACAACCAAGAAGAGGAAATTGAGCTCATTTTCTTCTTCTTTGAAGAAACATCAGGAGAACATCCTGAGCCACAGCTTCATAACACCAATGATCTGCTTGTCCCAAAGCCCTTTTTCCAAAAGGCAACTGAACTTTCCTCATTTCCCACCCCACCTTGAAGCCGTTGTTTCTCATCCAAGAAGCTTCTTCAGTTCTAACGGTCTAATGAGGAGCAAAACACTTCTTTAAAGGAAAACAAAACAAAACAAAACAAAAATCCAGTTGCCTTTTTGTCATGTCCCCCTCCCCCTCCGATGACCGGGTCTAGGAAGTCCGTATCAAGCGTGGCAATGAAGCCTCTGCAGCTTTGCCAGATTCCTTCCAGGTTTCTCAGGGCAGGCAGAAGTCCAAGTTGTGACTTCAGCAAACTAGATGAGACTTTGCTTGACTCAAGTTTGGAATGCCAAAAGCAGGTCCTTTATATAGGCTTTGGGGTGTGGCTCCGTGACTCTGCATTTATCCAGGCTTGCCCCTCCCTTCCTTCTGCTGGTGTCGCCTCTCAGATCTCCGGAAGCGAGGATCCTCCTACTGTGAATTCTCTTCAGCTGGATCTGCTGTCAGTAATTCCAGCACGTGGCTGGCTCCCTGCTCACATGCTGTAGGAATGAGGCTTGTTTGTTCATTCCTGACATCCTGTCCAGGCATGGGGCCAGGGCCAGGGGCTGGAGGCATGACAGGGTGTTCATCTTCATTATCAGACTCCGAGTCTGATAACAGGCCCGGGTGTAGAGGGATGGGGCCCGGCTGAGGAGAGGAGGGAGGACGAGGCACAACACTTTTGGAAAAAGCACCTTTGGGGCAATCATGACCTGGATGACCATAGACAAATATCTACTTATTTTTCATCTTATGGATTCCTTTCGAGATCATCTGCTAATTGGCCCAAAGCTGCTTTTTCAGGAGGCAACTGGACTGTCTTGTTTTTTTTCCTTTGAAGACGTTTTGCTTCTCATCCAAGAAGCTTCCTCCGCTCTGATAGGATAGTGGAGAATGGAAGGGTTTATATTCCTTGCAGACAGCTGGTCATCGGCCTCCTTTTAGAGGATCCTTGAAGCACTTGGAGGCTTATCTGTGTCCTCAGGGCCACCTGAGTAGTTCTCCTGGTTCCTGTAGTCCACTATTTTTTTTCCTCTGGAAATCCATTCTTACTTGCACACCATTCAAAGGGTTTTCCATCCCAAATTCTTCTTCAAAAAAAACCCAAGGAAGTCCAGTTGCCTCCTAAAAAAAGCACCTTTGGGACAACCATGACTTGGATGACTGAGAATCTCTACAGACCCTCATCTGAAAATTGCAGCAGAGTTCCCAAGACAGAGGAATGGTTCAAAGGTTTTTCACAATCAACTGAATGATCCCCATGTCTTTCTCTTCCAGGTGTCTGGTGCCAGGACCGAGTGGAGCAGAAGCCTGTGGAAGTCATCAAAGAAGGAGAGGATTCCACCATCGCCTGTCAGTTCACCTACAGTAATGTCTATTTCATGCACTGGTACAGGCAATATCCAGGAGAAAGCCCTGCGTTTCTCCTTACGGTTACATCGGTGGGATTGGAGACCCACAAACACTTACATGCCTCTTTTGACAAGAAGGAGAAGGGGAGTCATTTAAGCATCACAAAGGCGCAGATGAAAGATGCTGCTGTCTATTTCTGCGAGGCCCAAGTTCCACAGCCACAGAGAGATGCCTATACAAAAACCATCTAAGGCTGAACAATTCTGTGAAGGGGAAATGAATGCCAGCTGGGGAATTGGGATGTAGAGTTGGACCAACTGACTCAAAACAAGCCGTGTGTGAATATAATATAAGATAAGAATATTAGATAAGAATATAATATAATATAAGACAAAAAACACTCCTTATTTTAGAATAGAATAGAATAGAATAGAATAGAATTTTATTGGCCAAGTGTTTATTGGCCAAACAAAACTAAAACCAAGCATATTACAAGAATGGCTGAAATTAAAACAATTTAAAACCCTAAAATTTATAAATAGTCCCAATTAAAAATTTAATAAAACTTTTAAGCCAGTCCCGCTTGAATAAATAGGTGCATTTTCAGCTCACGGCGAAAAGTCCGAAGATCAGGCACTTGACGTAAACCAGGGGGAAGTTCGTTCCAAAGCTAGGAGCTCTGACAGAGAAGGCCCTACCCCTGCGGGCCGCCAGCCGACATTGTTTGGCGGACGGCACCCTGAGAAGGCCCTCTCTGTGTGAGCGTACGGGTCGGTGGGAGACATAAGGTAACAGCAGGCGGTTCTGTAAGTACCCGGGCCCTAAGCCATGGAGCGCTTTAAAGGTGGTAACCAAAATCTTAAAGCGCACCCGAAAGACCACAGGAAGCCAGTGCAGACTGCGCAGGATTGGTGTTACATCGTTGCTCCCACTATTACCCGTGCAGCTGCATTCTGGACTAGCTGCAGCCTCCGGGTGCACTTCAAGGGCAGCCCCATGTAGAGAGCATTGCAATAATCCAAACGGGAAGTGACAAGAGCATGAGTGACCGTGCATAAGGCATCCCGGTAAAGGAAGGGGCGCAACTGGCGAACCAAGCATACTTGGTGAAAGGCCCTCCTGGAGACGGCCGCCAAATGATCGTCAAACGACAGCCGCCCATCCAAGAGGACACCCAAGTTGTGCACCCTTTCCATTGGGGCCAATAACTCGCCCCCAACAGTCAGCTGCAGCTGCAGTTGGCTGTACCGGGGTGCCGGCATCCACAGCCACTCCGTCTTGGAGGGATTGAGCTTGAGTCTGTTTCTCCCCATCCAGACCCGTACGGCTTCCAGCCACCGGGACAGCACTTCAACAGCTTCGTTGGGATGGTCCGGGGTGGAAAGGTACAGCTGCGTGTCATCAGCGTACAGATGGTAACTCACCCCGAAACCACTAATGACCTCACCCAGCGGCTTCATGTAGATGTTGAACAGAAGGGGCGAGAGAATCGACCCCTGAGGCACCCCACAAGTAAGGTGCCTCGCGGTCGACCTCTGCCCCCCTGTCAACACCGTCTGCGACCGGTCGGAGAGATAGGAGGAGAACCACCAATAAACGGTGCCTCCTACTCCCAAACTCTCCAACCGGTGAAGCAAGATACCATGGTTGATGGTATCGAAAGCCACTGAGAGATCTAATAGGACCAGGGCAGAGGAACAACCCCTATCCCTGGCCCTCCAGAGGTCATCCACCAACGCGACCAAAGCTGTCTCCGTACTATGACCGGGCCGGAAGCCGGACTGGAACGGGTCTAGATAGACAGCTTCATCCAGGTACTGGGGAAGCTGCCATGCAACCACACTCTCTACAAACTTCGCAACAAAGCGAAGGTTGGAGACTGGACGGTAATTCCCTAAAATAGCTGGATCCAGGGAAGGCTTCTTGAGGAGGGGTCTCACCACCGCCTCTTTCAAGGCAGCGGGAAAACCCCTTCTGCCAATGAAGCATTTATAATTCCCCGGAGCCAGCCTCGTGTCACTTCCTGTGTAACCAGTACTAACCAGGAAGGACACGGGCCCAGTAAACATGTAGTTGCATGTAACCTCCCCAGCAACCTGTCCACGTCCTCGGGAGCCATAGAATCAAACTCATCCCAAACAACCTCAACAAGACGCGTCTCCATCATCCCACTTGGAACATCGCAATTTTGGTCCAGACTATCCCGAAGCTGAACGATTTTATCGTATAGATAACCGTTAAACTCCTCAGCACGTTCCTGTAAGGGGTCATCCCGCCCCTCCTGATGAAGGAGGGAACGGGTCACCCGAAACAGGGCGGCCGGGCGGTTATCTGCCGATGCAATGAGGGTGGAAACGTAAGAACGTTTCGCCTCCCTCATTGCCACTAGGTGGGTCTTAGTAAAAGATCTCACTAGTGTCCGATCAGCTTCGGAACAGCTAGACCTTCAGGTGCTCTCTAGGCGTCTTCTCCGGCGTTTCATCTCCCTCAGCTCCTCGGAAAACCAAGGAGTCAATTGAGATCTACGCCGGGTCAGAGGCCGCAAAGGCACGACACGGTCCAAAGCCCCAGCCGCGGCCCATTCCCAGGCCGCAACTAGTTCTTCAGTCGTGCCGTGGGAAAGATCCCATACTTACGGGACCGCCTGCTGTTACCCCATACCTCCCACCGACCCGTACGCTCACACAGAGAGGGACTTCTCAGGGTGCCGTCCGCCAAACAATGTCGGCTGGCGGCCCCCAGGGGAAGATCCTTCTCTGTGGGGGCTCCTACTCTTTGGAACGAACTTCCCCCTGGTTTACGCCAAATACCTGACCTTCAGACCTTTTGCCGCGAATTGAAAACATATTTGTTTGTTCGCGCGGGGCTTTCTTAAATTTGTCTAGTTTTTTAAAATTTAAATTCTATTTATGTTTTAATATTGGGGTTTTTAGATTTTTATATATTTTAATTTTTCGGCCAAATTGTATAATAAGTTTTTTAATTTACTTTTAATTGTACATTGTTTATTTTTATCTTGGCTGTACATTGCCCTGAGTCCTTCGGGAGAAGGGCGGTCTAGAAATCTAATAAAATAAATAATAATAAAATAAATAAAATAATCCTCAGGAAACGGCCCAAGCTCCGTCCAGATCCTATCTGGGTCCATCAGGCGCCTGGGACGGAACCAGCGTATTGGCTCCGTCTCCCTGTGGTGGTGAGCAGCGGTCCGAAAGTCCAGGCGAAGGAGAAAATGGTCTGACCATGACACCGGTTCTGTCACTAAATCTCCTAATTCCAGATCATTAATCCACTGTCCAGAGATAAAAATCAGATCTAGTGTGCCTCCCCCCCCGTGTGTGTAGGGCCATCAATTACTTGAATCAGGTCCATGGCCGTCATGGAAGCCTGGAACTCCTGAGCCACCGTCGATGACAAGCCGGCCGATGGCAAGTTGAAATCCCCCATGACCAAAAGTCTGGGAATCTCAACTGCCACCCCGGCAAGCACCTCCAGTAGCTCAGGTAGGGCTGTAGTCACGCAGCAAGGAGCCAGGTACGCGATCAACAGACCCATCTGATTCCTATGGCCCCACTTCATAAGGAGGGATTCACAACCAGCTATCTGGGGTACAGTGGACTCCCTCGGCTCTAGGCTTTCTTTAATCACAACCGCTACCCCCCCACCCCTGCCTTGGGCCCTCGGCTGATGGAATGCATGGAAACCTGGAGGGCATAGTTCAACCAGGGGTACACCCCCCTCTGTGCCCAACCAGGTCTCCGTAATGCTCGTAAAGTCCGCGGACTCCCTCTGGATAAGATCACAAATCAAGGGAGCCTTATTAGCCACGGACCAGGCATTGCACAGCATCAGCCGAAGACCCAAGCTCTGAGGATCTTGGCCTTCCAGGGAACGGGTTAATTGTTGTTAATTAATTGTTTAGCAGAGTGATGGCCTTCGGGAAAAAAAATGTTCTTGTGTCTAGTTGTTCTGGTGTGCAGTGCTCTATAGCGTCGTTTTGAGGGTAGAAGTTGAAACAGTTTATGTCCAGGTTGTGAGGGATCTGTAAATATTTTCACGGCCCTCTTCTTGATTCATGCAGAATACAGATCCTCAATGGAAGGCAGGTTGGTAGCAATTATTTTTTCTGCAGTTCTAATTATCCTCTGAATTTTAAAGCTGATTTTAAAATGTATCTGCTATGGGTATGGGATGAGATGACAATGGCATGAGGACATCACATAAACTGTTTTTCAGGGCACCTGGCATGAACCTTACAATCAAACGAGTCAATAGGATATGTTGGGGATTACAGGCCAATTTTGATGAATGTGGTTTTTTTCACCTAACTCATGCCTTCTCACCACAAGATGGCAATAGACAACAACCAGATTCTACTAAAAATCATAACACTTGTAAGGGTTTTCCCCTCCTCTTGTCTCCACTGGTTCTCTGAACTTCCCCCTGATAGGACAGATCATAAATCTCAAGAAATGTTTGAGTGAAAACTCCCATTACTTGAAGTAGAAATAACAATCCTAACATCTGGTGTCAAAAGGATGAAGAGCAATAACTTCATGGAGAGATATATCTTCTTGGCATGGTGGGAGACAAGAGAAGAAGACTCTGAGTCTCACAGTTGTCCCTTCCCACAGTCCTATCAAATGAGTAAGGTAGGCTAATAATGTCCTGACGCTGAGCTTGACCTCTGGTGCTGAAGGGTAAGCAGGCTCAGGTTTTCTTGGCCAAGTTAGGAAAGTGATTTGCTTCATTCTGAGGATATTTGTTCCACTTCTTAGTGAAACCTAGAACTTAGAGAACTCCTCAGCCGGGCCCCTCCCGTCTCCAACCGGGCCTGTTATCAGACTCCGAGTCTGATAATGAAGATGAATGGCCTGTCATGCCTCCAACCCCTGGCCCTGGCCCCATGCCCAGCCGTCAGAGCAGGAAGCCAGCCAGGTATTGGAATTGCTCGGGCCTACTCCTTCTGACCCCTCCCTTTCCCAGACAGCAGATCCAGCTGAAGACAATTCAAAGTGGGAGGATCCTCGCTTCCGGAGATCTGAGAGGCGATGCCAGCAGAAGGAAGGGTGGGGCAGGCCTGGATAAATGCTGAATCATGGAGCCACACCCCACAGCCTATATAAAGGACCTGCTTTTGGCATTCCAACCTTGAGTCAAGCAAAGTCTTATCTAGTTTTCTGATATCGGACCCTATCGCTGAAGTCACAACTCGGACTCCTGCCTGCCCTGATAAACCTCGAAGGAACTTGGCAAGCTGCACAGGTTTCGTTGCCAAGTTTGTTACGGACTTCCTTGACTCGTTCGTCAGAGTGGGGGGTGGGACACGACACTTTCCATGTTTATCATTTTGGAATAGACCTGTGTCTGGTGGAAACCAGAATGATGCAAACATGTGTCATAGCAGGGTTAGAAGAAGGATGTAAACTCTCTTGTGATTTTGCAGGGCCTCTGATTCACTTGCTGCCTTCTTATAAGGCCCACTAGAGATGCAGTCTTTCCTCCAGATCCCTGAGTAGCAGCTTCCAAACCTTGTGATCAAGAGTCCCATTGTCATTCCCAATATCCTCTAGAACACAACTACAGTGATTTGGGAGATGGGCCTTGTAATATCTCGCGTATGGATGCTCTCTATTTGAAACAAGCTGTGTAGTTAGAATTCCATAAAGAAACCCAGAATCCTTTCTTAAATTCCAAGCACCAAGAGAAATCAGAAGACCCAGAGGATCCTTTCTTTGGAGGATGCTTTCCTAATAAAGGTCAATGAAACTGAAAGGTAACCGACTGGAAGGATCCCAGTTGGATGCAACACTGACTATTTACTGCATTTGTTGTTTAATAGTTATCCCTGTTCTCACCTGTGTTGAGATATTGACCTATGTTTCCTACCATGAATAATTCCAGCTAGAAAACAATAGATTTTCTATTTTGGCTTGTTTGCCCAAGAGTGTGAGTTAAGACAAAGGTTTTATGTTCTGGGTTTGTGGTACGTTCCTCTTTTGATCTACGTGAGTCAAAGCAGAGCTGAGCAGATCTTCAGTCCCCAGGAAGGTCTGAGCAGGAAGCCACCCACAAGACCGTGTCTGGGTTCTCACTTCCCTGTGTTTTTGGTGACAGAGTTGTCCTGCCTGTTGCAGAGAAAGGAAGAAGGATGGGAGATCTGGGGAGCAGGATTGTTGCTTTGCTGTTGGCCATCTCCACAGGTATCCTTCTCCTCTTATTGCTTCATTTTCATTGATTGATGGGAATGATGCCCTACTTTTTGTTTGTTTTGGAAGCAAGGGCTCCTCAAAGTAGTTTTGGACCTGAATATTTCAAAAGTCATAAAAAGAAAACCTGCAAAAGCCTATAGGAGAAAATTCATTCATTTACAACCTTTGAATGATAATGGCTCCTTTGGATATACTAAAGTTTTGGTTAATTAAACCTATTCGTGGAATTCCTTCCTTCCTTCCTTCCTTCCTTCCTTCCTTCCTTCCTTCCTTCCTTCCTCCCTCCTCCCTCCATCCCATCCATCCATCCATCCATCTCCTTTCCTAATATGCCCTTTCTGTTACAGTTGCATTGGGTCAACCTATTCATGGAATTCCTTCCTTCCTTCCTTCCTTCCTTCCTTCCTTCCTTCCTTCCTCCCTCCCTCCCTCCCTCCCATCCATCCATCATCTCCTTTCCTAACAGCCTTCTTCTATTACCGTTGTATTGGGTCAAGCTAGAGTCACCCAGGAGCCCCAACTTCTTTCACTTAAGGAAGGAGACCCCATCCGTTTGAAATGCTCCTATTCGGAAACAGCTGCTAGTCTTCAGTGGTACAAACAATATCCAGAAGACCAGCCAGAGTTTATGATGATCTTGTATGGATCAAATACTGTAAGAAAGGATAATTTCGAGATGACTCTGGACACATATAAGAAGATGACCTCTTTGTATCTGAAGAACACCCAACTTAAGGATTCAGCCGTCTATTTTTGTTTATGGAGCACAGTGCTAGAAAGCCACATGCTGGTTGTCACCAAAGGTCACCAAGGGCAACCAAGAAGACGAAATTGAGCTCCCTACTGCGTTCCCTTTGAAGAAAGATCAGGAGAACATCTTTGAGCTTCAGCTTCATAACCTGCTTCTCTCAAAAGGCCACTGAACTGCTGTCTTCTTTTTCCTTGAAAATGCTGTGCTTCTCACCCAAGAAGCATCTTCAGTTCTAACTGACTGATGAAAAGCAAAACGTTTCAAAGAGAAAAAAAAATAAAAAACCCCAAGAAAACACAGTTGCCTTTTGGAAAAGGCACCTTTGGGACCTTGATGACTGAGAATCTCCACAGACAAATATCTTCTTATTTTTGAATTTACGCCTGTTCTCCCTTATTGATTCCTTTGTAAATCATCTGCAAATTGCAGCAGAGTACCCAAGACAGAGGAACGGTTCAAAGGTTTCCCACAATCATCTGAACGATCCCCATGTCTTTCTCTTACAGGTGTCCAATGCCAGGACCACCTGGATCCAAAGTCCGTGCAAGTCATCAAAGAAGGAGAGGATTCCAGCATCACCTGTCACTTGAACTCCAACACTGTCAATATAATGCACTGGTACAAGCAATATCCAGGAGAAGGCCCTGCGTTTCTCCTAACAGTTTTAGCTACTGAATTGGAGAAACGCGAACACTTCAGTGCTTCTTTTGACATGGTGAGGGAGAGTCAGTTGAACATCTCAAGAGTGCAGTTGAAAGATGCCGCGGTCTATTTCTGCGGGACCCGAGATCCACAGCAACACAGAAGCACCTGCTGCCTGTACAAAAACCCTCTAAGGCTGAGCAGTTCTGTGAAGAGGAAATGATTCTCAGCTGGGAAAATGTTGGGGATTACAGGCCAATAGGAAATTTTGGGGATTACAGGCCAGTTTTGATGAATGTGGGTTTTTTCCTTCTCCCCACAAGAGGGCCATAGACAACAACCAGATTCTACTAGAGATCTGTCAGCTGGAAACACTTGTAAGACTTTTATGGGTCTATTGACTCTATTGGTTCTCTGAATTTCCCCCTGATAGGACAGATCATAAATCTCAAGAAATGTTGAGTGAAAACTTCCATTACTTGAAGTAGAAATAACAATCCTAACTTCTGGGGTCAAAAGGATGGAGAGAAATTATTTCAGGGAGAGATATATCTTCTTGGCATGCTGGGAGACAAGAGAAGAAGACATGAGTCTTGCAGTTTTCCTTTCCCACAGTCCTATCAAATGAGTAAGGTAGGCTAATAATGTCCTGACGCTGAGCTTGACCTCTGGTGCTGAAGGGTAAGCAGGCTCCAGTTTTCTTGGCCAAGTTAGGAAAGTGATTTGCTTTATTCTCAGGATATTTGTTCTACTTGCTAGAACATAGAGATCTCCTTGTAGTTTCCCACCCAAGTAGCAACCCAGCCTGATGCTGAGTAATTTCCCAATCCCAACAAGGATGGAAAAATTCATTTCAGGGTATTCGAGTGCTGCTCTCAAGTGATGTCTGGAAGGGGAAAAGGAGGAACGAAAATTATGTCCTTGTCCTCTCGTTCCATGTTCCTTAATTTGGAATAGACCTGTGTCTGGTGGGAACCAGAATGATGGTTAGAAGAAGGATGTAAACTCTCTTGTGATTTTGCAGGGCCTCTGATTCACTTGCTGCCTTCTTATAAGGCCCACTGGAGATGCAGCCTTTCCTCCAGATCCCTGAGTAGCAGCTTCCAAACCTTGTGACCAAGAGTCCCATTGTCATTCCCAATATCCGCTAGAACACAACTACAATGATTTGGGAGATGTAATCTCTCACACATGGATGCTCTCTATTTGAAACAAGCTGTGTAGTTAGAATTCCATAAAGAAACCCAGAATCCTTTCTTAAATTCCAAGTACCAAGAGAAATCAGAAGACCCAGAGGATCCTTTCTTCGGAAGATGCTTTCCTCAATAAAGGTCAATGAAGCTGAAAGGTAACCCACTGGAAGGATCCCAGGTGGATGCAACACTGACTATTTACTGCATTTCTTGTTTAATAGTTATCCCTGTTCTCACCTGTGTTGAGATTTTGATGTATTGATATATCCTCCACTACTCTGTTCACAATAAAATGCCTTATGTCACCAGACTCCTAATTTTGGGCTTAGACAATTTAGAACTACGCAGACTTCAATCTGACCTAAGCATAGTACATAAAATTATCTATCGCAATGTCCTACCTGTCAATGATGACAGCTTCAAGCTTCAGCTTCAACCAAACCATATACGAGCAAATAATAGATACAAACTCAAAGTAATCCGCTCCAAACTTGATTGCAGAAAATATGACTTCAGCAACAGAGTGGTCAATGCCTGGAATGCATTTTATTATTATTATTATTTATTAGATTTCTAGACCGCCCTTCTCCCAAAGGACTCAGGGCGGTGTACAGCCAAAATAAAACATAAACCATATACAATTAAAAATGAATTAAGAAACTTATTATACAGATGGCCGAGAAATTAAAATATTTAAAAAATCTAAAAACCCCAATTTAAAACATAAATAGAATTTAAAATTTAAATCTAGGCAATTTAAAAAGAAAAGCCTTAAGCCAGCCCCGCGCGAATGAACAGATGTGTTTTCAATTCGCGGCGAAAGGTCCGAAGGTCAGGTATCCCAGGCATAAACCAGGGAGAAGCTCGTTCCAGAGAGTAGAGCCCCACAGAAGGATCTTCCCTGGGGCCGCCAGCCGACATTGTTTGGCAGACGGCACCCTGAGAAGTCCCTCTCTGTGTGAGCGTACGGGTCGGTGGGAGGCATGGGGTAACAGCAGGCAGTCCCGTAAGTACCCAGGCCCCAAGCCATGCACTACCTGACTCTGTAGTTTCTTCCCCAAACCTCCAAAACTTTAAGCTTAAATTGTCTACTGTTGACCTCACCCCATTCCTAAGAGGTCTGTAAGGGCGTGCATAAGTGCACCCACGTGCCTACTGTCCTTGTCCTAATATTCCTTTTTTACTTACTCTTTTCATGTATCCAAATTATGTTTATACTTTTACCTGTTATCTTATATATGATTGACAAATATATGTATATATACATACATACATATACTGTATATATACATATACATATACATATACATACGTACGTACATACGTACGTACATACATACATACATACATACATACATACATACGTACGTACGTACGTACGTACGTATATATATATATATATATATATATATATATATATATATATATATATATATATATATATATATATATATATATATATATATATTTCCTACATGAATTATTCCAGCTAGAAAACAATAGATTTCCTATTTTGGATTGTTTGCTGAAGAGCGTGAGGTTCTATGTTCTGGGTTTCTGGTATGTCCTTTCTTTGATCTACGTATGTGAAAGCAAAAGGAAGATCTGAGCACGAAGCCACCCACAAGACTGTGTCTCGGTTCTCACTTTCCTGTATTTCTGGTGACAGAGTTGTCCTGCCTGTTGAAGGCAAAGGAAAAAGAATGGGAAATCTGGGCAGCAGGATTGTTGCCTTACTGTTGGCCATTTCTACAGGTACCTTTTTTCTCTTATTGCTTCATTTATGGATGGAGATCATGCTTAGCTTGTTTGTTTTGGAAGGAAGGGCTCTTCAAAGTAGTATTTGGAAATGAATATTTTCAAAGCCATAAAAAGGAAACCAGCAAAAGCATCCAGGAGAAAATTCATTCATTTAAACAGTTAAGAGTGTAAAGGTAGGATTACAACCTTTGAATGACAATGGCTCCTTTGGATATACTAAAGGTTTGGCTAATTAAATCTATTGGTGGAATTCCTTCCTTCCTTCCTTCCTTCCTTCCTTCCTTCCTTCCTTCCTTCCTTCCTCCCTCCCTCCCTCCCTCCCTCTCTCCCTCCTTCCCTCCCTCCCTCCCTCCCTCCTTCCTTCCTTCCTTCCCTCCTTCCTTCCTCCCTCCCTCCCTCCCTCCTTCCCTCCTTCCCTCCCTCCCTCCCATCCATTCATCCATCCATCCATCGTTCCATCCATTTCCTTTCCTAACAGCCTTCTTCTATTACAGTTGTATCGGGTCAAGCTAGAGTCACCCAGGAGCCCCAATCGCTTTCAATTAAGGAAGGAGACCCCATCCGTTTGAAATGCTCCTATTCAGAAACAGCTTCTAATCTTCAGTGGTACAAGCAATATCCAGGAGGCCAGCCAGAGTTTATGATGATCTTGTATGGATCAAATACTGTAAGAAAGGATAATATTGAGATGACTCTGGACACAGATAACAAAACCACCTCTTTGCATCTGAGGAATACCCAACTTAAAGATTCAGCCATCTATTTTTGTTTATGGAGCACAGTGCTAGAAAGGGACCTGCTGGTTGTCACCAAAGGTGGAGGCCAAACAAGAGGAAAGTGAACTCCCTACTGGGTTCCCTTTGAAGAAAGAGCAGAAGAACATCTTGAGCTACAGCTTCATAACCAAAGATCTGCTTGTCCCAAGGGTCTTTTTCTAAAAAGGCACTTGGACTTTCTTCTTTTTTTCCTTGAAAATGCTTTGCTTCTCACCCAAAAAGCTTCTTCAGTTCTAACTGACTGATGAAAAGCAAAACCTTCTGGAAAAAGCACCTTTGGGACAACCATGACTTGGATGACTGAGAATCTCCGTAGAGAAAGGTCTGCTTATTTTTCAACTGATGCCTGTTCTTCCTTCTTGATTCCTTTGTAAGTCATCTGAAAATTGCAGCAGAATGCCCAAGACAGAGAAATGGTTCAAAGGTTTTTCAAAAATCAATTGAATGATCCCCATGTCTTTCTCTTCCAGGTGTCCGCTGCCAGGACCGAGTGGAGCAGAAGCCTGTGGAAGTCATCAAAGAAGGAGAGGATTCTACCATCGCCTGTCAGTTCAGCTCCAAAACTTTCTATAACATGCACTGGTACAGGCAATATCCAGGAGAAGGACCTGCGTTTCTCCTAACGGTTACATCGATGGGATTGGAGACACATGAACACTTCCATGCCTCTTTCGAGAAGCAGAAAGAGAGTCGGTTGAACATCACAAGAGTGCAGTTGAAAGATGCCGCTGTCTATTTCTGTGGGACCGGAGATCCACAGCAACACAGAGGCACCTGCTGTTTGTACAAAAACCTTCTAAGGCTGAGCCGTTCTGTGAAGGGGAAATGAATCTCAGCTGGGGAACTGGAATGCAGAGATGCACCAGCTGACCCAAAACAAGCCGCAGGTGGGTACAATCTGCACTGACGTCAACCAGAAAGTGAAAAAAAAGAAGCATTCCTGTGGTGTTGCAAGATGGAAAAACAGTGATAGACAAGCATCAAGGAAATCAGACGTACCAGGCAGTTCAAATGGCTATAAAGATGCATTGCAATTTAAGCTCTCTACAAGAATCTGAGCTACTAACGTTTCAAGCAAATTGTAGGTAGATAAGAGTCAGTGGAATTCAAGGTTGGATGGACTTAGATCTCTTGTGGGCACAAAGGGACCCGTCACTGATGGCGCATTTGACCTCTCCCTTGGGCTCAACCTGGTCACCTCCTACTTCGATATATCCAAGAAGGACATTACCACCACTTGCATGGCTCAAGTACATTGGAATTCCTTGCACATGACAGCTACATCCTGATTTGCCAATCCGAAGCATTGGCTATGGAGTTAGTCTACAAGTAGTGGGAAGTCATGACATTTATTGGTGGGACTGGTATTTTTTCTTTATTTTTTTATTTTTATTTTATTTTTAATTTTTATTTGAACTCATTAAAACATAAGATAAACATACAACATATATATATGTGCTTTGAAATAGAGATGAGCACCGCCCCCTAGAGTCGGGAACGACTAGCATATACGTGCGAGGGGAACCTTTACCTTTAAGTTAGATTAGGACAACCTGAATGGGACCACATGGAATTAGGGTGTGTGTAAATTTAATTAGCAAATTAAAGAAAAAACACATCCTGGGTGATTTTAAATCACTTTAAAATCTTTAAAAGAGTCGAATTCAAGAAGAAGACACTATGACTCTTAGGAATTGACCACCTACTCCATGGTTTCAGGGGAGCATTCAGGAATTCTTTTCTGGGAAGAATGCTGTCAGATTTTGCCTATCTAGCACTTCATAAGTATCTCAACGTCCACTGTACAGGTTGTTTTAAGTCAATCACAATAGAGCTGGCAAAGCAGGGGTGAAATGCTGCCGGATCAGACGGGATCGTCCGATCCGGTAGCGATGGCAGCTGCTGGTTCGGAGGACCGGTAGCAAAAATCCCTGGCCCCGCCCCCCATGCCTCTGCTGAGCCGCACCATCTTCAGAGGTTTTTTTTTTGTTTTTTTTCACTTTTAAAAGCGGGTTTTGCTTCAGCAGAAACAGGCCTTTAAAAGTAAAAAACAGCAGAACCTTACTTGTACTCTTACTTGTAGAAAACATGTTTTCTACAAGTAAGAGTAGAGATTCTAAGGCACTTACCTGATTACTGATGAACGCATGGCCACAGCCCGAAAGCAGTTTCCGTTTCAGCCCAGACAGAATCAATCACTCAGCTAATCTATTTCTTCGGTGATCAACTGGCTGGATTTGCTGGCTGAGGAACTCTGGGATTTGAAGTCCACAATAAAATAAAATAAAATATTTGTGCAGCTTTCGGAGATTTGGTGTGTTTCTGTAGTGTTTCACTCTAACTACACAAACACACAAAATCTCAGAAAGCTGTATGTGGCATATTGTGTGTGTGTGTGTGTGTGTGTGTGTTAGTTGTGTGTGTGTAAAGTGTGAAAGTTGGTTTTTGAGCTTTTTGTGGCTGTGTGAAGAGTGGCGTGCAGCTGCTTTTACATTGTGTGTGAGTCAGTTGTGTTGTGTTGTGTGTGTGTAAAGTGTGAAAGCTGGTTTTTGGTACCTCTTATTGTTTTTTTATACTTTGTTTATTATTTTTATTATTTATTGTTATTGGCCACGCCCACCAAGTCATCTGACCACCGAGCCACGCCCACCAATTAAGCCATGCCCACAGAACCGGTAGGGAAAATTTTTAGATTTCACCCCTGGCTGGAAAGGACCTTGGAGGTCTTCTAATCCAACCCTCTGCACAACCAGAGGACCTCATACCATGTCCAGTCTTTTCTTTAAAACCTCCAGTGATGAAGCACCCACAACCTCTGAAGGCAAGCTGTTCCACTGCTTCATTGTCCTCCCTGTTAGGAAGTTTCTCCTTAATTCCAGGTTGCTTCTCTTCTTGATTAGTTTCCGTCGATTGTTTCTTGTCTTCCCTTCTGGTGCTTCAGAAAATAAGTTGATCTCCCCCTTTCTTTGTGGCAGCCCTTCACACACTGGGATACTGCTATCATGTCCTCCCTAGTCCTTCTTTTCTCTAGACTAGCCATGCCCAATACCTGCAGCTGTTCTTCATATGCCTTAGTCTCCAGGCCTTTAATCGTCTTATCCCAAAGGTGCTTTTTCACCTGACCTTCGGACTTTCCGCCGCGAACTGAAGACATACCTTTTTATTCGCGTGGGGCTGGCCTAAATTTTAAATTTTATATTTTAATTTTTAAATTTTAAATTTTAAATTACATAAATTTTATCGATTTTAAATTTTCTATTAATTTTAAATGGGGTTTGGTTTATAAATTTTAAGGTTTTAGGCTAATTATAATAAGTTTTTTAATTTGTATTTTAAATTGTATATTGTGGTGTTTTGTATTTTATTGTTGCCTGTACACCGCCCTGAGTCCTTTGGGAGAAGGGCGGTATAAAAATCAAATAAATAAATAAATAAATAAATAAGAGGCAACCGGACTCTCTGGTTTTTCTTTGAAGACGTTTGGCTTCTCATCCAAGAAGCTTCTTCAGCTCTGACTGGATGGTGGGGAACGGAAGGATTTATACTCCTTGCAGACAGCTGGTCATTTGCATCCTTTTAGCAAGTCGCTAAGGCCACCTGGAGGTTTATCTGTGTCCTCAGGGTCACCTGAGTGGTGCAAATGGGTGTGGAGCCTTCTAGAATTGCTGAAAGGACTGTGTTGTAGACCGGAGATAGATGATGTCGTATCCCTCCCCCTCTGTTGAGAGAGGGCTGTTCAATTTTGACGTAGATGGCCTCTTTGACCCCTCTTTCAAACCAGTGGTCCTCTCTGGTTAAAATGTGGACTTTAAAAGAGTGGCCTTTGTATTTCAAATGCAGATGGGCTGCTGAATCTAGTCCTGATGGGTTTGTTCTCCTGTCAGCGAACGCTAACCTTTTTGCCGTCGCATGCCAAAAGCGGGGGGAGCGCAGGGGGGCCGTGCGCATGCATACCCATACCTATAATTCAAAGCCCCCCTGCACCCTGCGCATGTATGCGCGACCTCTACACACACTCCCCATGTTCCACAGGCTTTCTTGGAGCCTGTGGAGAGTGAAAATGGCCTTCCCCACCCCCGCCCCCGGAGGCCCTCCAGAGGCCGGAAACGGCTGGTTTCCTGATGCCCAGAAGGCCCATTTTTCACTCTCCCCAGCCTCCAGAGACTTTCTAGGAGCCTGGGGAGGGCAAAAACGGTCTTCCCCACACCCTGGAGGCTTTCTGGAGACCGGAAACAGCCTGTTTCCTGAATTCTGAATTCCCAGAAGGCCCGAAAATCAGCTGGCCGGCATACACATGCACGTTGGAGCTGAGCTAGGGTAATGCTCGCATGCCCACAGATATGGCTCCATGTGCCACTTGTGGCACGCATGCCATAGGTTCGCTATCACAGTTCTATGTTGTGCCATGTGCTTATGAAGTAACCCTGAGGACACAGATAAATCTCCAGGTGACCTTAATGACTCACTAAAAAGAATGCAAATGACTAGCTGTCTGTAAGGAGTATAAATCCCTCCATTTCCCACCAGCGAGTCAGAGCTGAAGAAGCTCCTTGGATGAGAAGCGAAACATCTTCAAAGAAAAAACCCAGAAAATCCAGTTACCACTTGAAAAGTCCAGTTGCCTCACGGGACAACCATGATCTGGATCAGTGGTGAAATTCACATTTTTTTTACTACCGGTTCTGTGGGTGTGGCTTGGTGGGCATGGCTTGGTGTGCTGGCAGGGGAAGGATACTGCAAAATCTCCATTCCCATCCTACTCTGGGGCCAGCTAGAGGTTGGTATTTGCCGGTTCTCTGAACTGCTCAAAATTTCCGCTACCGGTTCTCCAGAACCTGTCAGAACCTGCTGGATTTCACCCCTGATCTGGATGAATGAGAATCTCCATAGACATTAAATCATCTTAGTTGTTCTTTTCTGTACTTTTTCCAAAGCCTTGAGATCTTTTTTGTAATATGGTGACCAAAACTGGGTGCAGATGTAAAGATTCCCCTTGCACATATGTGCTAGTTGTTCCTGATTCTAGGGGGTGGTGCTCATCTCCGTTTCAAAGCCGAAGAGCCAGCGCTGTCCCAAGACATCTCCGTGGTCATGTGACTGGCATGCCTAAATGTCAAAGGTGCAGGGAGCACTGTTACCTTCCCACCAAAGATGGTCCCTATTTTTCTACTTGCATTTTTTACATGCTTTCGAACTGCTAGGTTGGCAGAAGCTGGGACAAGTCACGGGAGCTCACCCCGTTACGCGACACTAGGGATTCGAACTGCTGAACTGCCGACCTTTCAATTGACAAGTTTAGCATCTTAACTGCTGAGCCACCGCGTCTCTTCATCTACCTTAGGTGATTCCAAAACAGATCAGCCAAAATTATGTGGAGCTGCCATTTTCTGAGAAAAGTTCTGTTCTCCGTCGCTCTTTCAATGTTAAATTATGACTATTTGCACTTTTCTCACTAGATGGCACTCATTTTGTTTTCATTCCTAACAGGGGGGAGGTGTCAGTTACAGCTGAACATGTTTTTTTCTTCTCTCTTTTAACCACAAGGCCCTTTTTAAAAATTGTTAGATGGAGAAACCAAACAGCCGCCTTGAAAACAGAGTAAGTGACTCAGTTTGAGAAAGGAGAAGCTGCATTGTTGCTTTCCTTGTTTTTCCAGGAAGTGCGAGACACCCGCCGAAGCATGGATACCTTTAGAATGTTCTCAAGAACTTGGAAAGCTCAGTGGAGGACGCTTCTCATTGGATTATTCGTTCTGTGTAAGTAAAAGTATTCCAAGAATTATAAGATTTATATTTCAGCTTTAATTTGTACAAGTCAGGGGAGGCATAGATAATAGTCTCCTTCCCATTTTCTTTCTAGCAATAATTCTGGGAGGTGTGGTCCAAAAATTGTCCCAGTTAGATTCCATGCTAAAGAAGGACTAGAAGTCACCATCTCCCAGTTTCTCATTCTGTTCCTTAATAACTAGATCAAGGGATCTAGTTCTAGTGGTTCAGTGGCTAAGTCGCTGAGCTTGTCGATCGAAAGGTCGGCAGTTCAGCGGTTTGAATCCCTAGTGCTGCATAATGAGGTGAGCTCCCGTGACTTGTCCCAGCTTCTGCCAACCTAGCAGTTCGAAAGCATGTAAAAAATGCAAGTAGAAAAATAAGGACCACCTTTGGTGGGAAGGTAACAGTGTTCCGTGCGCCTTTGGCATTTAGTCATGCTAGCCACATGACCACGGAGACGTCTTCGGACAGCGCTGACTCTTTGGGTTTAAAAGGGAGATGAGCATCGCCCCCTAGAGTTGGGAACAACTAGCGCATATGTGTTTTACCTTTTGAATAACTAGATCAAACTGGCTCTCTTAGAAAGATAATGACAGCTGTTCCTAGCCCTAACCCGAACCATGGCAAGGCAAAAAATAAGGGAGACCTTGCAATTGTTTCTTAGTTTCCTCTTCCCTTTAATGGGAATGGAAGAATATGGAGAATGGAAGAGCATATGAGAATGGAGCATCTACCTGTAAGGCCATCCTTTCTTTTCTTTCCTTCTTCAGTCTGCAGCTTGGATGCTCAAGTTATCCAAACTCCTGAAAATCTGGAAGTTCAAGAAGGACATTCTTTCACTCTGAAGTGCAACTATTCCAGCCAGTATCGTCCCTATTTTTGGTACCATCAGCTTCCTCAAGTGCCTCCATCGCTGATACTATTTGTGAATTCCCTAGGAAGTACATCCAAGGAATGCTTTGTAGCAGAGTATTTGGAGAATGGGAAGGAAAGCCACCTGAGATGCTCTAGAGCTCAGCTTCAGCATTCAGGAAACTACTTTTGTGCTGTAGAAGACACAGTGGTGTAGGAAGGAGACACTTCCCAACTCAAACCTCAGTTCTTCTGAAGTTTCAGAGGTGTCTGCATTCTCTGTGCTACTCTGGTGCACATGTTCCTATGGTCTAGTTCAGGGGTAGTCAACCTTTTTATACCTACCACCCACATTTGTATCTCTGTTAGTAGTAAAATTTTCTAACCGTCCACCGGTTCCACACTAATGCGCCGTGTATCGTCGTCTGCACATGCCTCTCGTGCATCGTGGATTGGGTTTGGTGGGGGGGCACCGGCTTCCAGCTCTGCTTGTCTGTTAAAGCCGGGTGGTGTGGGGGGAGATGCATGAGCTATTCTGGGACAAGGCTCTTTTGCTTGCGGTCGCACTATAGCGCCATTTAGTTTCACTTATGTACCGTGAACTAAACTTATGCACAGGCGATACAAATAGTATATTTTCAGAAATTTAAATTGTCACGGGGAATTTTATGAAAACCTAATGAAAATGTTTTTAAATAATGCTATGAAATTTTGTTTTAAAAGTCAATTAGGGCCTCTGGTGGCTCAGACTTGTAAGACAGTCTGTTATTAACAGCAGCTGCTTGCAATTACTGCAGATTCAAGTCCCACCAGGCCGAAGGTTGACTCAGCCTTCCATCCTTTATAAGGTAGGTAAAATGAGGACCCAGATTGTTGTGGGGCAATAAGTTGACTTTGTATATAATGTACAAATGGATGAAGACTATTGCTTAACATAGTGTAAGCCGCCCTGAGTCTTCGGAGAAGGGCGGGATATAAATGCAAATAAAAAAAAATTAATTAAAAAAAAAGGAAAGTGCTTCAGTATCGGACAAAATCCCTACCGCCCACCATGAAAGCTGGAACGCCTACTAGTTGGCGGTAGGGACCAGGTTGACTGCCACTGGTCTAGTTGGTGGAGATGAAAGTAGAATAACTGGGTTAGAAGAAGCATCAATTTTGTGTGAACAAAATTTGAGAGCCAATGGGGGAAATGATCAGCTAAGCCCTAGGGAGGGGTTAAGCATGTCATCAGTCTTCATGCCCGCAAGAAATCTAAGTCCAACCCACCTTGAATTCCATTGTTTTTACCTATCCATGTTTTCCCCAAAAATAAGACCCGGTGTTGTGTCCTCCTCGCCTCCGTCTGAACAATGGCTTAATTAGCCAGCTCTTATCAGCTCTGGCAGCAAAAGAATCAGCATCTGCCAAGAGCACTCGATAGCTGCCAAGACGCTAGTGAGTCACAACCTTCAGCTCTAGTCAATCCGTGGATTTGCCTGATACAAAGAGACACACCAGCTCTTGCTGCCTTTTATATCCTGTGGGGTTGTGGCTCCATGACTCAGCACTTCCTAGGCCTGCCCCTCCCCTGTTTCTGTCATTCTCTTCTCTCCTGCCTACGAAACCTGGGATTGAGCCAAGCCTGATTGCTGTCAGCTGGGTCTGCAGGCATGGCCTGGGGGGGAGGAAGAGTCAGGAGAAGGAGGCCTCGTTATCTCCTTCACCTGGCCTGCTTCTGGCTCCTGGAGCTGATCCAGGGAGGCCGGTGCTTCCGAGGTAAGTCCTGGTGGCCCTTCTCCCTCACTGTCCAAATCACTTTCTGGCAGTAGGCCCGGCTCTGAGTCATTTTCTGGCAGCAGGCCCGGCTTCATGGCACTTTCGGGCCTTATGGGGCCAGGTTCAGGGGCGGGAGCCACAACACTCGGTCTTATTTTCTTTTTGGCTCCAAAATAAGCACTAGGGCTTATTTTCAGGGGACGTCATATTTTTTCCCCCTATGTATGGGAGGACAACTTCTTCTGCTTGCTCATGGCAGGGCAGGAGGCCACATGATGCGCCAATGCTGCCACCACAAGATGGGGAACGGAGCTGCCCCAAGCTCCCCACACTAGCTTACCTCAGGGCCCCCACGGCCAAACTACCCGATGTCATGTCCCACTCTCACTCCAACGAATGAGTCAAGGAAGTCCGTAACAAACTTGGCAATGAAGCCTCTGCAGCTTGCCAAGCTCCTTCAAGGTTTATCAGGGCAGGCAGGAGTCCAAGTTGTGACTTCAGCGATAGAGTCCGATATCAGCAAACTAGATAAGACTTTGCTTGACTCAAGGTTGGAATGCCAAAAGCAGGTCCTTTATATAGGCTGTGGGGTGTGGCTCCATGACTCAGCATTTATCCAGGCCTGCCCCACCCTTCCTTCTGCTGGCATCGCCTCTCAGATCTCCGGAAGCGAGGGTCCTCCCACTTTGAATTGTCTTCAGCTGGATCTGCTGTCAGCGTCTGGGAAAGGGAGGGGTCAGAGGGAGTAGGGCCGAGTAATTCCACCACCTGGCTGGCTTCCTGCTCTGAAGGCTGAGCCAAAGGAACACACGCTGTACGAGTGAGGTTTATCGGACTTCTCCTGTCACTCCTTGAATCCTCTCTGGGCATGGAGCCAGGGCCGGGGGCTGGAGGCATGACAGGCCGTACATCTTCATTATCAGACTCGGAGTCTGATAAAAGGCCTGGTTGGAGACGGGAAGGGCCCGGCTGAGGAGAGGAGGGAGGATGAGTCACAACACCCATACCCCAACACCTGCCTCACCTCAGGGCAGTGGCTCTGGCATCCCCATCCAGCAGGACCCCGCGTGGACCAATGATGGGTTTCAAAATTTTTTACCACTGGTTCTGTGGATGTGGATTGATGGGCATGGCATGGCTTGGTGGGTGTGGCTTCATGGGCATGGCAGGGGAAGGATACTGTAAAATCTCCATTCCCTCCCCAATCCAGGGGAAGATTCCTGGAAAATCCCTATTTTCTCCCAATCAGGTGGGACTTGGGAGGCAGAGGATAGATGGGGGTGGGGCCAGTCAGAATTTTTACTACCGGTTCTCCGAACCACTCAAAATTTCTGCTATCAGTTCTCCAGAATTGGTCAGAACTTGCTGAAATCCACCTCTGGCGTGGACGTAGGCCAACTTCTTCTGCTTGCTCGTGGCCACAATGGAGCAGGAGGCCAAGCAACGCAGTGGTGCCATGGCCATGAGTCAAGGTTGGGGGATGGAGCTGGCCCACGCACCCCACACCAGCTTACCTTAGGGCCTCCGCAGACAGGCCACCCATGCCCTGACAACTACCTCGCCTCACAGTGGTGGCACTAGAACCACTTGGCCTCCTGCTTTGTTGCGACCACAGGCAAGGAGAAGAAGTGGGCCGGCAGCCACGGGGTCTCCTGCGGCACAGGGCTGCTCATGCTGCTGCCATGAAGCAGTTGTTGGGGCATGGATGGCCTGGCTGTGGTGGCTCTGAGGTAAGCTGGTAACCCTCCCACACACACACACACCCTTCACCTCACCTCACATAGTGTCAGTGACACTGCAAGCAGCCAGACGGAATGGCTGTGCAGGCTCTTAAGTTGGGCTTATTTTAGGGGGGTAGGGCTTATATTAGGCACACATGCCGATATGCTAGGGCTTATTTACCGGATCGGTCAGGGAAACACTGTACCGCAAATTTGCTTTGACCATTAGTAGTTCAGATTCTTGTAGAGACCGTTATTGTTATCCTTCAGTCTCAAAAGATGATGGTATCGTGCTCTGGAAAGAGCATCTAGTGTGGCTAAAAAGGCCAATTTGCGAGTGGCAATCCCTTCCACACTGAGGGCAGATACAGTCTGTTCCCTGCCCAGCCCCCAGATTTCACTGGTTCCGGGACTACCTCTTTCCCTCAGCCTGCCGAACAAACGTCTCTTCGAATTGGAGAAGGCCATGCTGTGTCTTTAGCCTCCAAGCTGAACGATCGAGACCATTAGCATACAATAAACGCCTATTCATTTGAATCTCCTGGACTCCTGATTTCCTGTGTCTGACAATCAAGCTTTTGTGGATAGAAAAGCTGGTGACCCTCAGCTGTAGAGATGACTGACGATCTGTGTTGTTCTTAAAATGTGCAACCTGGTTCTACAAATAACTCAACCAAGCATGGGGGAAATGGGGAAGGATCGAGAACCCAAACAATCGGTAACAAGCAAGTTCATCCTTAACTTGGTCTGAGAGGGACTGAGAATGATAGAGTAATTGTTGTCTGCAGCACTTGGAGGCAGCTTAGTTTGGGAAACAAGTTGGGTGGGATCATTTCGTCTGATGCCATATCATTTCTCTCATTTCTCTTAAACGTCATTTATCTACAAGTAAGAGGAATGATGTGAGATGGACAAAATGATCCCACCCAACCTTGTCCCCAATCTAAAGGAATAACACTCCTGGCATCGAGTTTACTGCTGTCCTTGTGATTGGCAAAGTAGATTGGGAAATGATGGGATGGGATGGGACAGGATGGGACTGAACGGAATGGAACGGAACAAAACAGAACAGAACAGGACAGAATAGAACAGTGATGACCTTTTTGCCATTGTGTGCCAGGAATGGGGGGACCATGGGGTGTGTGTGCACAAGGGTGCTCACATCCATAATTCTATGCATCCATAAATGCATGTGTGACCCCCCCACTCCCCTGCTCGTGGCATGCAATGGACCAGTGGGTCCATTTTTCTCTCTCCCCAGGCTCCCCAAGAGCCTTTCTTGGAGCCTGGGAAGGGTGAAAACAGCCTTTCTCACCCCCCAGAGGCCTCTGGACACTGGAAATGGCCCATTTGCCAACTTCTGGTGGGACCAGAAGGCCCATTTTTTTGCTCTCCCCAGACTCCAGAGCCTTTCTAGGAGTCTGGGGAGAGAGAAAAATGGGCCTTCCCCACCACCACCCCCGAGACTCTCCGGAGGCAGGAAACAGCCTGTTTCTCTACTTCTGGTGGGCCCAGAAGGCCCGGATATTGGCTGAGCTCACCTGTCCACCGATATGGCTATGTGTGCCACCAGCGGAATGCGGGCTATAGGTTCACCATCACAGGAATAGAATAAGGCAGGACCTGAAATTCCCGCTCAGAACCATTAGATTAAACATTGCAGAAACCCCTTCCCTGTGTCCCATCTGAGGTGAGCTGAGAAGGTGATAAGAAGTTATTCTCCAGTGCCACTTTCCCTGTTCCTTTGGTACTGAGACAAAATAGATGGCACGGGGCCTATCCCTCCCCCTTCCTTTCCCAAAAACGTACATCAAAGTGAAAGAAAGGCCAGAAATAAGAATTGATTATAAAGGAGCATCCTAGGCCCCTCCCTGCCAGAATGGCAGCATCCCAATAGGGATCTATGGGACACCCTGTCAGTATTGACCTCCAGACTGTGGGTAGAATTAGCTTGCAATACTGGGATCACTGTAGAAAATTAGCACTCGCCTCTCTCCTAGAAGAATGAAATATTTTGAGAAATATTAAAAAGGCAGAGTATTATATTTCCCTAAAGATGAAATATGCTCTTTGGAAAGCTGCCTCGGCCTTTGGTAATAGCCCCCAGCAGGACTGAGCCAACCTATCTACAAGACAAAAGACCTTCAGTTCCAGGATGATGGGATTATCCTTCAGGGCATAGCCATTCAGCTACAATAGGAACTGCATTGCATCAGCCCAAGTTTCAACCAAGCTTGACTTAGACAGCCTACAAAGTTAGCAGTGACCCCTAAAACAACCAACAGGATACATTTCTTGCACAGGAACAGGAAGCTCAAGGGCAAGGCCTAAGGGAGACTATAAATACCTCTCCCTCTCTCTCAACTCCATGTGGTCAGCTACCAAGAATCACACGTGCTTGGTGGTTCTGCTTCATCATTAAACCATCTTTCCAATCAGCCTCCACGTTTTCAGTGTCTTTCTCCCCACTTAGAACTGAACCCAGATGGACATTTTTTTCCATCAAAGTAGATTCGGTGGAGCTAATATCCAAAGGTTTGCTTCTGAGTTCCACGTAGTCTTGCCATTCTGAACATCAAGAGGCTCGTGCTTTTTCCAAAGGAAACTCGATCAGACATGACAGGCATTTTAGAAGTTATGTAGGCAGATGACTTTGGGGTCTTCTCTCTCTTGCTGCTCCAACCAGAAAGGTGATATGAGTCTAATTGCTACTTAATAGCTAGAAGGAGAATGCATACAAAAGCCTAACCTGGCCTCAGTTTTGATGGATGTAGGGTTTCCTTTTTCACTTAAACCTTGGTTCCTTCTCCCCACAAGAGGGCAGTAGAACCACAACCAAATATTAGCAAAGTTCTCTTAAGGGGGATAGTGTAAGACTGGAATAGAGACGAATGGAATGGAACAGAACAGAACAGAACAGAACAGAACAGAGGAGAGTAAGGTAGGGTAGGGTAGGGTAGGGTCGAGTCGAGTCGAGTCGATAGATAGATAGAAGATAAATAGATACAATTTTTTTATTGGCCAAGTGTGATTGGATACACAAGGAATTTGTCTTGTTGCATATGCTCTCAGTATACATAAAAGAAAAGATATGTTCATCAAGAATTATAAGGTACAACACTTAATGATAGTCATAGGATACAAATAAGCAATCAGGAAACAATCAATATCAACATAAATCATAAGGATACAAGCAACAAAGTTACAGTCATACAGTTAATAGAATAGAATAGAATAGAATAGAATAGAATAGAATAGAATAGAATAGAATAGAATAGAATAGAATAGAATAGAATTTTATTGGCCAAGTGTGATTGGACACACAAGGAATTTGTCTTGGTGCATATGCTCTCTGTGTACATAAAAGAAAAGATACGTTCATCAAGGTACAACATTTACAACACAATTGATGGTCAATATATCAATATAAATCATAAGGATTGCCAGCAACAAGTTATAGTCATACAGTCATAAGTGGAAGGAGATGGGTAATGGGAACGATGAGAAGATTAATAGTAGTGCAGATTTAGTCAATAGTTTGACAGTGTTGAGGGAATGATTTGTTTAGTAGAGTGATGGCGTTCGGGAAAAAAACTGTAGTTGTGTCTAGTTGTTCTGGTGTGCAGTGCTCTATGGCGTCGTTTTGAGGGTAGGAGTTGAAACAATTTATGTCCAGGATGTGAGGGATCTGTAAATATTTTCACGGCCCTCTTCTTGATTCGTGCAGTATATAGGTCCTCAATGGAAGGCAGGTTGGTAGCTATTGGTTTTTTCTGCAGTTCTAATTATCCTCTGAAGTCTGTGTGTGCCTTGTTGGGTTGCAGAACCAAACCAGACAGTTATGAAGGTGCAGATGACAGACTCAATAATAATTCTTCTGTCGAACTGGATCAGCAGCTCCTTGGGCGGTTTGAGCTTTCTGAGTTGGCACAGAAAGAACATTCGTTGGGGTGGCCCGGTGTGGAAAAGTACAGCTGGGTGTCATCAGCGTACAGCTGGTACCTCACACCGAAGCCACTGATGATCTCACCCAGCGGCTTCATGTAGATGTTGAACAGAAGGGGCGAGAGAATCGACCCCTGAGGCACCCCACAAGTAAGGCGCCTCGCGGTCGATCTCTGCCCCCCTGTCAACACCGTCTGCGACCGGTTCGGAGAGATAGCAGGAGAACCACCGATAAACGGTGCCTTCCACTCCCAAACTCTCCAATCGGTGCAGCAAGATACCATGGTCGATGGTATCGAAAGCCGCTGAGAGATCTAATAGGACCAGGGCAGAGAAACAACCCCTATCCCTGGCCCTCCAGAGGTCATCCACCAACGCGATCAAAGCTGTCTCCATACTATGACCAGGCCGGAAGCCGGACTGGAATGGGTCTAGATAGACAGCTTCATCCAGGTACTGGGGAAGCTGCCATGCAACCACACTCTCTACCACCTTTGCAACAAAGCGAAGGTTGGAGACTGGACAGTAATTTCCTAAAGTAGCTGGATCCAGGGAAGGCTTCTTGAGGAGGGGTCTCACCACCGCCTCTTTCAAGGCAGCGGGGAAAACCCCTTCCGCCAATGAAGCATTTATAATTCCCCGGAGCCAGCCTCGTGTCACTTCGTGTGTAGCCAGTACTAACCAGGAAGGACACGGGTCCAGTAAACATGTAGTTGCATGTAACCTCCCCAGCAACCTGTCCACGTCCTCAGGAGCCACAGAATCAAACTCATCCCAAACAACCTCAACAAGATGCGTCTCCGTCATCCCAATGGGATCATCGCAATTTTGGTCCAGACTATTCTGAAGCTGAACGATTTTATCGTATAGATAACCGTTAAACTCCTCAGCACGTCCCTGTAAGGGGTCATCCCGCCCCTCCTGATGAAGGAGGGAATGGGTCACCCGAAACAGGACGGCCAGGCGGTTATCTGCCAATGCAATGAGGTGGAAACGTAAGAACGTTTCGCCTCCCTCATTGCCACTAGGTAGGTCTTAGTAAAAGATCTCACTAGTGTCCGATCAGCCTCGGAATGGCTAGACCTCCAGGTGCTCTCTAGGAGTCTTCTCTGGCGTTTCATCTCCCTCAGCTCCTCAGAAAACCAAGGAGCCAATTGAGATCTACGCCGCAAAGGCATGACATGGTCAAAAGCCCCAGCCGCGGCCCGTTCCCAGGCCGCAACTAGTTCTTCAGTCGTGCCGTGGGCAAGATCCTCAGGAAATGGCCCAAGCTCCATCCGGAACCTATCAGGGTCCATCAGGCGCCTGGGACGGAACCAGCGCATTGGCTCTGTCTCCCTGCGGTGGTGAGCAGCGGTCCGAAAGTCCAGGCGAAGGAGAAAATAGTCTGACCATGACACCGGTTCCGTCACTAAATCTCCTAATTCCAGATCATTAATCCACTGTCCAGAGATAAAAATCAGATCTAGTGTGCCTCCCCCCGTTGTGTAGGGCCATCAATTACTTGAATCAGGTCCATGGCCGTCATGGAAGCCTGGAACTCCTGAGCCACCGTCGATGACAAGCCGGCCGAGGGCAAGTTGAAATCCCCCATGACCAAAAGTCTGGGAATCTCAACTGCCACCCTGGAGAGCACCTCCAGTAGCTCAGGTAGGGCTGTAGTCACGCAGCAAGGAGCCAGGTACGCGATCAACAGACCCATCTGATTCCTATGGCCCCACTTCACAAGGAGGGATTCACAACCAGCTATCTGAGGTACAGTGGACTCCCTCGGCTCTAGGCTTTTTTTAATCACAACCGCTATCCCCCCACCCCTACCTTGGGCCCTCGGCTGATGGAATGCACGGAAACTCGGAGGGCACAGTTCAACCAGGGGTACACCCCCCTTTGTGCCCAACCAGGTCTCCGTAATGCCCGTAAAATCCGTGGACTCCCTCTGGATAAGATCACAAATCAAGGGAGCCTTATTAGCCACGGGCCGGGCATTGCACAGCATCAGCCGAAGACCCAAGCTCTGAGGGTCTTGGCCTTCCGGGTAACGGGTTAATTGTTATTAATTAATTGTTTAGCAGAGTGATGACCTTCGGGAAAAAAAATGTTCTTGTGCCTAGTTGTTCTGGTGTGCAGTGCTCTATAGCGTCGTTTTGAGGGTAGGAGTTGAAACAATTTATGTCCAGGTTGTGAGGGATCTGTAAATATTTTCACGGCCCTCTTCTTGGTTCGTGCAGAATACAGGTCCTCAATGGAAGGCAGGTTGGTAGCAATTATTTTTTCTGCAGTTCTAATTATCCTCTGAATTTTAAAGCTGATTTTAAAATGTACCTGCTATGGGTATGGGATGAGATGACAATGGCATGAGGACATCACATAAACTATTTTTCAGGGCACCTGGCATGAACCTTACAATCAAACGAGTCAATAGGAAATGTTGGGGATTACAGGCCAATTTTGATGAATGTGGTTTTTTTCACCTAACTCATGCCTTCTCACCACAAGATGGCAATAGACAACAACCAGATTCTACTAAAAATCATAACACTTGTAAGGGTTTTCCCCTCCTCTTGTCTCCACTGGTTCTCTGAACTGCCCCTGATAGGACAGATCATAAATCTCAAGAAATGTTTGAGTGAAAACTCCCATTACTTGAAGTAGAAATAACAATCCTAACATCTGGTGTCAAAAGGATGAAGAGCAATAATTTCATGGAGAGATATATCTTCTTGGCATGGTGGGAGACAAGAGAAGAAGACTCTGAGTCTCACAGTTGTCCCTTCCCACAGTCCTATCAAATGAGTAAGGTAGGCTAATAATGTCCTGACGCTGAGCTTGACCTCTGGTGCTGAAGGGTAAGCAGGCTCAGGTTTTCTTGGCCAAGTTAGGAAAGTGATTTGCTTCATTCTGAGGATATTTGTTCCACTTCTTAGTGAAATCTAGAACTTAGAGAACTCCTCAGCTGGGCCCCTCCCGTCTCCAACCGGGCCTGTTATCAGACTCCGAGTCTGATAATGAAGATGAATGGCCTGTCATGCCTCCAACCCCTGGCCCTGGCCCCATGCCCAGCCGTCAGAGCAGGAAGCCAGCCAGGTATTGGAATTGCTCGGGCCTACTCCTTCTGACCCCTCCCTTTTCCAGACAGCAGATCCAGCTGAAGACAATTCAAAGTGGGAGGATCCTCGCTTCCGGAGATCTGAGAGGCGATGCCAGCAGAAGGAAGGGTGGGGCAGGCCTGGATAAATGCTGAATCATGGCCACACCCCACAGCCTATATAAAGGACCTGCTTTTGGCATTCCAACCTTGAGTCAAGCAAAGTCTTATCTAGTTTTCTGATATCGGACCCTATCGCTGAAGTCACACTCGGACTCCTGCCTGCCCTGATAAACCTCGAAGGAACTTGGCAAGCTGCAGAGGTTTCATTGCCAAGTTTGTTACGAACTTCCTTGACTCGTTCGTCAGAGTGGGGGGTGGGACACGACACTTTCCATGTTTATCATTTTGGAATAGACCTGTGTCTGGTGGGAACCAGAATGATGGAAGCATGTGTCATAGGGTTAGAAGAAGGATGTAAACTCTCTTGTGATTTTGCAGGGCCTCTGATTCACTTGCTGCCTTCTTATAAGGCCCACTGGAGATGCAGCCTTTCCTCCAGATCCCTGAGTAGCAGCTTCCAAACCTTGTGATCAAGAGTCCCATTGTCATTCCCAATATCCTCTAGAACACAACTACAGTGATTTGGGAGATGGGCCTTGTAATATCTCGCGTATGGATGCTCTCTATTTGAAACAAGCTGTGTAGTTAGAATTCCATAAAGAAATCCAGAATCCTTTCTTAAATTCCAAGCACCAAGAGAAATCAGAAGACCCAGAGGATCCTTTCTTTGGAGGATGCTTTCCTAATAAAGGTCAATGAAACTGAAAGGTAACCCACTGGAAGGATCCCAGTTGGATGCAACACTGACTATTTACCTCATTTGTTGTTTAATAGTTATCCGTGTTCTCACCTGTGTTGAGATATTGACCTATGTTTCCTACCATGAATAATTCCAGCTAGAAAACAATAGATTTTCTATTTTGGCTTGTGTGCCCAAGAGTGTGAGTTAAGACAAAGGTTTTATGTTCTGGGTTTGTGGTACGTTCCTCCTTTGATCTACGTGAGTCAAAGCAGAGCTGAGCAGATCTTCAGTCCCCAGGAAGGTCTGAGCAGAAAGCCACCCACAAGACCGTGTCTGGGTTCTCACTTCCCTGTGTTTTTGGTGACAGAGTTGTCCTGCCTGTTGCAGAGAAAGGAAGAAGGATGGGAGATCTGGGGAGCAGGATTGTTGCTTTGCTGTTGGCCATCTCCACAGGTATCCTTCTCCTCTTATTGCTTCATTTTCATTGATTGATGGGAATGATGCCCTACTTTTTGTTTGTTTTGGAAGCAAGGGCTCCTCAAAGTAGTTTTGGACCTGAATATTTCAAAAGTCATAAAAAGAAAACCTGCAAAAGCCTATAGGAGAAAATTCATTCATTTACAACCTTTGAATGATAATGGCTCCTTTGGATATACTAAAGTTTTGGTTAATTAAACCTATTCGTGGAATTCCTTCCTTCCTCCCTCCCTCCCTCCTTCCCTCCCTCCCTTCTTTCCATTCGTCCCTTCCTCCCTCCATCCCATCCATCCATCCATCCACTCCTTTCCTAATATGCCCTTTCTGTTACAGTTGCATTGGGTCAACCTATTCATGGAATTCCTTCCTTCCTTCCTTCCTTCCTTCCTTCCTTCCTTCCTTCCTTCCTTCCTTCCTTCCTCCCTCCCTCCCTCCCTCCCTCCCTCTCTCCCATCCATCCATCATCTCCTTTCCTAGCAGCCTTCTTCTATTACCGTTGTATTGGGTCAAGCTAGAGTCACCCAGGAGCCCCAACTTCTTTCACTTAAGGAAGGAGACCCCATCCGTTTGAAATGCTCCTATTCGGAAACAGCTGCTAGTTTTCAGTGGTACAAACAATATCCAGAAGACCAGCCAGAGTTTATGATGATCTTGTATGGATCAAATACTGTAAGAAAGGATAATTTCAAGATGACTCTGGACACATATAAGAAGATGACCTCTTTGTATCTGAAGAACACCCAACTTAAGGATTCAGCCGTCTATTTTTGTTTATGGAGCACAGTGCTAGAAAGCCACATGCTGGTTGTCACCAAAAGTCACCAAGGGCAACCAAGAAGACGAAATTGAGCTCCCTACTGCATTCCCTTTGAAGAAAGATCAGGAGAACATCTTTGAGCTTCAGCTTCATAACCTGCTTCTCTCAAAAGGCCACTGAACTGCTGTCTTCTTTTTCCTTGAAAATGCTGTGCTTCTCACCCAAGAAGCATCTTCAGTTCTAACTGACTGATGAAAAGCAAAACGTTTCAAAGAGAAAAAAAAATAAAAAACCCCAAGAAAACACAGTTGCCTTTTGGAAAAGGCACCTTTGGGACCTTGATGACTGAGAATCTCCACAGACAAATATCTTCTTATTTTTGAATTTACGCCTGTTCTCCCTTATTGATTCCTTTGTAAATCATCTGCAAATTGCAGCAGAGTACCCAAGACAGAGGAACGGTTCAAAGGTTTCCCACAATCATCTGAACGATCCCCATGTCTTTCTCTTACAGGTGTCCAATGCCAGGACCACCTGGATCCAAAGTCCGTGCAAGTCATCAAAGAAGGAGAGGATTCCAGCATCACCTGTCACTTGAACTCCAATACTGTCAATATAATGCACTGGTACAAGCAATATCCAGGAGAAGGCCCTGCGTTTCTCCTAACAGTTTTAGCTACTGAATTGGAGAAACGCGAACACTTCAGTGCTTCTTTTGACATGGTGAGGGAGAGTCAGTTGAACATCTCAAGAGTGCAGTTGAAAGATGCCGCGGTCTATTTCTGCGGGACCCGAGATCCACAGCAACACAGAAGCACCTGCTGCCTGTACAAAAACCCTCTAAGGCTGAGCAGTTCTGTGAAGAGGAAATGATTCTCAGCTGGGAAAATGTTAGGGATTACAGGCCAATAGGAAATTTTGGGGATTACAGGCCAGTTTTGATGAATGTGGGTTTTTTCCTTCTCCCCACAAGAGGGCCATAGACAACAACCAGATTCTACTAGAGATCTGTCAACTGGAAACACTTGTAAGACTTTTATGGGTCTATTGACTCTATTGGTTCTCTGAATTTCCCCCTGATAGGACAGATCATAAATCTCAAGAAATGTTGAGTGAAAACTTCCATTACTTGAAGTAGAAATAACAATCCTAACTTCTGGGGTCAAAAGGATGGAGAGAAATTATTTCAGGGAGAGATATATCTTCTTGGCATGCTGGGAGACAAGAGAAGAAGACATGAGTCTTGCAGTTTTCCTTTCCCACAGTCCTATCAAATGAGTAAGGTAGGCTAATAATGTCCTGACGCTGAGCTTGACCTCTGGTGCTGAAGGGTAAGCAGGCTCCAGTTTTCTTGGCCAAGTTAGGAAAGTGATTTGCTTTATTCTCAGGATATTTGTTCTACTTGCTAGAACATAGAGATCTCCTTGTAGTTTCCCACCCAAGTAGCAACCCAGCCTGATGCTGAGTAATTTCCCAATCCCAACAAGGATGGAAAAATTCATTTCAGGGTATTCGAGTGCTGCTCTCAAGTGATGTCTGGAAGGGGAAAAGGAGGAATGAAAATTATGTCCTTGTCCTCTCATTCCATGTTCCTTAATTTGGAATAGACCTGTGTCTGGTGGGAACCAGAATGATGGTTAGAAGAAGGATGTAAACTCTCTTGTGATTTTGCAGGGCCTCTGATTCACTTGCTGCCTTCTTATAAGGCCCACTGGAGATGCAGCCTTTCCTCCAGATCCCTGAGTAGCAGCTTCCAAACCTTGTGACCAAGAGTCCCATTGTCATTCCCAATATCCGCTAGAACACAACTACAATGATTTGGGAGATGTAATCTCTCACACATGGATGCTCTCTATTTGAAACAAGCTGTGTAGTTAGAATTCCATAAAGAAACCCAGAATCCTTTCTTAAATTCCAAGTACCAAGAGAAATCAGAAGACCCAGAGGATCCTTTCTTTGGAGGATGCTTTCCTCAATAAAGGTCAATGAAGCTGAAAGGTAACCCACTGGAAGGATCCCAGTTGGATGCAACACTGACTATTTACTGCATTTCTTGTTTAATAGTTATCCCTGTTCTCACCTGTGTTGAGATTTTGATGTATTGATATATCCTCCACTCCTCTGTTCACAATAAAATGCCTTATGTCACCAGACTCCTAATTTTGGGCTTAGACAATTTAGAACTACGCAGACTTCAATCTGACCTAAGCATAGTACATAAAATTATCTATCGCAATGTCCTACCTGTCAATGATGACTTCAGCTTCAGCTTCAACCACAACCATATACGAGCAAATAATAGATACAAACTCAAAGTAATCCGCTCCAAACTTGATTGCAGAAAATATGACTTCAGCAACAGAGTGGTCAATGCCTGGAATGCATTTTATTATTATTATTATTTATTAGATTTCTAGACCACCCTTCTCCCAAAGGACTCAGGGCGGTGTACAGCCAAAATAAAATATAAACCATATACAATTAAAAATGAATTAAGAAACTTATTATACAGATGGCCGAGAAATTAAAATATTTAAAAAATCTAAAAACCCCAATTTAAAACATAAATAGAATTTAAAATTTAAATCTAGGCAATTTAAAAAGAAAAGCCTTAAGCCAGCCCCGCGCGAATGAACAGATGTGTTTTCAATTCGCGGCGAAAGGTCCGAAGGTCAGGTATCCCAGGCATAAACCAGGGAGAAGCTCGTTCCAGAGAGTAGGAGCCCCCACAGAGAAGGATCTTCCCCTGAGGGCCGCCAGCCGACATTGTTTGGCGGACGGCACCCTGAGAAGTCCCTCTCTGTGTGAGCGCACAAGTCGGTGGGAGGCATGGGGTAACAGCAGGCAGTCCCGTAAGTACCCAGGCCCCAAGCCACGCACTACCTGACTCTGTAGTTTCTTCCCCAAACCTCCAAAACTTTAAGCTTAAATTGTCTACTGTTGACCTCACCCCATTCCTAAGAGGTCTGTAAGGGGCGTGCATAAGTGCACCCACGTGCCTACTGTCCTTGTCCTAATATTCCTTTTTTACTTACTCTTTTCATGTATCCAAATTATGTTTATACTTTTACCTGTTATCTTATATATGATTGACAAATATATGTATATATACATACATACATATACTGTATATATACATATACATATACATATACATACGTATGTACATACGTACGTACGTACGTACGTACGTACGTACATACATACATACATACATACATACATACATATATATATATATATTTCCTAGCATGAATTATTCCAGCTAGAAAACAATAGATTTCCTATTTTGGATTGTTTGCTGAAGAGCGTGAGGTTCTATGTTCTGGTTTCTGGTATGTCCTTTCTTTGATCTACGTATGTGAAAGCAAAAGGAAGATCTGAGCACGAAGCCACCCACAAGACTGTGTCTCGGTTCTCACTTTCCTGTATTTCTGGTGACAGAGTTGTCCTGCCTGTTGAAGGCAAAGGAAGAAGAATGGGAGATCTGGGCAGCAGGATTGTTGCCTTACTGTTGGCCATTTCTACAGGTACCTTTTTTCTCTTATTGCTTCATTTATGGATGGAGATCATGCTTAGCTTGTTTGTTTTGGAATAGAATAGAATTTTATAGAATTTTATTGGCCAAGTGTGATTGGACACACAAGGAATTTGTCTTGGTGCATATGCTCTCAGTGTACATAAAAGAAAAGATACATTCATCAAGGTACAACATTTACAACACAATTGATGATCAATATATCAATATAAATCATAAGGATTGCCAGCAATAAGTTATAGTCATACAGTCATAAGTGGAAAGAGATTGGTGATGGGAACTATGAAACGATTAATAGTAGTGCAGATTCAGTAAATAGTCTGACAATGTTGAGGGAATTATTTGTTTAGCAGAGTGATGGCCTTCGGGAAAAAACTGTTCTTGTGTCTAGTTGTTCTGTTGTGCAGTGCTCTATAGCGTCGTTTTGAGGGTAGGAGTTGAAACAGTTTATGTCCAGGATGCGAGGGATCTGCAAATATTTTCACGGCTCTCTTCTTGATTCGTGCAGTATACAGGTCCTCAATGGAAGGCAAGTTGGTAGCAATTATTTTTTCTGCAGTTCTAATTATCCTCTGAAGTCTGTGTTTTTCTTGTTGGGTTGCAGAACCGAACCAGACAGTTATAGAGGTGCAAATGACAGACTCAATAATTCCTCTGTAGAAGGGCTCTTCAAAGTAGTATTTGGAAATGAATATTTTCAAAGCCATAAAAAGGAAACCAGCAAAAGCATCCAGGAGAAAATTCATTCATTTAAACAGTTAAGAGTGTAAAGGTAGGATTACAACCTTTGAATAACAATGGCTCCTTTGGATATACTAAAGGTTTGGCTAATTAAATCTATTGGTGGAATTCCTTCCTTCCTTCCTTCCTTCCTTCTTTCCTTCCTTCCTTCCTTCCTTCTTTCCTTCCTTCCTTCCTTCCTCCCTTCCTCCCTCCCTCCCTCCCTCCCTCCCTCCCTCTCTCCCTCCTTCCCTCCCTCTCTCCCTCCCTCCCTCCCTCCTTCCTTCCTTCCTTCCTTCCCTCCTTCCTTCCTCCCTCCCTCCCTCCTTCCCTCCTTCCCTCCCTCCCTCTCATCCATCCATCCATCCATCGTTCCATCCATCTCCTTTCCTAACAGCCTTCTTCTATTACAGTTGTATCGGGTCAAGCTAGAGTCACCCAGGAGCCCCAATCGCTTTCAATTAAGGAAGGAGACCCCATCCGTTTGAAATGCTCCTATTCGGAAACAGCTTCTAATCTTCAGTGGTACAAGCAATATCCAGGAGGCCAGCCAGAGTTTATGATGATCTTGTATGGATCAAATACTGTAAGAAAGGATAATATTGAGATGACTCTGGACACAGATAACAAAACCACCTCTTTGCATCTGAGGAATACCCAACTTAAAGATTCAGCCATCTATTTTTGTTTATGGAGCACAGTGCTAGAAAGGGACCTGCTGGTTGTCACCAAAGGTGGAGGCCAAACAAGAGGAAAGTGAACTCCCTACTGGGTTCCCTTTGAAGAAAGAGCAGGAGAACATCTTGAGCTACAGCTTCATAACCAAAGATCTGCTTGTCCCAAGGGTCTTCTTCTAAAAAGGCACTTGGACTTTCTTCTTTTTTCCCTTGAAAATGCTTTGCTTCTCACCCAAAAAGCTTCTTCAGTTCTAACTGACTGATGAAAAGCAAAACCTTCTGGAAAAAGCACCTTTGGGACAACCATGACTTGGATGACTGAGAATCTCCGTAGAGAAAAGTCTGCTTATTTTTCAACTGAGCCTGTTCTTCCTTCTTGATTCCTTTGTAAGTCATCTGAAAATTGCAGCAGAATGCCCAAGACAGAGAAATGGTTCAAAGGTTTTTCAAAAATCAATTGAATGATCCCCATGTCTTTCTCTTCCAGGTGTCCGCTGCCAGGACCGAGTGGAGCAGAAGCCTGTGGAAGTCATCAAAGAAGGAGAGGATTCTACCATCGCCTGTCAGTTCAGCTCCAAAACTTTCTATAACATGCACTGGTACAGGCAATATCCAGGAGAAGGACCTGCGTTTCTCCTAACGGTTACATCGATGGGATTGGAGACACATGAACACTTCCATGCCTCTTTCGAGAAGCAGAAGGAGAGTCGGTTGAACATCACAAGAGTGCAGTTGAAAGATGCCGCTGTCTATTTCTGTGGGACCGGAGATCCACAGCAACACAGAGGCACCTGCTGTTTGTACAAAAACCTTCTAAGGCTGAGCCGTTCTGTGAAGGGGAAATGAATCTCAGCTGGGGAACTGGAATGCAGAGATGCACCAGCTGACCCAAAACAAGCCGCAGGTGGGTACAATCTGCACTGACGTCAACCAGAAAGTGAAAAAAAAGAAGCATTCCTGTGGTGTTGCAAGATGGAAAAACAGTGATAGACAAGCATCAAGGAAATCAGACGTACCAGGCAGTTCAAATGGCTATAAAGATGCATTGCAATTTAAGCTCTCTACAAGAATCTGAGCTACTAACGTTTCAAGCAAATTGGAGGTAGATAAGAGTCAGTGGAATTCAAAGTTGGATGGACTTAGATCTCTTGTGGGCACAAAGGGACCCGTCACTGATGGCGCATTTGACCTCTCCCTTGGGCTCAACCTGGTCACCTCCTACTTCGATCTATCCAAGAAGGACATTACCACCACTTGCATGGCTCAAGTACATTGGAATTCCTTGCACATGACAGCTACATCCTGATTTGCCAATCCGAAGCATTGGCTATGGAGTTAGTCTACAAGTAGTGGGAAGTCATGACATTTATTGGTGGGACTGGTATTTTTTCTTTATTTTTTATTTTTTATTTTTATTTTATTTTTAATTTTTATTTGAACTCATTAAAACATAAGATAAACATACAACATATACATATATATATTCAATACCGGGGAAGATTCTGGAAAAGATAATCAAGCAACGAATCACCGAACACCTAGAAGCAAACAAAGTAATAACCAAAAGCCAACATGGGTTTGTCAAAAACAGATCATGCCAGACTAATCTTATCGCATTCTTTGACAAAATGACAAAATTAGTAGACCAGAGGAATGCTGTCAATATAATTTACTTGGACTTCAGTAAAGCATCTGATAAAGTAGACCATAACCTACTACTAGATAAAGTAGAAAAATGTGGGTTAGACAGCACCACCACCAGATGGATTCGTAACTGGCTGACCAACCGCACTCAACGTGTAGTCCTCAATGGAACTACATCCACATGGAGGGAAGTATGTAGTGGAGTACCCCAAGGCTCTGTTTTAGGCCCAGTACTCTTCAACATCTTCATCAATAACTTGGACGAGGGGATAGATGGGGAACTCATCAAATTTGCAGATGACACCAAGCTGGCAGGAATAGCCAACACTCCAGAAGATAGGCTCAAGTTACAGAAAGATCTTGACAGACTTGAACATTGGGCGCTATCTAACAAAATGAAATTCAACAGTGAAAAAAGTAAGGTTCTACATTTAGGCCAAAAAAACAAAATGCACCAGTACCGTATATGTGGTACCTTGCTCAATAGTAGTACCTGTGAGAGGGATCTTGGAGCCCTAGTGGATAACCATTTAGATATGAGCCAGCAGTGTGCAGCAGCTGTTAAAAAAGCCAACACAGTTCTGGGCTGCATAAACAGAGGGATAGAATCAAGATCACGTGAAGTGTTAGTGCCACCTTATAATGCCTTGGTAAGGCCACACTTGGAATACTGCATTCAGTTTTGGTCGCCACGATGTAAAAAAGATGCTGAGACTCTAGAAAGAGTACAGAGAAGAGCAACAAAGATGATTAGGGGACTGGAGGCTAAAACATATGAAGAACGATTGCAGGAACTGGGTATGTCTAGTTTAATGAAAAGAAGGACTAGGGGAGACATGATAGCTGTGTTCCAATATCTCAGGGGCTGCCACAAAGAAGAGGGAGTCGGGCTCCAAAGCACCTGAGGGTAGAACAAGAAGCAATGGGTGGAAACTGATCAAAGAAAGAAGCAACTTAGAACTAAGGAGAAATTTCCTGACAGTTAGAACAATTAATAAGTGGAATGACTTGCCTTCAGAAGTTGTAAATGCTCCAACACTGGAAATTTTTAAGAAAATGTTGGATAACCATCTGACTGAGATGGTGTAGGGTTTCCTGCCTGGGCAGGGGGTTGGACTAGAAGGCCTCCAAGGTCCCTTCCAACTCTGATGTTATGTTATGTTATGTTATGTTATGTTATGTTATGTTATGTTATGTTATAACATAACATAACATAACATAACATAACATAACATAACATAACATAACATAACATAACATCAGAGTTGGAAGGGACCTTGGAGGCCTTCTAGTCCAACCCCCTGCCCAGGCAGGAAACCCTACACCATCTCAGTCAGATGGTTATCCAACATGTTTTCTACAAGTAAGAGTAGAGATTCTAAGGCACTTACCTGATTACTGATGAACGCATGGCCACAGCCCGAAAGCTGTTTCCGTTTCAGCCCAGACAGAATCAATCGCTCAGCTAATCTATTTCCTCGGTGATCAACTGGCTGGATTTGCTGGCTGAGGAACTCTGGGATTTGAAGTCCACAATAAAATAAAATAAAATAAAATATTTGTGCAGCTTTCTGAGATTTGGTGTGTTGCTGTAGTATTTCACTCTAACTACAAAAACACACAAAATCTCAGAAAGCTGTATGTGGCATATTGTGTGTGTGTGTGTGTGTGTGTGTGTGTGTGTTAGTTGTGTATGTGTAAAGTGTGAAAGTTGGTTTTTGAGCTTTTTGTGGCTGTGTGAAGTGTGAAGTGCAGCTGCTTTTACATTGTGTGTGAGTCAGTTGTGTTGTGTTGTGTGTGTGTAAAGTGTGAAAGTTGGTTTTTGGTACCTCTTATTGTTTTTTTATACTTTGTTTATTATTTATTGTTATTGGCCACGCCCACCAAGTCATCTGACCACCAAGCCACGCCCACCAATTAAGCCATGCCCACAGAACCGGTAGGGAAAATTTTTAGATTTCACCCCTGGCTGGAAGGGACCTTGGAGGTCTTCTAATCCAACCCTCTGCACAAGCAGAGGACCTTATACCATGTCCAGTCTTTTCTTTAAAACCTCCAGTGATGAAGCACCCACAACCTCTGAAGGCAAGCTGTTCCACTGCTTCATTGTCCTCCCTGTTAGGAAGTTTCTCCTTAATTCCAGGTTGCTTCTCTTCTTGATTAGTTTCCGTCGATTGTTTCTTGTCTTCCCTTCTGGTGCTTCGGAAAATAAGTTGATCTCCCCCCTTCTTTGTGGCAGCCCTTCACACACTGGGATACTGCTATCATGTCCTCCCTAGTCCTTCTTTTCTCTAGACTAGCCATGCCCAATACCTGCAGCTGTTCTTCATATGCCTTAGTCTCCAGGCCTTTACTGCTTCATTGTCCTCCTGTTAGGAAGTTTCTCCTTAATTCCAGGTTGCTTCTCTAAGGTTTTAGGCTAATTATAATAAGTTTTTAATTTGTATTTTAAATTGTATATTGTGGTGTTTTGTATTTTATTGTTGCCTGTACACCGCCCTGAGTCCTTTGGGAGAAGGGCGGTATAAAAATCAAATAAATAAATAAATAAATAAATAAGAGGCAACCAGACTCTCTGGTTTTTCTTTGAAGACGTTTGGCTTCTCATCCAAGAAGCTTCTTCAGCTCTGACTGGATGGTGGGGAACGGAAGGATTTATACTCCTTGCAGACAGCTGGTCATTTGAAACCTTTTAGCAAGTCGCTAAGGCCACCTGGAGGTTTATCTGTGTCCTCAGGGTCACCTGAGTGGTGCAAATGGGTGTGGAGCCTTCTAGAATTGCTGAAAGGACTGTGTTGTAGACCGGAGATAGATGATGTCGTATCCCTCCCCCTCTGTTGAGAGAGGGCTGTTCAATTTTGACGTAGATGGCCTCCTTGACCCCTCTTTCAAACCAGTGGTCCTCTCTGGTTAAAATATGGACTTTAAAAGAGTGGCCTTTGTATTTCAAATGCAGATGGGCTGCTGAATCTAGTCCTGATGGGTTTGTTCTCCTATGTCAGCGAACACTAACCTTTTTGCCGTCGCATGCCAAAAGCGGGGGGAGCGCAGGGGGGCCGTGCGCATGCATACCCATACCTATAATTCAAAGCCCCCCTGCACCCTGCGCATGCATGCGCGACCTCTACACACACTCCCCATGTTCCACAGGCTTTCTTGGAGCCTGTGGAGAGTGAAAATGGCCTTCCCCACCCCCGCCCCCGGAGGCCCTCCAGAGGCCGGAAACGGCAGGTTTCCTGACGCCCAGAAGGCCCATTTTTCACTCTCTCCAGCCTCCAGAGGCTTTCTAGGAGCCTGGGGAGGGCAAAAACGGTCTTCCCCACACCCTGGAGGCTTTCTGGAGATCGGAAACAGCCTGTTTCCTGAATTCTGGTGGGCCCAGAAGGCCCGAAAATCAGCCGGCCAGCTGCATACACATGCACGTTGGAGCTGAGCTAGGGTAATGCTCGCATGCCCACAGATATGGCTCCATGTGCCACCTATGGCACGCATGCCATAGGTTCGCCATCACAGTCCTATGTTGTGCCATGTGTTTATGAAGTAACCCTGAGGACACAGATAAATCTCCAGGTGACCTTAATGACTCACTAAAAAAAATGCAAATGACCAGCTGTCTGTAAGGAGTATAAATCCCTCCATTTCCCACCAGCGAGTCAGAGCTGAAGAAGCTCCTTGGATGAGAAGCGAAATGTCTTCAAAGAAAAAATCCAGAAAATCCAGTTACCACTTGAAAAGTCCAGTTGCCTCACGGGACAACCATGATCTGGATCAGTGGTGAAATTCACATTTTTTTTACTACCGGTTCTGTGGGCGTGGCTTGGTGGGCATGGCTTGGTGTGCTGGCAGGGGAAGGATACTGCAAAATCTCCATTCCCATCCTACTCTGGGGCCAGCTAGAGGTTGGTATTTGCCGGTTCTCTGAACTGCTCAAAATTTCCGCTACCGGTTCTCCAGAACCTGTCAGAACCTGCTGGATTTCACCCCTGATCTGGATGAATGAGAATCTCCATAGACATTAAATCATCTTAGTTGTTCTTTTCTGTACTTTTTCCAAAGCCTTGAGATCTTTTTTGTAATATGGTGACCAAAACTGGGTGCAGATGTAAAGATTCCCCTTGCACATATGTGCTTGTTGTTCCTGATTCTAGGGGCCGGTGCTCATCTCTATTTCAAAGCCGAAGAGCCAGCGCTGTCCCAAGACATCTCCGTGGTCATGTGACCGGCATGCCTAAATGTCAAAGGTGCAGGGAGTACTGTTACCTTCCCACCAAAGATGGTCCCTATTTTTCTACTTGCATTTTTTACATGCTTTCGAGCTGCTAGGTTGGCAGAAGCTGGGACAAGTCACGGGAGCTCACCCCGTTACGCGACACTAGGGATTCGAACCGCTGAACTGCCGACCTTTCGATTGACAAGTTTAGCGTCTTAACTGCTGAGCCACCACATCTCTTAATCTACCTTAGGTGATTCCAAAACAGATCAGCCAAAATTATGCGGAGCTGCCATTTTCTGAGAAAAGTTCTGTTCTCCGTCGCTCTTTCAATGTTAAATTATGACTATTTGCACTTTTCTCACTAGATGGCACTCATTTTGTTTTCATTCCTAACAGGGGGGAGATGTCAGTTACAGCTGAACATGTTTTTTTCTTCTCTCTTTTAACCACAAGGCCCTTTTTAAAAATCACTAGATGGAGAAACCAAACAGCCGCCTTGAAAACAGAGTAAGTGACTCAGTTTGAGAAAGGAGAAGCTGCATTGTTGCTTTCCTTGTTTTTCCAGGAAGTGCGAGACACCCGCCGAAGCATGGATACCTTTAGAATGTTCTCAAGAACTTGGAAAGCTCAGTGGAGGACGCTTCTCATTGGATTATTCGTTCTGTGTAAGTAAAAGTATTCCAAGAATTATAAGATTTATATTTCAGCTTTAATTTGTACAAGTCAGGGGAGGCATAGATAATAGTCTCCTTCCCATTTTCTTCCTAGCAATAATTCTGGGAGGTGTGGTCCAAAAATTGTCCCAGTTAGATTCCATGCTAAAGAAGGACTAGAAGTCACCATCTCCCAGTTTCTCATTCTGTTCCTTAATAACTAGATCAAGGGATCTAGTTCTAGTGGTTCAGTGGCTAAGTCGCTGAGCTTGTCGATCGAAAGGTCGGCAGTTCAGCGGTTTGAATCCCTAGTGCTGCATAATGAGGTGAGCTCCCGTGACTTGTCCCAGCTTCTGCCAACCTAGCAGTTCGAAAGCATGTAAAAAATGCAAGTAGAAAAATAAGGACCACCTTTGATGGGAAGGTAACAGCGTTCCGTGCGCCTTTGGCATTTAGTCATGCTAGCCACATGACCACGGAGACATCTTCGGACAGCGCTGACTCTTTGGGTTTAAAAGGGAGATGAGCATCGCCCCCTAGAGTTGGGAACAACTAGCGCATATGTGTTTTACCTTTTGAATAACTAGATCAAACTGGCTCTCTTGGAAAGATAATGAGAGCTGTTCCTAGCCCTAACCCGAACCATGGCAAGGCAAAAAATAAGGGAGACCTTGCAATTGTTTCTTAGTTTCCTCTTCCCTTTAATGGGAATGGAAGAATATGGAGAATGGAAGAGCATATGAGAATGGAACATCTACCTGTAAGGCCATCCTTTCTTTTCTTTCCTTCTTCAGTCTGCAGCTTGGATGCTCAAGTTATCCAAACTCCTGAAAATCTGGAAGTTCAAGAAGGACATTCTTTCATTCTGAAGTGCAACTATTCCAGCCAGTATCGTCCCTATTTTTGGTACCATCAGCTTCCTCAAGCGCCTCCATCGCTGATCCTATTTGTGAATTCCCTAGGAAGCACATCCAAGGAATGCTTTGTAGCAGAGTATTTGGAGAATGGGAAGGAAAGCCACCTGAGATGCTCTAGAGCTCAGCTTTTCAGCATTCAGGAAACTACTTTTGTGCTGTAGAAGACACAGTGGTGTAGGAAGGAGACACTTCCCAACTCAAACCTCAGTTCTTCTGAAGTTTCAGAGGTGTCTGCATTCTCTGTGCTACTCTGGTGCACATGTTCCTATGGTCTAGTTCAGGGGTAGTCAACCTTTTTATACCTACCACCCACATTTGTATCTCTGTTGGTAGTAAAATTTTCTAACCGCCCACCGGTTCCACACTAATGCGCCGTGTATCGTCGTCTGTGCATGCCTCTCGCGCATCGTGGATTGGGTTTGGTGGGGGGGCACCGGCTTCCAGCTCTGCTTGTCTGTTAAAGCCGGGTGGTGTGGAGGGAGATGCACAAGCTATTCTGGGACGAGGCTCTTTTGTTTGCGGTCGCACTATAGCGCCATTTAGTTTCACTTACGTAACGTGAACTAAACTTATGCGCGGGGGATACAAATAGTATATTTTCAGAAATTTAAATTGTCACGGGGAATTTTTTGAAAACCTAATGAAAATGTTTTAAAATAATGCTATGACATTTTGTTTTAAAAGTCAATTTAATTTAAAAAAAAAGTGCTTCAGTATCGGACAAAATCCCTACCGCCCACCGTGAAAGCTGGAACGCCCACTAGTGGCCGGTAGGGACCAGGTTGACTTCCACTGGTCTAGTTGGTGGAGATGAAAGCAGAATAACTGGGTTAGAAGAAGCATCAATTTTCAGCGCACAAAATTTGAGAGCCAATGGGGGAGATGATCAGCTAAGCCCAAGGAAGGGGTCAAGCATGTCATCAGTCTTCATGATCGCAAGAAATCTAAGTCCAACCCACCTTGAATTCCATTGTTCTTACCTATCCATGTTTTCCCCAAAAATAAGACCCGGTGTTGTGTCCTCCTCGCTTCCGTGCGAACGATGGCTTAATTAGCCGGCTCTTATCAGCTCTGGCAGCAAAAGAATTAGCGTCTGCCAAGAGACCTCGATAGCTGCCAAGACGTTGGTGAGTCACATCCTTCAGCTCTAGTCAATCCGTGGATTTGCCTGATACAAAGAGACACACCAGCTCTTGCTGCCTTTTATATCCTGTGGGGTGTGGCTCCATGACTCAGCACTTCCTAGGCCTGCCCCTCCCCTGTTTCTGTCGTTCCCTTCTCTCCTGCCTACGAAACCTGGGATTGAGCCAAGCCTGATTGCTGTCAGCTGGGTCTGCAGGCGTGGCCTGGGGGGGGGAAAGAGTCAGGAGAAGGAGGCCTCGTTATGTCCTCCACCTGGCCTGCTTCTGGCTCCTGGAGCTGATCCAGGGAAGCCGGTGCTTCCGAGGTAAGTCTTGATGGCCCTTCTCCCTCACTGTCCAAATCACTTTCTGGCAGCAGGCCCGGCTCTGAGTCACTTTCTGGCAGCAGGCCCGGCTCCAAGGCACTTTTGGGCATGGGGCCAGGTTCGGGAGTGGGAGCCACAACACTCGGTCTTATTTTCTTTTTGGCTCCAAAATAAGCACTAGGGCTTATTTTCAGGGGAAGTCATATTTTTTCCTCCCTATGTATGGGAGGACCACTTCTTCTGCTTGCTCACAGCAGGGCAGGAGGCCACGTGATGCGCAAATGCTGCCACCACGAGATGGGGAGCGGAGCTGCCCCAAACTCTCCACACTGGCTTACCTCAGAGCCCCCGCAGCCAAACCACCCGATGTCGTGTCCCACTGCCACTCCGACGAATGAGTCAAGGAAGTCCGTAACAAACTTGGCAACGAAGCCTCTGCAGCTTGCCAAGCTCCTTCAAGGTTTATCAGGGCAGGCAGGAGTCCAAGTTGTGACTTCAGCGATAGAGTCCGATATCAGCAAACTAGATAAGACTTTGCTTGACTCAAGGTTGGAATGCCAAAAGCAGGTCCTTTATATAGGCTGTGGGTGTGGCTCCATGACTCAGCATTTATCCAGGCCTGCCCCACCCTTCCTTCTGCTGGCGTCGCCTCTCAGATCTCCAGAAGCGAGGGTCCTCCCACTTTGAATTGTCTTCAGCTGGATCTGCTGTCAGCGTCTGGGAAAGGGAGGGGTCAGAAGGAGTAGGGCCGAGTAATTCCACCACCTGGCTGGCTTCCTGCTCTGAAGGCTGAGCCAAAGGAACACACGCTGTACGAGTGAGGTTTATCGGACTTCTCCTGTCACTCCTTGAATCCTCTCTGGGCATGGAGCCAGGGCCGGGGGCTGGAGGCATGACAGGCCGTACATCTTCATTATCAGACTCGGAGTCTGATAAAAGGCCCGGTTGGAGACGGGAAGGGCCCGGCTGAGGAGAGGAGGGAGGACGAGTCACAACACCCATACCCCAACACCTGCCTCACCTCAGGGCAGTGGCTCTGGCATCCCCATCCAGCAGGACCCCGCGTGGACCAATGATGGGTTTCAAATTTTTTTACCACTGGTTCTGTGGATGTGGATTGGTGGGCATGGCATGGCTTGGTGGGTGTGGCTTCATGGGCATGGCAGGGGAAAGATACTGTAAAATCTCCATTCCCTCCCCAATCCAGGGGAAGATTCCTGGAAAATCCCTATTTTCTCCCAATCAGGTGGGACTTGGGAGGCAGAGAATAGATGGGGGTGGGGCCAGTCAGAATTTTTACTACCGGTTCTCCGAACCACTCAAAATTTCTGCTATCAGTTCTCCAGAATTGGTCAGAACTTGCTGAAATCCACCTCTGGCGTGGACGTATGCCAACTTCTTCTGCTTGCTCATGGCCACAATGGAGCAGGAGGCCAAGCAACGCAGTGGTGCCATGGCCATGAGTCAAGGTGGGGGGATGGAGCTGGCCCACGCACCCCACACCAGCTTACCTTAGGGCCTCCGCAGACAGGCCACCCATGCCCCGACACCTACCTCGCCTTACAGTGGTGGCACTAGAACCACTTGGCCTCCTGCTTTGTTGCGACCACAGGCAAGGAGAAGAAGTGGGCCGGCAGCCACGGGGTCTACTGCGGCACATGGCTGCTCATGCTGCTGCCATGAAGCAGTTGTTAGGGCATGGATGGCCTGGCTGTGGTGGCTCTGAGGTAAGCTGGTAACCCCCCCCCCACACAGACACCCTTCACCTCACCTCACATAGTGTCAGCGACACTGCAAGCAGCCAGACGGAATGGCTGCGCAGGCTCTTAAGTAGGGCTTATTTTAGGGGGGTAGGGCTTATATTAGGCACACATGCCAATATGCTAGGGCTTATTTACCGGATCGGTCAGGGAAACACTGTACCGCAAATTTGCTTTGACCGTTAGTAGTTCAGATTCTTGTAGAGACCATTATTGGCATCCTTCAGTCTCAAAAGATGATGGTATCGTGCTCTGGAAAGAGCATCTAGTGTGGCTAAAAAGGCCAATTTGTGAGTGGCAATCCCTTCCACACTGAGGGCAGATACAGTCTGTTCCCTGCCCAGCCCCCAGATTTCGCTGGTTCCGGGACTACTTCTTTCCCTCAGCCTGCCGAACAAACGTCTCTTCGAATTGGAGAAGGCCATGCTGTGTCTTTAGCCTCCAAGCTGAACGATCGAGACCATTAGCATACAATAAACCCCTATTCATTTGAATCTCCTGGACTCCTGATTTCCTGTGTCTGACAATCAAGCTTTTGTGGATAGAAAAGCTGGTGACCCTCAGCTGTAGAGATGACTGACGATCTGTGTTGTTCTTAAAATGTGCAACCTGGTTCTACAAATAACTCAACCAAGCATGGGGGAAATGGGGAAGGATCGAGAACCCAAACAATCGGTAACAAGGAAGTTCATCCTTAATTGGGTCTGAGAGGGACTGAGAATGATAGAGTAATTGTTGTCTGCAGCACTTGGAGGCAGCTTAGTTTGGGAAACAAGTTGGGTGGGATCATTTCATCTGATGCCATATCATTTCTCTCATTTCTCTTAAACATCATTTATCTACAAGTAAGAGGAATGATGTGAGATGGACAAAATGATCCTACCCAACCTTGTCCCCAATCTAAAGGAATAACACTCCTGGCATCGAGTTTACTGCTGTCCTTGTGATTGGCAAAGTAGATTGGGAAATGATGGGATGGGATGGGACAGGATGGGACTGAGCGGAACGGAACGGAACAGACCAGACCAGACCAGACCAGAACAGGACAGGACAGAATAGAACAGTGATGACCTGTTTGCCATTGCATGCCAGGAGTGGGGTGACCATGGGGGGGGTTGTGCACAAGGGTGCTCACACCCATAATTCCATGCACCCGTGCATGCGTGTGTGACCCCCCCCACTCCCCTGCTCCTGGCATGCAATGGACCAGTGGGTCCATTTTTCTTTCTCCCCAGGCTCTAGAGCCTTTCTAGGAGTCTGGGGAGAGAGAAAAACGGGCCTTCCCCACCACCACCCCCGAGACTCTCCGGAGGCAGGAAACAGCCTATTTCTCTACTTCTGGTGAGCCCAGAAGGCCCGGATATTGGCTGAGCTCGCCTGTCCACCGATATGGCTATGTGTGCCACCAGCGGAATGCGGGCTATAGGTTCACCATCACAGGAATAGAATAAGGCAGGACCTGAAATTCCCGCTCAGAACCATTAGATTAAACATTGCAGAAACCCCTTCCCTGTGTCCCATCTGAGGTGAGCTGAGAAGGTGATAAGAAGTTATTCTCAAGTGCCACTTTCCCTGTTCCTTTGGTACTGAGACAAAATAGATGGCACGGGGCCTATCCCTCCCCCTTCCTTTCCCAAAAACGTACATCAAAGTGAAAGAAAGGCCAGAAATAAGAATTGATTATAAAGGAGCATCCTAGGCCCCTCCCTGCCAGAATGGCAGCATCCCAATAGGGATCTATGGGACACCCTGTCAGTATTGACCTCCAGACTGTGGGTAGAATTAGCTTGCAATACTGGGATCACTGTAGAAAATTAGCACTCGCCTCTCTCCTAGAAGAATGAAATATTTTGAGAAATATTAAAAAGGCAGAGTATTATATTTCCCTAAAGATGAAATATGCTCTTTGGAAAGCTGCCTCGGCCTTTGCTAATAGCCCCCAGCAGGACTGGGCCAACCTATCTACAAGACAAAAGATCTTCAGTTCCAGGATGATGGGATTATCCTTCAGGGCAAAGCCATTCAGCCACAATAGGAACTGCATTGCATCAGCCCAAGTTTCAACCAAGCTTGACTTAGACAGCCTACAAAGTTAGCAGTGACCCCTAAAACAACCAACAGGATACATTTCTTACACAGGAACAGGAAGCTCAAGGGCAAGGCCTAAGGGAGACTATAAATACCTCTCCCTCTCTCTCAACTCCATGTGATCAGCTACCAAGAATCACACGTGCTTGGTGGTTCTGCTTCATCATTAAACCATCTTTCCAATCCACGTTTTCAGTGTCTTTCTCCCCACTTAGAACTGAACCCAGATGGACATCTTTTTTCACCAAAGTAGATTCAGTGGAGCTAATATCCAAAGGTTTGCTTCTGAGCTCCACGTAGTCTTGCCAATCTGAACATCAAGAGGCTCATGCTTTTTCCAAAGGAAACTCGATCAGACATGACAGGCACTTTAGAAGTTATATAGGCAGATGACTTTGGGGTCTGCTCTCTCTTGCTGCTCCAACCAGAAAGGTGATATGAGTCTAATTGTTACTTAATAGATAGAAGGAGAATTTTTTTTTTGTTTACATTTATATCCCGCCCTTCTCCGAAGATTCAGGGCGGCTTACAGTGTGTAAAGCAATAGTCTCATTCTATTTGTATATTTACAAAGTCAACTTATTGCCCCCCCAACAATCTGGGTCCTCATTTTACCTACCTTATAAAGGATGGAAGGCTGAGTCAACCTTGGATCTGGTGGGGCTTGAACTTGCAGTAATTGCAGGCAGCTGGTTTTAATAACAGGCTTCTTATAGCCTTGAGCCACCATGCATACCACCATGCATACAAAAGCCTAACCTGGCTTCAGTTTTGATGGATGTAGGATTTCCTTTTTCACTTAAACCTTGGTTCCTTCTCCCCACAAGAGGGCAGTAGAACCACAACCAGATATTAGCAAAGCTCTCTTAAGGGGGATAGTGTAAGACTGGAATAGAGACGAATGGAATGGAATGGAATGGAATGGAATGGAACGGAACAGAACAGATCAGAACAGAACAGAACAGAACAGAACAGAACAGAACAGAGAGATGTCCAAGATGGCGCCACCCTGCTGATCGGGGGCGCGGCGACGAGCATTTCTGGGCTTTTTTTGGGTCTGGGGGGGCCTTAATACCATCATAGGCCCCCGCCCTGATGGAGGAAGATCCAGCCACCCGAAAACAGGGTGGCTGAGGCCAGCGACCGAGGGGCGTGGGGAGAAGCCCCGGAGCCACGGCGGAGTCACGGCGCCCCAGAGGTAATCCTGGCGGCCTGGCGGCCTGCCGAGCCGCCGCCAGCCTTTTTCGGCGGTCTGGCGGCGGCGCGGCGGCAGCGGCGGGGAGTGGGGGGGCGTTGGCAGTGCCCCCTGGACTCCTGCCTGGAAGACTTGGCCAGTTTCGAAGATGGGTTTGGAGTTTGGGCGTCTCCGGTGGTGATGGGAGGAGCCCCGGAGGGGCTGCGCCCCAATGAAGATCTGGAGGGCCGCCCGGGCTCCATCGGCCTCTTTGAACTTGCGGTGGCGAGGGCGGCGGCCTGGCCCTTCCCTCTCCGTCGGGCATTGGCGCCGGTGAGCCCTGGGTCTGCTGGCGGGTTTAGCGACTGGTGTCCCCTCTCAACTGGGGGAACTCCAGTGGCCTGCTCGCGGTGGCGATAGGGCGTTCCCGGTGGCGATGGCCTGGCGGAGGCGGTAGGCGGCAGCGGCCTGCCCCGGTGTTTTGAAGTGGCGGATGGCCCGATAGGCCCAGGGTGGCTGTGACCTTGCCCTAGTGGCGCGGATATTTGGCAGCGCCGGAGGAAGGCCCGCGGGCCCAGCGGACACCCCTCCACTATTTACCATCTTTATAACATCTCTACCATCGTTCCTCTCCCCTTCTTCCTTAGCCCACCCCAGGTCGTTTGTATGGGGTGGTGAACTGACTGAGTCAGCGGTTTGGTCATCTACCGCACATGGATTACCTCAAACTGTTTCCCATCAAGATAGACTGGTCATGGTCACTTTACCATCTGTTTTGACTTTTGCTGCCAACTTGACCAGCCCAGGATGGGCCTTGGCCGGACCGTCTCAGTGATGCAAACATTTATCGCGGCTGACCTACTTGCCCTGCGAGATGCCCCTCTCTCGTGGGTCTGGCCCTCCAGATTATCGAGGGCCCACCTTGAGGACGGGCTTTGGAGTCCCGAGAGGTGGCATGCGAAAAATAGGAGGCTTAGGGGTTTTTTAATTGGCTGTTTTAATAGACTTTTTAAGGGGAGTTTTAAAGGGGATTTTAAGGGAGGGGGAGGGAAACCGACGGGCTTGGGTTGGGGGGTGGGAGGGAATGGGTGGGTGTTGGGGGTAACCCGTCGGGGGGAGTCCAGTTCCTGCGCATGCTCGTGGCGGGGGGTTGGTGGGTCCGAGGGTCATGGGGGGAGTCGGTGTTCCATTGGCTGAGGGTGGTGCTATTTCCACGGTAAGGGGGAGGGGCAGATATGGCGGAAGTGGGGGCTCATATCGTGTTAGGGGGGTGCGTGCTCGATGTTTACAGGCGATCGTGCGCCCCGAGCCCTCAAACTTCTCCCGTTCCCCGGATGGTCAGGATCCTCAGGGCCCTGGCCTTCGGCTGATGTTATGCAATGCACGGTCCGTGGCCAATAAGGCCCCCCTAATTCACGATCTTATTCAGGGGGGTGCCGCGGACCTTATGGGTGTTACGGAGAACTGGTTGGGCCCAGAAGGGGGCGTGCCCCTTGTTCAGATGTGCCCACCAGGTTTCCGAGCATTTCATCAGCCGAGGGGCCAGGGTAGGGGTGGTGGGGTGGCGGTTGTGATTAGAGAGAGTCTAGAGCCGAGGGAGACCACTGTACCTCAGATTGCCGGGTGCGAATCCCTCTTTGTGAGATGGGGTCATAGATGTCAGATGGGCTTGCTGGTCACGTACCTGGCTCCTTGCTACGTGACAGCTGCCCTGCCCGAGCTCCTGGAGGTGCTTGCTGGGGTGGCAGTTGAGACCCCCAGACTTTTAGTCATGGGGGACTTTAACTTGCCATCTTCCGGCTCGTCATCGACAGTTGCTCGGGAGTTCATGGCTTCCATGATGGCCTTGGACCTGACTCAAGTAGTTGATGGCCCTACTCACATTGGGGGCGGCACTCTGGATCTGATTTTTATCTCTGGTCAGTGGTTGAGAGATCTGGATTTGAAGGAATTAGCTATTGAACCTTTGTCATGGTCAGATCACTCTCTTCTTCGCCTGGACTTTCTGACCGCCATTCAACACCGCAGGGAGACGGAGCCATTATGTTGGTTCCGTCCCAGGCGCCTGATGGACCCGGAGAGGTTCCGGATGGAGCTTGGGCCATTTCCTGAAGGTCTGGCCCACGACACGGCTGAGGAACTGGTTGCGGCCTGGGAACGGGCCGCAGCGGGGGCCTTAGATCGTGTCGTGCCTTTGCGGCCTCTGACCCGGCGCAGGTCCCAAACGGCTCCTTGGTTCTCCGAGGAGCTGAGGGGGATGAAGCGCCGGAGAAGACGCCTGGAGAGTTCTTGGAGGTCTAGCCGTTCCGAGGCTGATCGGACACTAGTGAAGTCCTATACTAGGACTTACCTAGTGGCATTGAGGGATGCGAGGCGTTGCTACGCCTCCTCCCTCATTGCATCGGCAGATAACCACCCAGCCGCCCTGTTTCGGGTGACTCATTCCCTCCTTCACCAGGGGGAGCGGGATGACCCGTTGCAGGGACGTGCTGAGGAGTTTAACGGTTATCTATACGATAAAATCGTTCAGCTTCGGGACGGTCTGGACCAAAATTGCAGTGACTCAGGGGAGGCGTCTGAGGGTGGTCTTGGTGATATTTTATGGGATGAGTTTGACCCTGTGGCTCCCGAGGACATGGACAGGTTGTTGGGTAGCTTGAATGCCACCACATGTTTACTGGACCCGTGCCCCTCCTGGTTGGTACTGGCCACCCAGGAGGTAACACGAGGCTGGCTCCAGGCAATTACAAGTGCTTCCTTGGTGGAGGGAGTCTTCCCGGCCGCCTTGAAAGAGGCGGTGGTGAGACCCCTCCTCAAGAAGCCTGCCTTGGACCCGGCTGTTTTAGGCAATTATCGTCCGGTCTCCAACCTTCGCTTTACGGCGAAGGTTGTAGAGAGTATGGTGGCATATCAGTTTCCCTTACACCTGGATGAAACTGTCTATCTAGACCCGTTCCAGTCCGGTTTCTGGCCCGGTTACAGCACTGAGACGGCTTTGGTCGCATTGGTGGATGATCTCTGGAGGGCCAGGGATAGGGGTTGTTCCTCTGCCCTGGTCCTATTAGACCTCTCAGCGGCTTTTGATACCATCGACCATGGTATCCTGCTGCGCCAGTTGGAGGGATTGGGAGTGGGAGGCACCGTTTATCGGTGGTTCTCCTCCTATCTCTCCGATCGGTCGCAGACGGTGTTGACGGGGGGGGGGCAGAGGTCGGCTCCGAGGCGCCTCACTTGTGGGTGCCGAGGGTCGATTCTCTCGCCCCTCTTGTTCAACATCTATATGAAGCCGCTGGGTGAGATCATCAGTGGCTTCGGTGTGAGGTACCAGCTGTACGCTGACGACACCCAGCTGTACTTTTCCACACCGGGCCACCCCAATGAAGCTATCGAAGTGCTGTCCCGGTGTCTGGAAGCCGTACAGGTCTGGATGGGGAGAAACAGGCTCAAGCTCAATCCCTCCAAGACAGAGTGGCTGTGGATGCCGGCATCCTGGTACAGTCAGCTGCAGCCGCGGCTGACTGTTGGGGGCGAGTCATTGGCCCCGATGGAGAGGGTGCGCAACCTGGGCGTCCTCCTGGATGAACGGCTGTCCTTTGAAGATCATTTGACGGCTGTCTCCAGGAGAACTTTTTACCAGGTTCGCCTGGTGCGCCAGTTGCGCCCCTTTCTAGACCAGGATGCCCTATGCACGGTCACTCACGCCCTCGTGACGTCTCGCCTAGACTACTGCAATGCTCTCTACATGGGGCTCCCCTTGAAGGGCATCAGGAGACTGCAGTTAGTCCAGAATGCGGCTGCGCGGGTGATAGAAGGAGCCCCTCGTGGCTCCCGGGTGACACCTATCCTGCGCAGACTGCACTGGCTACCTGTGGCCTTCCGGGTGTGCTTCAAGGTGTTGGTGATCACCTTTAAAGCACTCCATGGCATAGGGCCAGGCTATTTACGGGACCGCCTTCTGCTACCGAATACCTCTCACCGACCCGTGCGCTCTCACAGAGAGGGACTCCTCAGGGTGCCGTCAGCTAGGCAGTGTCGTCTGGCGACACCCAGGGGAAGGGCCTTCTCTGCGGGGGCTCCCGCCCTCTGGAACGAGCTCCCCCCAGGACTTCACCAACTCTCGGACCTTAGAACCTTCCGTCGTGAACTTAAAACACACTTATTCAGATGCGCAGGACTGGATTAGATTTTTTAGTTTTTTAAATTTTAAATTTTGTACTGATTTTAATTGGTTTTGCTATTTTTAGTTAAATTGGCCGATTAAATATTTCATTTTAAAATTATTTTAAATTTATTGTCTATCTATGTATTTTAATAAGGCTGTACACCGCCCCGAGTCCTTCGGGAGAAGGGCGGTCTAGAAATTTAATTAATAAATAAATAAATAAAAATAAATAGGAGGATAAGGTAGGGTAGGGTAGGGTAGGGTCGAGTCGAGTCGAGTTGAGTAGATAGATAGATAGAAGATAAATAGATACAATTTTTTTATTGGCCAAGTGTGATTGGATACACAAGGAATTTGTCTTGGTGCACATGCTCTCAGTATACATAAAAGAAAAGATATGTTCATCAAAAGTCATAAGGTACAACACTTAATGATAGTCATAGGATACAAATAAGCAATCAGGAAACAATCAATATCAATATAAATCATAAGGATACAAGCAACAAAGTTACAGTCATACAGTCATAAGTGGAAGGAGATGGGTAATGGGAACGATGAGAAGATTAATAGTAGTGCAGATTTAGTCAATAGTTTGACGGTGTTGAAGGAATTATTTGTTTAGTAGAGTGATGGCATTCAGGAGAAAAACTGTAGTTGTGTCTAGTTGTTCTGGTTTGCAGTGCTCTATAGCATCATTTTGAGGGTAGGAGTTGAAACAATTTATGTCCAGGATGTGAGGGATCTATAAATATTTTCACGGCCCTCTTCTTGATTCGTGCAGTATATAGGTCCTCAATGGAAGGCAGGTTGGTAGCTATTGTTTTTTCTGCAGTTCTAATTATCCTCTGAAGTCTGTGTGTGCCTTATTGGGTTGCAGAACCAAACCAGACAGTTGTGAAGGTGCAGATGACAGACTCAATAATTCTTCTGTCGAACTGGATCAGCAGCTCCTTGGGCGGTTTGAGCTTTCTGAGTTGGCGCAGAAAGAACATTCTTTGTTGTGCTTTTTTGATGCTGTTTTTGATGTTAGGTGTCCAGTTTAGGTCTTGAGATGATAGAACCTAGAAATTTGGAATTGTCTACTGTTAATACTGTGTTGTCTAGTATTGTGAGAGGTGGAAGTATGGAAGGGTTTCTCCTAAAGTCTACCATTATTTCTACGGTTTTGAGTGTGCTCAGTTCTAGATTGTTCCGGTTCCACCACGAGGCTAGTTGTTCAACCTCCCGTCTGTATGCGGATTCATCATTGTCTCGAATGAGACCGATCACTCGGGGTGAAATCTAAAAATTTTCCCTACCGGTTCTGTGGGCTTAATTGGTGGGCATGGCACACACAATGTAAAAGCAGCTGCACTTCACCTAAAATGACCCCTGCAACAAACAGGAAACTCACACAGCCACAAAAAGCTCAAAACCCAACTTTAACACTTCACACACACATACACACACACACACAACACAACACAACACAACTGATTCTCTCTCACACACACAATGCCACATACAGCTTTGTGAGATTTTGTGTGTTTGTGTAGTTAGAGTGAAACACTACAGAAACACACCAAATCTCAGAAAACTGCACAAATATTTTATTTTATTTTATTTATATTTTTAGATAAACGCAGCTAAATTTAAAACTTCCTTAACTTTAAATTGCTATGTCTAAAAAAATACAATAAAACTCCTAAAAAAACCCCAAATAACTATTTTTTTAAAGCTCCCCACCCCCAAAAACCCCCAGTTATTTACCTGATTGAAGTGACAAGGCAGGCAGATTGAGTTGCTCACCATGAAATGGATTGCAGGCAGGCAGATTGAGTTGCTAGCTGATGCAATCAATTGCAGCAGCCGAAGCATGGCAGGAACGAGCCCGAAAGAAGCAGCAAGCTGCCAAGTAGGCAAGTGGGGACCGGGCGATTGGGTGGGCATGGATGGGGGGGGGGCAGAGATTTTTGCTACCGGTTCTCCGAACTACCTGCCCCCATCGCTACCGGATCGCCCGACCTGGTCTGAACCAGAAGCATTTCACCCTGGTCAGAAGTCACATTTTTCATTGCCATTTTAACTTTGAATGGTCACTAAATGAACTGCTGTGAGTGGAGAACTACCTGTACTCTCTTGGTAGGACTGGGGGAAACGAAAACAAGTCTCCTTCCCTTGCTTCCCATAATGCCAAGATGTCATAACTCTACCCCAAAGATATTGCTCTACATCCGGAGACATCACTCAAATATTTCTTGACATTTCTGCCCTGTCCTATCAGGGAGAGCCAGAGGAGTCAAGAGGAGGGCAAAAGAGCCACAAACTTCAGGGTTCTGCGTTCTATAATCTCCCAGGATTTGAAACAGACACCTAACATTAGAACCATTATGAAAAAGATTCAACCAAGAATCTTCTTCCTTCGTCAACTCAGGAAAGTTGAGACTGCCCAAGCAGCTACTGATACTGTTAAGTTCGGGAAGTAACGAGGCTGGAGACCAGGGTAGTAACAACAGCTCTTTAATATAGGGTGAACCCAGCAACAGGCTGGGGCAAAAACCTCTCCTTTTATACAGTTCTGCTGGAGGCTTCGTCCAATCAGCAACGTGCTGATTTCCCGCTCAAATATTTAAAGGCACAACTGTTATACATAACACTCCTCCCCTCCCAGAAAACACTTGGTCTTATTTACATATTTATTCACATGTTATTTTTCGACGTAGTCACGCAAATAACCTGGGCGTCTCCTAGTTCTTTCTGACCTGCGCGGTTCAGTTCTGGGTGGTGTTCTGAGCTGGTCGGAGGGGCTGTCCTCTCCTCCCAGCTCCCTCTCTAGGCCATCGGGCTCTGGATTATTGGCCGACTCTTTTTCTTGACCATCCGGCCTTGGATTAATTTTGGAATTTTCCTTGCTGTTTCCCTCGGGGACCTGATGGCGTCGCTGGAACTCTGGGACCTCAGCTAAGTCTTGCGCCTCCCCCGGGTCATTGTCGGCTGTGGATTCAAAGTGGTATTGGTCATTACCTGTCTCTGTTGGTTTGGTTTGGTCAGTTATTCGTTTCCTTAACTGATCTATGTGGCGCCGCCACATTCGGTTGTCTGGTAGCTCTACCACGTACGATTTTGGCCCTGTTACTTTTGTTACTTGTCCGGCGACCCAACTCGGGCCGTCCCCATAGTTTCGGGCCCACACCCGGTCGCCTATGCTCATTTCCTTGTTTTTCTAGCTCCCCTTGTAACCCTCGGGTGTGTAATGGGGTTCAAACGGTCAAGTGGGCACCGGAGTTTTCGTCCCATTAGCAATTCGGCTGGGCTTTTCCAGTGGCTGTGCTTGGGGTTCTGTGCTGGACGGCTAGGAAAAGTCTATTTTGTTTGCCAGTCACCTGGCTTGAGCCTGGACAATGCCTCCTTAGCGCCCGGACGGAACGCTCTGCGAGGCCATTCGACGCAGGGTGGAAAGGTGCAGAGAGGGCATGTCGGATGCCTTCCTCTGCCAGGTACTCTTCAAACTGGGCTGCCGTGAATTGGGGCCCATTGTCGGACACCAGAGTGTCCGGCAACCCGTGAGTTGCGAATAGGTGGCGCAGGGTTGCGATTACTGCTTGGCTGTGGTGGACTTCATAAGTATGATCTCTAACCATTTGGAAAATGCGTCCACCACCACTAGGAACGTTTGGCCGTGAAAGGGGCCAGCAAAGTCAATGTGGATTCTTGACCAAGGCCCTTGGGGCTTTTCCCATTCTCTGACTGGGGCTGTTGGGGGTAGCGGTCTGGACTCTTGGCAAGCTTGGCATTTCCCTACCCTCTCAGCAATCTCTGCGTCCATGAGTGGCCACCATACATAGCTTCTAGCTAACCCCTTCATCCTTACGATGCCTGGGTGACCCTCGTGGAGGAGGTCCAATACCTTGCCCCTTAACTTAACAGGAATTATTACACGATCACCCCATAACAGGCACCCCCCTTGAGCCGAGAGCTCATCACGTTTCTTAACAAATTCTTTGAACCGTTCGCCCGGCGCAGCGGCCACCTCTCTGTACCCAACCGGTACAGTCCTTAACACAATGTCGGTATGATGCCGAGCCACTTCCTTTGATGTGACTGGGCCAGAGTCAACGAGTCAATAAGGAGGATGGGTGTCCCGGAGTGGGGTCTTGATCGCCCCTGGCAGTGGGCATCGGCTCAATGCGTCTGCATGCCCCACTTCTTTCCCGGTCGATGCTGCAGCTTGTATGAGTAGCGGCTAAAAATATAGTCCATCGAGTCAAGCGTGGCGAAAGTGCCACAGGCGTTGGCGGTCGCCAGCCAGTAATCCCAGTAACGGTCTGTGGTCAGTCACGATTTCAAAATTCCGCCCAAAGACATACTCATGGAATTTTTTGACCCCTGATACAATGGCTAATGCTTCTTTGTCTAATTGGCTGTAGTTCCTCTCTGGGGAGGACATCGTTCTAGAGTAGAAACGCTATAGGGGCTTCTGTGCCGTTTGAAGTCTATGGCTGAGTACAGCCCCACCCCATAAGGGACGCATAAACCAGCACTAGGGGTAATGAGTCGTGATATTGGATGAGCAGGCTATCACTTGAGAGCAGGTTCTTTACTGCTTCAAAAGCCCTATTTTCTGACTTTCCCCAAGACCAAACAGTATTTTTCCCTAAGAGCCTATGCAGCGGTTCCGCAACGGTTGCTTTGTTCTTCAAAAAGACCGCGTAAAAATTAACCAATCCAGGAATGCCTGCAGCTCTGCTTTGTTTTTGGGCGCTGGAGCCTTCCTAATTGCCTTAACTTGCTCTCAGTAGGGTGAATTCCTTTCTTGTCTATCCGGTAGCCCAAGAAGTCGACCGATTCGACCCCTATCTGACATTTATTTGTCTTGACTTTTAATCCGGCTGTCCGGAAAATGCTCAAGACCTTTCTTAACCGCTCCCCCAATTCCTCCATGTTTTCCCCTGAAATTAGGACATCATCGAAGTAGGGAACTACCCCTGGGAGCCCTTGCAGTAGTCGTTCCATCAGGTTTTGGAACAGCCCTGGTGCCACACTAACCCCAAATTGCAATCGGGTGCACTTGAATGCCCCCCTGTGCGTCACAATCGTTTGGGCTTGACTGTGCGGGCGTCTACTGGCAGTTGTTGGTAGGCTTGGGCCAAGTCTAACTTTGCAAAGACTTGCCCTTGCGCCAAGGAGTGCAATAAATGTTGCACTACGGAACAGTACGCTTTTCTGTAAGGCTTTGTTAAGCGTCGCCTTGTAGTCAGCGCAAATTCTAATTGACCCGTCCGATTTGATGGGGTGACGATTGGCGTCTCCCACTTTGCGTGATCGACTGGCACCAAAACCCTGATTTATGAGCTTGTCCAGCTCCTTATCAATTTTGGTTTTAGGGCAAAGGACTCTCCTCGCCTTAAGCCTAATGGGGGCTACCTGGGGTCTAAGTTGAAGGAAATAGGGGTCCCCTTGTACTTGCCCAGGCAGTCCTTGAAGACATCTTGAACTCGTTAAAGAGAATGTCTTTCAAATTGCAGTCACTTCTGTAGATGCCAGTCACTCCCATGCCCAGGGCACGAAACCAGTCTAGTCCCAACAGACTGGGCAGAGTTCCTTCGACGATTGTGATGGGCAGGGTCTTTTTGTGTGGGCCGACTCGACTCGGACGGAGGTGGTCCCTCGAACAGGGATGCGATTCCCTGGTAGTCGTGCACTCGTAGCCGCTGTGCTTGCAGATGGCGCTTCCCGACGGACGGCAGCGACTTCGCCAGGGTGTCCCAGGACATGATGGTGATCGCTGATCCCGTGTCTACTTCAAGCCTGCACCGTACTCCCTCGATCTTGGGCTTTGTGAAAATCTTCTTTCCACTTTGGTTGAGGCGCGCCTATAATGACAGTCGTTTGGTTAGACTTCGCGCCTTTCTTGTTTGAACCAATCGCGGGCCGCCTTTCCGGTTCAGCGTTTTGATTGGCCGATTTGAATTTTCGGTAGGAAGGTTGGGCGCTCTGCAAACCTGAGCTAAGTGTCCTTTCTTCCCACACCGCCGGCATGTTGCGTCTTTAAACCTGCAGCGTTGGCGCTGATGCTGCCCTCCGCAGCTTCCGTGACTCGTCACGGTCCTCAGTGTCGCGTTTCTCGGTCCGGCAGACCCCTTCCTCATCCTCGCCCTCACCTTCGGATTCGGACTGAATCTCCTCCTGGTGTACTGGCGTTGGCTTTGCGCTCGCCTTGGATTGAAGAGGCTTTTGCAGAGTCTCTGCTGCTTTAGTAGACATTTCGTGTGCTCTGGCCTCGTCCAGAGCGGTGGCTAGTGTCAGGTTGCTCCTGGCTAGCAGTCGTCGCCGTAGGCGGATATCCTTGACCCCTCGGATGAGTTGCTCGAGTAGCACTTCGTCTAAGTCTCGGTATCCGCAGTCCTTGGACGCTCTTCTTAAAGCGGCCATGTAGTCACCGATGGACTCGCCCTCCATCTGTCTACGTTCTCCGAATTCAAACCGCTGCACGTATTTGGACGGCGTCGGTGCGAAATGGTTCTTCAGCAAAGTCTGCAGAGTCGGCCACGATACCGATTGTATCGGCGTTGGCTCTGCCAGGGCTTCCGCAATCTCGATTACCTCCGGCCCGCAATGGCTTAGGAAGTAAGCCCGTTTGCGGTTATCAGGATCCTGTAGTTCGTTGGCTTCTAGAAAGCTTTGAAACGGGTCATATATGTTCCCATTTCTCCTTGCCGGGTTATGCAGTGCGGGTGGCGTGTTTGCCATTTCCGCGTTTCTGCCCTGAGTTTGCTGGGTTCGGGACTAGCGTGCTTCAGCTCGGTTCTGGTTCTCCTTAGCCTCGAGATCCCACCTTCGTCGCCAATGTTAAGTTCGGGAAGTAACGAGGCTGGAGACCAGGGTAGTAACAACAGCTCTTTAATATAGGGTGAACCCAGCAACAGGCTGGGGCAAAAACCTCTCCTTTTATACAGTTCTGCTGGAGGCTTCGTCCAATCAGCAACGTGCTGATTTCCCGCTCAAATATTTAAAGGCACAACTGTTATACATAACAGATACAGTTCTACAGAGGACTTATTGAGCCTGTCATCTGTACTGCTATAACAGTCTGGTTTGGTACAGCAGCCAAACAGGGCAGGAACAGACTTTGATGGATAATGATAAAGCTTCTGCAAAACTTTGACTCAGTAGTACATGATAAACTTCTCCTAAAACTAAAATCCTATGGCATTTCAGGACCTCTTCACAATTGGATAACTGCTTTCCTGTCAAACAGACAACAAGTGGTCAAAACTGGCAATGCTCTATCAAATCCTGTTCCTGTCAAAAGTGGCGTTCCTCAAGGCAGCGTTCTTGGACCAATGCTCTTCATACTATACATAAATGATCTCTGTGACCTTATCTCAAGTTATTGTGTTGAGCTCTGCTGACAGTATCAAACTATTTAACACCACCAACAATACTACCACCCTTCAAAAAGACCTTGACTTTGTATCCAATTGGTCTAAAACTTGGCAACTACAAATCTCAACCAGCAAATGCTCAGTCTTACATATTGGAAAAACCACTAAGTACAAGCTTGATGGAAATTACCTTACAGATGACCCCCACCCTGTTAAAGACCTTGGAGTTTTCATATCAAATGATCTAAGTGCCAAAGCCCACTGCAACTACATAGCAAAAAAGGCTCTAAGAGTTGTAAACCTAATTTTGCATAGCTTCTTTTCCAAAAACTCTACACTACTAACCAGAGTATACAAAACATTTGCTAAACCTATTCTTGAATACAGCTCACCTGTCTGGAACCCATACCACATCTCTGACATTAATACAATTGAACGCATCCAGAAATATTTTATAAGAAGAGTTCTCCGCTCCTCTGAAAAAAACAAAATACCTTATACTTATAGACTTGAAATCCTGGGATTAGAAAATTTAGAACTCCGCCGACTCCGACAAGACCTGTGTTTAACACACAGAATCATCTATTGCAATGTCCTTCCTGTTAAAGACTACTTCAGCTTCAATCGCAATAATACAAGAGCAAACAACAGATTTAAACTTAATGTTAACCGCTTCAATGTTGATTGCAGAAAATATGACTTTTGTAACAGAGTTGTTAATTCTTGGAACACACTACCTGACTCTGTGGTCTCTTCTCAAAATCCCAAAAACTTCAACCAACGGTCTACTATTGACCTCACCCCATTCCTAAGAGGACTATAAGGGACATGCATAAGAGCACAAGAGTGCCTACCGTTCCTGTCCTATTGTTCCATTTCATTATATCAAATTAATATAGTTATTGCATACTTTTGCTTATATATATATGCTTATATGATGTGTTGTTGTTTTATGTTGATGCTTGTGTATACTGTTTTGACAAAATAAAAATAAAATAAAATAATTGTGACCGTGCAAAAGAACTATTTCAACCAGCCTGCCTTCCATTGAGGACCTGTATAATGCCATTCTACTCTGTTCCATTCCAGACACTCTTCTAACTAAGCTAAACCAGCTACAGGTAACTGAACACACTTGTAAGTGGATCCTAAGCTCCCTAACAAACAGCAAGCAGCAGGTGAAGCTAAGCAGAATCACATCAGATACCTGTACAATTAGCACAGGGCCCCCCCAAGGCTGTGTGCTCTCCCCACTTTTCTTCTCTCTGTATACCAATGGCTGCATCTCTAACGATCCATCTGTTAAACTACTAAAGTTCGCAGATGACACAACAGTGATCACAGGGATGAAATCCAGCAAGTTCTGACAGGTTTTGGAGATCCAATAGCGGAAATTTTGAGTAGTGCAGAGAACCGGCAAATGTCACCTCTGGCTGCCCACAGAGTGGGGTGGGAATGGAGATTTTGCAATATCCTTCCCCTAGAGTGGGGAAGGAATCGGGATTTTGCAGTAACCTTCCCCTGAAGTAGGGTGGGAATGGAGATTTTGCAGTATCCTTCCTCCGGGAGTGGGGAGGGAATCGGGATTTTGCAGTAACCTTCCCCTGAAGTAGGGTGGGATTGGAGATTTTGCAGTATCCTTCCCCCAGGAGTGGGGTGGGAATGGGGATTTTGCAGTATCCTTCCCCCAGGAGTGGGGTGGGAATGGGGATTTTGCAATATCCTTCCCCCCCCCAGGAGTGGGGTGGGGATGGGGATTTTGCAGTATCCTTCCTCCAGGAGTGGGGTGGGAATGGATGCCCACCAAACCACGCCCACCAAGCCACGCCCACAGCACCAGTAGTAAATAAAATTGGATTTCACCACTGTTTGGTTTGCTTGCTCAAGTGTGTGTGTGCGCGTGTGCGAGTGTGTGTGTGTGTGTGTGCGCGCGTGTGTGTGTGAGTTAGTGCGTGCATTAAGACAAAGTTTCTATCTTCTGGCTTTGTGGTATGTTCATCCTTTGATCTACGTGAGTCAAAGCAGAGCTGAGCAGATCTTCAGTCCCCAGGAAGATCTGAGCAGGAAGCCACCCGCAAGACCGTGCCTGGGTTCTCACTTCCCTGTGTTTTTGGTGACAGAGTTGTCCTGCCTGTTGCGGAGAAAGGAAGAAGGATGGGAGATCTGGGGAGCAGGATCGTTGCTTTGCTGTTGGCCATCTCCACAGGTATCCTCCTCCTTTTATTGCTTCATTTGTTGATGGAAATCATGCTCAGCTTATTTTTTGTTTTTTTCTGAAGCACGTCCTCCTCTAAGCCATAGAAAGAAAGTCAGCAAAACCTCATCCTTGCTCCCTTCTTTCTTTCTTTCCTTCTTCTTCTCTCTCTCTCTCTCTCTCTCTCTCTCAGAGTCTTTCTCTCTCCCCTTCCTTCCTTCATTCATCCCTCCTCCCTCCTGCCATCCCTCCCTCCAGTGGTGGGATTCAGCTAGTTCGCACCACTTCGAGAGAACCGGTTGTTAACTTTCTGAGCAGTTTGGTGAACTCGTTGTTGGAAGAAATCATTAAGGCAGAGAACCGGTTGTTAAATTATTTGAATCCCACCATTGCCTCCCTCCCTCCCTCCCTCCCTCCCTCCTTTCTTTCTTTCTTTCTTTCTTTCTTTCTTTCTTTCTTTCTTTCTTTCTTTCTTTCTTTCTTTCTCACTTTCTCTCTTCGCTCCCTCCCTCCTCCCTCCTTCCTCCCTCCTCCCTCCCTCCTCCTTCTTTCTTTCTTTCTTTCTTTCCTTCCTTCCTTCCTCCTCCCTTCCCTCTCCCTCCCTCCTTCCTTCATTTTTCCTCTTTCTTTCTTTCCTTCCTTCCTTCCTTCCTTCCTTCCTTCCTTCCTTCCTTCCTCCCTCCCTCCCTCCCTCCCTCCCTCCCTCTTTCTTTCTTTCTTTCTTTCTTTCTTTCTTTCTTTCTTTCTTTCTTTCTTTCTCCTTTCCTTCCTCCCTCCCTCCCTTCTCCTTTCCTAACAAACTTCTTCTATTACAGTTGTATCGGGTCAAGCTAGAGTCACCCAGGAGCCCCATTTTCTTTCAATTAAGGAAGGAGATCCCATCCTTTTGAAATGCTCCTATTTGGAAACAGCTGCTAGTCTTCAGTAGTACAAACAATATCCAGGAGGCCAGCCAGAGTTAATGATGATCTTGTTTTCATCAAAGACTGAAACAAAGGATAATATCGAGATGACTCTGGACACAGCTAAGAAGACCACCTCTTTGAATCTGAAGAACACACAACTTAAGGATTCAGCTATCTATTTCTGTGCATGGAGCACAGTGCTACAAAGACACCTGCTGGTTGTCACCAAAGGTAGAGGACAACCAAGAGGAAGAAATTGAGCTCCCTACTGGGGGGCCCTCATTTAAATCTGGGACCTGATAACTTACATTTCAAAGCTAATTCGAGAGAACAAGTCTGGGATCCCATCCGAAATATCTTGTTGTTTGAGACCACCCAGCCAGTAAATGTTGGAAGTGCTTTCTCCATAATTACCAAGGTAGAACTTTAACTTTGTCAAATGCAAAATACTCTCAGCTGCATGTGACTGTCTTTGGATGTGAAGTAGTATAGTCTGACCCATCTATAAAAATTCAGCTGGAGATACTTGCACATGTAAAAGTAGGAGTGTATGGCAGTTGCTTCTATGGAAACTCACAATTCTAAAGTTTCAGCTAACTAAATCTGTTGAAAGGAACTTCCTTCCTTCCTTCCTTCCTTCCTTCCTTCCTTCCTTCCTTCCTTCCTTCCTTCCTTCCTTCCTTCCTTCCTTCCTTCCTTCCCTCTCTCCTTCCCCCCTTCCTCCCTCTGTCTTTTTCTTCTTCTTTCTTTCTTCCTTCCTTCCTTCCTTCCTTCCTTTTTCTTTCTCTTTCTTTCTTTCTTTCTTTCTTTCTTTCTTTCTTTCTTTCTTTCTTTCTTTCTTTCTTTCTTTCTTTCTTTCTCTCTCTCTCTCCCTCCCTCCCTCCCACCCTCTCTCTCTCTTTTCTCTCCCTCCCTCTTTCTGAATATTTCAATTCCATTCTAGCTGTATCAGGTCAAACTACTGTCACCCAGGATCACCAATTTCTATCTGTTAAATACCTTATAATGTAATGTAGGATGATAAACATGTATTGAATTTATTGAACAATTATTGAATATAATTGCTCCTCTGGAAATTCTAAAAGGTCAGCTAAATATATTTGTTGGCGGATCCCTCCCTCTCTTCCTTCCTACCTTCTGTCCTCCATCATTTTTCCTAATGTTTCCATTTCCTTCCAGTTGTATCAGGTCAAGTTACTGTCGCCCAGGAGCACCGATTTCTATCTGTTAAGGAAGGAGAACCCATCCTGCTGGAATGCTCGTATCAGGGAACGGAATACAGTGTTCAGTGGTACAAGCAATATCCAGGGAGCCCACCAGACTTCATGATGTTGTTGACTATATCGGAGACTAAAGCAAAGGATAATTTCGAAATGACTCTGGACACAGATGAGAAAACCACCTCTTTGTATCTGAACAACACCCAACTTAAGGATTCATCTGTCTATTTCTGTGCAGTGAAGCACAGTGGTAGAAAGACACCTGCTGGTTGTCACCAAAGGTAGAAGGCAACCGAGGAGAACTAGAGCTGCCTACTGGTGTCTTTCTGAAAGAAACAGCAGAAGAACCTCTTGAGCTGCAGCTTCACAAACAAACATCTGCTTATTTTTCACCTTAGACATTCTCTCCCTCGTTGGTCCACATGTTAGTCCTCTGCAAATTGCTGTAGAAAGCCCAAGATAAGAAATGGTGCAAACGACCCTGGTAATCTATTGAATGATGCTTTTGTATATGTTGTTTTAGGGTCCCTCGTGGAGATTTTATAGTGGCTCAGTGGCTAAGACGCTGATCTTGTTGATTGAAAGGTCGGCAGTTCGGCGGTTCGAATCCCTAGTGCCGCGTAACGGGGTGAGCTCCCGTGACTTGTCCCAACTTCAGCCAACCTAGCAGTTCGAAAGCACGTAAAAAAATGCAAGTAGGAAAAATAGGGACCACCTTTGGTGGGAAGGTAACAGCATTCTGTGTGCCTTTGGTGTTGAGTCATGCCAGCCGCATGACCACAGAGACGTCTTTGGACAGCGCTGGCTCTTCGGCTTTGAAACGGAGATGAGCACTGCCCCCTAGAATCAACTAGCATGTATGTGCGAGGGGAACCTTTACCTTTACTATGGAGATCTTCTGTAGGAAGCTCTTGTGAACAATCCTGATCCTCTTTTCAGAGAGAAATTTGGGGTGCTGATGTATTCACTGAGTCCTGTTTTACCATGAAAGTGGGCTCCCCTCTTCAGTCTGCCATTTTTCCCCAGGAAGTTGGATTTAAGCAGTTTTAAACAGATAATTGAATGAACTCAAACATAAGTGATGCCTCTGTCGGTTATTTGACCATGGGTTTTTTAGTGGTTATTTATTTATTTATTTTTATTTGTCATAACAATATATACAAGCATTGCATAAAGGATTATATAATATATAAACATATATATGAGGAGAAACGAGGTACTATAAACATATATATACATAGGGGAAGAAACAATAGGACAGGAACAGTAGGCACGTTTGTGCTCTTATGCATGCCCCTTAGAGTCCTCTTAGGAAAGTGGTGAGGTCAACCGTGGATAGATTTTGAGTAAAGCTTTTGGGGTTATGAGAAGAAACCACAGAGTCAGGTAATGCATTCCAAGCATATACAATTCTGTTACAGAAATCGTGTTTTCTGCAATCTAAACTGGAGCGGTTGACATTGAGTTTAAATCTGTTGGTAGCTCTTGTGATATTGTTATTGAAACTAAAGAAGTCATTGACAGGAAGGACATTACAACGGATGATTTTATGAGCTAAACCCAGGTCCTGTCGAAGGCGACGAAGTTCCAAGTTTTCTAGACCCAGGATATCAAGTCTGATGGAATAAGGTATTTTATTGGTTTCGGAGGAGTGGAGAACTCTTCTCGTAAAATACCTTTGGGCACGCTCAACTGATATCAGATATATGGTATGGGTTCCAGACTGGGTGAAAGAATTGGCCTAGCAAATGTTTTACATGCTCTGGTCAGTAGCATGGTGTTTTTTGAAAAGAAGCTATGTAGAATTAAGTTAACAACTCTTAGAGCCTTCTTTGCTATATAGTTGCAGTGGGCTTTGGCACTTAAATCATTAGATGTAAAAACTCCAAGGTCTTTGACAGGGTGGGGGTCATCTGCGAGGCAATGTCCATCAAGCATGTACTTTGTGATTGGGTTCTTTCTTCCAATATGCAAGACTGAGCATTTACTGGTTGAGATTTGTAGTTGCCAAATTTTAGACCAAGCAGTTAGAGATGATCAAGGTCCTTTTGAATTGTGGATGTATTGTCAGTGGTGTTGAAAAGTTTGACATCATCAGCAAAGAGAACACAGTTACTTGAGATATGATTACAAAGATCATTTATATATATTATTTATTTATTTATTATTTTATTTATTAAATTTTTATACCGCCCTTCTCCCGAAGGACTCAGGGCGGTGTACAGCCAGAGATAAGACAATATATAAGATATATATTGTATATATAAGACAAATATATACAATTAAAACCAACAATTAAAACGTAACAAATTGCAAAAGGCTGATTATTTAAGAATTTGAATTTAAAATTTTAAAAATATCAATAAAACCTCAAATTAAAATCAAAACTATTATGCCAGTCCCGCTTGAATAAATAAGTGTGTTTTTAGCTCACGACGGAAGGTCCGAAGATCAGGCACTTGACGTAGGCCAGGGGGAAGTTCATTCCAGAGCATCGATGCTCCCACAGAGAAGGCCCTACTCCTGGGGGCCGCCAGCCGACACTGTTTGGCAGACGGCACCCTGAGGAGACCCTCTCTGTGAGAGCGTACAGGTCGGTTGGAGGCATAGGGTAACAGCAGGCGGTCTCGTAAGTACCCGGGTCCTAAGCCATGGAGCGCTTTAAAGGTGGTAACCTAAATCTTGAAGCGCACCCGAAAGACCACAGGAAGCCAGTGCAGACTACGGAGCAGTGATGTTACGTGGGAGCCACGAACGGCTCCCGTTACTACTCGCGCAGCCGCATTCTGGACTAACTGCAGCCTCTGGGTGTATCTCAAGGGCAGCCCCAGGTAGAAGCATTGCAGTAATCCAACCGAGACGTAACCAGAGCGTGGGTGACTGTGCATAAGGCATCCCGGTCAAGGAAGGGACGCAACTGGCGGACCAAGCGAACTTGGTAAAAAGCCCTCCTGGAGACGGCCGCCAGATGTTCATCAAAGGACAGCCGACCATCCAGGAGGATGCCCAAGTTGCGAACCACCTCCTTTGGGGCCACTAACTCACCCCCAACAGTCAGCTGCGGATGCAGCTGACTGTACCGGGGTGCCAGCATCCACAGCCACTCCGTCTTGGAGGGATTGAGCTTGAGTCTGTTTCTCCCCATCCAGACCCGTACAGCTTCCAGGCACCAGGACAGCACTTCGACCGCTTCGTTGGGGTGGTCCGGGGTGGAAAAGTACAGCTGAGTATCATCAGCGTACAGATGATAACTCACCCTGAAACCACTGATGACCTCACCCAGCGGCTTCATATAGATGTTGAACAGGGTAGGTGAGAGAATCGACCCCTGAGGCACCCCACAAGTGAGGCATCTCGTGGACGACCTCTGCCCCCCTGTCAACACCATCTGCGACCGGTCGGAGAGATAGGAGGAGAACCACCGATAAACGGTGCCTCCCACTCCCAATCCCTCCAGCCGGCGCAGCAGGATACCATGGTCGATGGTATCAAAAGCCGCTGAGAGATCTAATAGGACCAAGGCAGAGGAACAATCCCTGTACCTGGCCCTCCAGAGGTCATCCACCAACACGACCAAAGCCGTCTCCGTGCTGTAACCGGGTCAGAAGCCGGACTGGAACGGGTCTAGATAGACAGCTTCCTCCAGGTGCCGGGGGAGCTGCCATGCAACCACACTCTCTACAACCTTCGCCACAAAGCGAAGGTTGGAGACTGGACGATAGTTTCCCAAAATAGCTGGGTCCAGGGAAGGCTTCTTGAGGAGAGGTCTCACCACCGCCTCTTTCAAGGCGGCGGGAAAAACCCTTTCCATCAAAGAAGCATTTATAATCCCCTGGAGCCAGCCTCGTGTCACTTCCTGAGCAGCCAGCACTAACCAGGAAGGACACGGATCCAGTAAACATGTAGTTGCATGTAACCTCCCCAGCAACCTGTCCACGTCCTCGAGAGCCACAGAATCAAACTCATCCCAAATAGCCTCAACAAGACGTGTCTCCGTCATCTCGGTTGGATCATCGCAATCTTGGTCCAGACTATCCCGAAGCTGAACGATTTTATCGTATAGATAACCGTTAAACTCCTCAGCTCAGTCCCTCTTGATGAAGGAGGGAGCGGGTCACCCGAAACAAGGCGGCCGGGCGGTTATCTGCCGATGCAATGAGGGTGGAAACGTAAGAACGTTTCGCCTCCCTCATTGCCACTAGGTAGGTCTTAGTAAAAGACCTCACTAGTGTCCGATCAGCCTTGGAATGGCTGGACCTCCAAGTACTCTCTAGGCGTCTTCTCCGGCGTTTCATCTCTCTCAGCTCCTCGGAGAACCAGGGAGCCAATTGAGATCTACGCCGGGTCAGAGGCCGCAAAGGCACGACATGGTCCAAAGCCCCAGCCGCGGCCCGTTCCCAGGCCGCAACCAGTTCTTCAGTCGTGCCGTGGGTAAGATCCTCAGGAAACGGCCCAAGCTCCATCAGGAACCTCTCCGGGTCCATCAGGCGCCTGGGACGGAACCAACGCATTAGCTCCATCTCCCTGCGGTGGTGAGCGGCGGTCCGAAAGTCTAGGCGAAGAAGAAAATGATCTGACCATGACACCGGTTCCTTCACTATATCTCCTAAATCCAGATCATTAACCTACTGACCAGAGATAAAAATCAAGTCTAGCGCGCCTCCCCCAATGTGTGTAGGACCATCAGTTACTTGAATCAGGTCCAAGGCTGTCATGGAGGCCTGGAACTCCTGAACCACCGTTGATGACACGCCGGCCGATGGCAAGTTGAAATCCCCCAAGACCAAAAGTCTGGGAATCTCAACCGCCACGCCAGCAAGCACCTCTAGTAGCTCAGGTAGGGCTGTAGTCACGCAGCAAGAAGCCAGGTACATGATCAACAGCCCCATCTGATTCCGGTGGCCCCACTTCACAAGGAGGGATTCACAGCCAGCTATCTGAGGAACAGTGGACTCCCTCGGCTCCAGACTTTCTTTAATCACAACCGCCACCCCCCCACCCCTACCTTGGGCCCTCGGCTGATGGAATGCATGGAAACCCGGAGGGCACAGTTCAACCAGGGGTACACCCCCTTCTGTGCCCAACCAGGTCTCCATAATGCCCATAAAGTCCGCGGACTCCCTCTGAATAAGGTCACAAATCAGGGGAGCCTTATTGACCACGGACCGGGCATTGCAAAGCATCAGCCGAAGACCCAAGCTCTGAGGGACTTGACCATCCGGGGAACAAGTGAGGACTGAGGGGCCGGAGCACGTGATCACTTTTAAACATCGAACACGTGCTCCCGAAGAACGATGCGGCCCCCTGCCTCCGCCATATCTGCCTCTCCCACTTACCGTACAGATGGAATAACACTCTTTGCTCTGCACATTCCCCTCCCCCCTGTCTTCGGACCAGCTGAAATAATGTCGTGAGCGTGCGCTGGGACTGGACATACCCTCCCTGACGGGTTTCCCCCAACACCCGCCCTTACCCTCCCCCCCCTTAAAAATTCCCTATTTAAAAATCCCCAAAGACTCTTTCTTGACGCATGCCACCTCTGTGGGTCCCAAGACCCGTCATTGAGGCCGGCCCTAGGTAATGTAGCAGGCCATTCCTGCGAGGCGGGGGCACCTCGCAGGCGCAAGAGTTCATGTGGCAAATAACGCATGGAATCGACCGACAGCTAACTATGTCCCCTTTAGCAGCTGAGATGTTATGCTGAGATGTTTTTCCAGGGTCCGGTATCAGATGGAAAAAGAGGACCGATAGTCCTTCCTGGGTAGATGTAAAATCCATTGATATCCTGGTGGGTAAACAGACAAAAGATCGTAAACCATCTTAACCCAACCAGGGCCAAAGCATGACTGCTCTGTTCCATAGTCCGAATTCCCTCAGGGAAGTAGATGGTACTACCGTCGCCTCCTTCACTGTCCGTCGTTGTCCCCCCTATAAAAGGGGACTCGTCGAGCAGAGACCACAATGCCTCCGACGTTCCTCTCATCTCCGGCTCTAACCTCCACAGGTACCTGTAAATGCCATCCAAGGGGCCGTCTTCCTTACCTCCCACGCCCCTCCTGGCAGAACCAGGCCACAACCCGAAGGATTCGGCCGTCAAAAATGCCGCAGTTGGTCTTGCGGCTAGAGGAACAGAACAGAAAGCATCGATCCGGCCGGACCACCAACTCCCTCCAACAGCTCATCCTGTCTGCTGTCCTTCATCGCTCACCACTCCTCCAGTACCGTGCATGGCAGCCGTGGTTATCAAGAGGCCTAAACCTCGTCCAACGGCCACCAGATAGATGTTCCGCTGGGCCGGAGAATGCCGTCTGCAGGAGAGATGTTCCAGCAGTCCAGGGAGGAGGTCCGAGGGTGGGGTAAAAGGGTAGCCACAATGTCAGCTGGAAAATACACCGTCCTGCCCCATGCCTCAACATGGTCGTCAAGTCCACCACTCGCCCCCACCCTCAGTGGGGGAGATGGTCCGACGAGCTGGGACCCAGAAGACCAGGAGGCGTAGTCCAGGGGTGCAATCAGGGCACCGCTGAATGGGTGCCATCTCAGCTGAAAACATGCAGCCCTCTCCCCACATCTCCACATGGCCACCTCCACATGTCCACCAAGCCTCAACTGCCGGCGGGGAAGATGTTGTGGCGAAGCGAGGGCCAAATCTCCAAGTAACGCAGTCCGGGCCTCGTGGCGTAGTTGGTACACGCTGCCCCTTCCACACCTTCACATGGCCGTTCGTCTCCCACCGCTCACCCTGCATTCAACAGGGAGATGGTAAAAGAGCTGGGGACCCAAGGCCATGAGGCTCAGTCCGGGGAGTCTAGTCCGATGAATGCAGTTAGCGGCGCTAGAAACAAATGCCGCTAACCGCCAAACAGCTGAGAGACAGCTGAGGACCGGTCGCCCGCCCACGCACCTCCGCGAGGCCGCCCTCTTTGCCCACCCTGTCTCCGGCTTCTCCGACTTCAAGCACAGCAACCGCGGGTCCAAGAAGGTCCTAAGACCCCACCCATGGTCGCTGGGATGTAAAATTCACCGGGCCGGGGGGTGCAAGTGGCAAAAGAGGCAGCAGGACGTCGCCATCAGCCAGGGATCTTGCCAGCCGCCGTTCCGATCATTCAGTAAGCCGCCATTCTTGCGCATGCGTAGAGGCTTTTTATTATAAAGAGAGTTGGTCCAAGAACGCTACCTTGAGGAACACCACTCTTGACAGGAACAGGATTTGATAGAGCATTACCAATTTTAATTTTTTGTAGTCTGTTTGACAGAAAAGCAGATATCCAGTTGTGTAAGATAGTTTATCATGTACTACTGAGTCAAAAGCTTTACAGAAGTCTATGTATATTGCATCTATTGATTTACCTAGATCAAGATTTGTAGTCCATAGGTTTTTACAGTGGAGAAGTTGTAAATTGCATGATAATTTTTTCCTGAAGCCAAATTGTTTATTTGAGAGAAGGTTGTGTATTTCTAAGTGCAAGGTTGATCACAAACCCCTTACTGTCCTCTCAACAAATCTTGACAGACTTGACAGACACTGGGCCCTATCTAACAAAATGAAATTCAATGTAGAGAAAAGTAAAGTCTTACACTTAGGCAAGACAAACCAAAAGTACGTATATAAACTGGGTGAAACCAGGATTAACAACAGTAACTGTGAGAGGGATCTTGGATGCTTAGTGGACAACCAGTTAAATATGAGCCAGCAGTGTGAGGTGGCAGCCAAAAAAGCCAATGAAATCCTAAATTGCATTAACAGAGGGATACAATCAAGATCAAGTGAGGTACTAATACTACTCTATAAAGCCATAGTAAGACTACACCTAGAGTATTTCATTCAGTTTTGGTCACCACACTATAAAAAAGATGTTGAGACTCTAGAAAAAGTGCAGAGAAGAGCAACTAGGATGATTAGGGGACTGGAGACTAAAACATATGAAGAACGGTTACATGAACTGGGCATGGCTAGTCTAGAGAAGAGAAGGACCAGGGGAGACATGATAGCAGTGTTCCAATATCTGAGGTGCTGCCACAGAAAGGAAGAAGGTCAAGCTGTTTTCCAAGGCACTTGAAGGCCAGACAAGGAATAATGGATGGAAACCGACCAAGGAGAGATTCGGTGGAATCTCCTCCTCTGGAAATGAGGAGGAACTTTCTGACAGTGAGAACAATCAACTGATGGAATAGAAGTTGCCTTCGGAAATTGTGGAAGCTACATATCTTGAGACTTTTTTTTTATATCAAATGACCTAAATGCCAAAGCCCAATGCAACTACATAGCAAAAAAAGCTCTAAGAGTTGTAAACTTAATTTTACGCAGCTTCTTTTCCAAAAACTCTACACTACTAACCAGAGCATACAAAACATTTGCCAGACCTATTCTTGAATACAGCTCATCCGTCTGGAACCCATACCACATCTCTGACATTAATACTATCGAACGTGTCAAAAAAGATTTTACTAGAAGAGTTCTTCGCTCCTCCGAAATCAACAAAATACCTTATATCACCAGGCTTGAAATTCTGGCTTTAGAAAACATAGAACTCCGCCGACTCCAACATGATCTGTGTTTAACACACAGAATCATCTATTGTAATATCCTTCCTGTAAAAGACTACTTCAGCTTCAATCGCAATAATACAAGAGCAAACAATAGATTCAAACTTAATGTCAACTGCTTCAGACTTGATTGCAGAAAATATGACTTTTGTAACAGAGTTGTTAACGCTTGGAACTCACTACCTGACTCTATAGTCTCTACTCAAAACCCCAAAATCTTCAACCAAAAACTGTCTACTATTGACCTCACCCCATTCCTAAAAGGATTATAAGGGGAGTGCATAAGAGCACAAAAGTGCCTACGGTTCCTGTCCTATTGTTCCCTTCATTATAATATTATATGCATACTCTTACTTATACTTTTACTTATATATAGAATAGAATAGAATAGAATAGAATAGAATAGAATAGAATAGAATAGAATAGAATAGAATTTTTATTGGCCAAGTATGATTGGACACACAAGGAATTTGTCTTGGTGCATATGCTCTCAGTGTACATAAAAGAAAAGATACGTTCATCAAGGTACGACATTTACAACACAATTGATGGTCAATATATCAATATAAATCATAAGGATTGCTAGCAACAAGTTATAGTCATACAGTCATAAGTGGAAAGAGATTGGTGATAGGAACTATGAGACGATTAATAGTAGTGCAGATTCAGTAAATAGTCTGACAGTGTTGATGGAATTATTTGTTTAGCAGAGTGATGGCCTTTGGGAAAAAACTGTTCTTGTGTCTAGTTGTTCTGTTGTGCAGTGCTCTATAGCGTCGTTTTGAGGGTAGGAGTTGAAACAGTTTATGTCCTGGATGTGAGGGATCTGTAAATATTTTCACGGCCCTCTTCTTGATTCGTGCAGTATACAGGTCCTCAATGGAAGGCAGGTTGGTAGCAATTATTTTTTCTGCAGTTCTAATTATCCTCTGAAGTCTGTGTTTTTCTTGTTGGGTTGCAGAACCGAACCAGACAGTTATAGAGGTGCAGATGACAGACTCAATAATTTATCTCATGATGAGTTATTTTATGTTGATGATTGTATATACTGTTATGACAAAAATAAAAATAAATAAAATAAAAAGATTGGACTTCCATTTGTCAGAAATGGTGTAGGGTCTCCTGCTTGAGTAGGGAGTTGGACTAGATGACCTATAAGGTCCCTTCCAACTCTGTTAATCTGTTAAAAAAGAACTGGGCATGGCTAGTCTAGTGAAGAGAAGGACCAGGGGAGACATGATAGCAGTTCCAATATTTGAAGGGCTGCTGCAGAGAGGAAGGGGTCAACCTATTTTCCAAAGCACCTGAAGGCCAGAAAAGGAATAATGGATGAAAACTGATCAAGGAGCGATTCAACCTAGAAATAAGGAGAAATTTTTTGACAGTGAGAACAATCAACCCATGGAGCAGAAGTTGCCTTCAGAAGTTTTGGGAGTTTCATCACTGGAAGCTTTCAAGAAGAGACTGGACTGCCATCTGTCAAAAAGGGTCTAAGATCTACTTAGGCATGGTGTTGGAGTAGGTGACCTCGAGGTCCCTTCCAACTGTGTTATTCTGTGAAGTCTTCCAGGTTCCTAAGAGGAACAATTGCTACATTTATTATACCTTTTTCTTCCACTAGATGGCAAGAAAGATTATCTCTTTCTTTTCCAGACTAGCAGGTGTTTATCAACCTCAAGAGTCGTTTTTTTCCCCTTTTCTTTCGTAGTTGTCGGGGGTGGAAGCAACTAAATTTCACAAGTGTCTTCTACATCTCCTCAGAAGTCACATTTGAGTCAACGTTCTCCTTGAGGATGGCTTCAGGATTTTGGGTAGCCCTGTATAACCCACTCATCCGGATTCTTTTCTTATGTAATTGATCTCATCAGAATTAAGAAGGAATAATTATTTATAAAAGAGGAAAATATATTGTATTGTTAGCATTTTCTAACTTATTGTCTTTCTGGGACAATTTCTAACAATATCGTAGCATCAATAATTGGGGCGCCAAAAGAATATTAAACCATCTCACTGTAGCTTGGGGATCTCAAAACGTTGTCCGCATTTTCGTTATGTTTTGTTTTGTTATATATTATAACATAATATATTTTTTTTAAATATAAACCTTGCTGTCATTCCAACTTACAGGATAATTTGGAGTTTTCCCACAGATGGTCACCGATCTCCTAGATGAGTGTTTCTTGGCAAGTTGGACTTCAACTTCCAGAATTGGCAAGTTGGACTTCAGCTCTCAGAATTCTTCAGCCAGCATGGCTGGACAGGGGATTCTGTGAGTTGAAATCCACATATTGTCAACTTGTCCAGGTTGAAAAATACTACCCTAGATTATTCAGAGCGGTTTAGTTGTCTCATGTATTTCAGGCTTCTAGAGAGATCAATGGAAGACATCAACGAATGGAACAACTTGCCTTTGGAACTTGTGGGAGCTTCATCACTGGAAGCTTTCAAGAAGAGACTGGACTGCCATCTGTCAGAAATGGTGTAGGGTCTCCTGCTTGGCCGGGCGGTTGGACTTGATGACCTACAGATGTTCACCGATCTCCTATATTAGTGTTTCTTGGCAAGTTGGACTTCAGCTCCCAAAATTCTTCAGCCAATATGGCAGGATGGGGGATTCTGGGAGTTGAGGTCCACACATTGTCATCTTGTCACAGTTGAGAAACACTGTCTTAAATTATTCAGAGAAGTTTAGTTGTCTACGTATTTCAGTTTTCTAGAGAGATCAAGAAAATGCATTACATATGTACCGATGTTGATCAGATTTCCATTTTCATCTTTGCTGCAGGTTCTCTTGGAAGAGCAAAAACGATCGAACAACCTATGTCAGCAACAGCCTTGGAGAGAAACCCATATCACCTTCGCTGCAATCTTTCTTCTGTTACTTCAGAAATGATCCAATGGTATCAGCAAGTTTCTGGGCAGACACCAAGGTACCTTGGTGGGGCCTACCCAAAGTATGAAGATGAAATTGAAAATCCAAAGGGAAAATTGTATTTTTTTGAAGACAAGACATTCAGCACACTCGTGATCGATGCAGTCACCCTAGCAGATGCTGCTGTCTACTTCTGCGCTCTGAGAGACACACAGTGTCTCACGGACGGATCCGTTGCCTTCATGAACCTCCTTCAGAGACTGAACAGAGGAGGAGCTGTTGCAAAGTGAGACGGAGCAGATGAAGTGCAGAAGAATATCAGAAGGGGCTAAGCCATCCCTTTGTGATGTGATCCGATACAGTTGTGGCGGGCCAGATTACAACACTAAATTTCCCCTTGGGTTGACTGCTTCACCTGGTGTTTCCACAGACACATTGCTGTGGTTTTCCTGCCAGTTATGTGAAAGGGTTTTGCTGTGGTTTTCTTTCTGCATTGTGTTGTGTTTCCCTGAAAATAAAACATCCCCTGATAATAAGCCAAATCGGGCTTTTGAGTGCCTGTGCTAAAATATCCCCCCTCCGGAAAATAAGCCCTCCTCAAAAATAAGCCCTCTCTGAAAATAAGCTGTCCCTGAAAATAAGCCCTCCCTGAAAATAATCTGAAAATAATCTGTCCCCAAAAATAAGCCTTCCCTGAAAATAAGCCCTCCCTGAAAATAAGCCCTCCCTGAAAGTAAGTCCTCCTGAAAATAAGCCCTCCCAGAAAATAACCCCACCCAAAAACTAAGCCCTCTCTGAAAATAAGACGTACTCAAAAATAACCCCTCCCTGAAAATAACCCCTCCTTGAAAATAAGCCCTCCCTGAAAATATTTAAACACATGTCCAGCTGATCCCCACCATTTCCTCTGGTTAAGGTTAGGGAGACAAAGCTGGAAATCAAGTAAGACAGCAAGAGGTACTCCATCTTGCTCCACGCCCCCCCCCAAATAATAAGACCTCCCCAAAAATAAGGCCAAGTGCTTATTTCGAGGTTCAAAAAATGTAAGACAGGGTCTTATTTTCGAGGAAACACAGTATTTTGGAATTGTCACTGTTGCCTTCTTCAGCTCTTGGTTTCAAAAGATCTCCCAGCCAAATAAACTTGTGTTGTGCCTCGCCCGCCCTCCTCTCCTCAGCCAGGCCCCTCCCATCTCCTGCTATCTGATTCAGAGTCTGATAATGAAGAGAAACAGCCTGGAATGCCTCCAGCCCCCAGCCCTGGCACCATGCCCAGACAGAATGTCAGGAATGAGCAAACAAACCTCACTCCTACAGCATGTGAGCACGAAGCCAGCCACGTGCTAGAATTGCCGGCAGCAGCTAGACTCTAGAAAGAGTGCAGAGAAGAGCAACCAAGATAATGAGGGGACTGGAGGATAAAACCTATGAAGAACTGTTGCAGGAACTGGTTATGTCTAGTTTAATGAAAAGAAGGACTAGGGGAGACATGATAGCAGTATTCCAATATTTCAGGGGCTGCCACAAAGAAGAGGGAATCGGGCTGTTCTCCAAAGCACCTGAGAGTAGAACAAGAAGCAATGGGTGGAAACTGATCAAGGAAAGAAGCAACTTAGAACTAAGGAGAAATTTCCTGACAGTTAGAACAATTAACCAGAGGAACAACTTGCCTGCAGAAGTTGTAAATGCGCCAACACTGGAAATTTTTAAGAAAATGTTGGATAACATTTGGAGAATGATAACAACATGATAACAACATGTCTGAGATAGTGTAGGGTTTCCTGCCTGGACAGGGGGTTGGACTAGAAGATCTCCAATTCTGTTGTTGTTGTTGTTGTTGTTGTTGTTGTTGTTGTTGTTGTTGTTATTATTATTATTATTATTATTATTATTATTATTCAACATTTTACTTTTCTGTTGTGTCTTGTCCGCTCTCACCGCAGCCGGGGTCTGCTTATCTGCTCCCGAACACGGAGGAATGTATGCCTCCCGGCCCCAGTCCTGGCTCCATGCCCAGACAAGCTGCAGAGGATGGGGCACCTCCCGGTCCCAGCCCTGGCTCCATGCCCAAGCAGGCTGCAGAGGAGGGAGCATCCCCCAGCCCCAGCCCTGGCTCCATGCCCAGGCAAACGGAGCAGCTAGACCCCTCCCCCTCCTCCACAGCAGGTGAGCCTGAGGAAAGTTTACTGCCAACAGCTGATTGGAGTGACCCTCGCATCAGAAGATTGGATAGGCGGAGGCAACAGAAGGAAGGGAGGGGCAGGCCTTAATGAGTGCTGAGTCATGGAGCCACACCCCATGGCCTATATAAAGGATCTGCTTTCTGGCAGTCTCTGAGTCAGGCAAAGTCGAACTTATCTTGCTGAAGTCACTTACTGGTCTCCTGCCTGCTCTGAGGACTTTGCTAGGACTTTGGGCAGAGCTGCAGAGCCTGATTCGGATTTCCCTGACCCGGCCGTCAGCGGAGGAGTGGGACATGACATTTTCATTCATTGCTTGAAGATGTGGGTAAATAAATAATTAGACAAATGTCAATGCCAAGATGTTTCTTGGTGTGGCTATGCAGGAGTGGATGTCTGTCCCTGGTAGGATGTCCCAGTCACATCTGCAGTGAAATTCTTTTCCACATACTAATTGTATAAAACATGGACTTAAAATATACATTTCCACGCTTACCTTGACTTCTTCTTCCTTGTTCACCTGCCTTGTTTTCTCCAAGTGCCTTTTATTGTATCTCTCTATCCAGTCATCAAGGCAGTGTTTTGAAGAATCATACAAAACATTACAGAGTATGCTTTGAGAAATATTTTCCTGAACATTTAAAGAACATACAGCATCTTAGAAAGTTTATTTAAATCTTGTCTAAGAGACGTGGGGGACGGTCTCTAAGGGGAGTTGTCTTTAATTTCCCATGAGCATCCATGCGCTATAGGTACAATATACTGAAAACTGATATTGTTGGACCAAATTTTAAGTGCCATACCAAGAGAGGTGGTCCTCTTGAGGCAGTCCCTCCCCCTTCCCCACCCAAAATAAATAAATAATTTTTTGTATAGTTCTTCTAATTCACATTTTCCTTCAAGGGCAAAAAGAGAAATGAAATGGAATGGAATGGAATAGGGAATAAGGAATAGGTATGGAATGAAAAGGAATAGAATAGTATAGTATAGAATAGTATAGAATAGTATAGAATAGAATAGAATAGAATAGAATAGAATAGAATATTTTCATATTTTCTGCAATCAAGCTTGGAGCGGTTTACTTTGAGTTTGTATCTATTATTTGCTCGTGTATTGTTGTGGTTGAAGCTGAAGTAGTCATTGACAGGTAGGACATTGTGGTAGATAATTTTATGTACTATGTCTAGGTCAGAGTGAAGTCTGCATAGTTCTAAATTGTCTAAGCTCAAAATTTGGAGTCTGGTGGCATAAAGTGTTTTATTGCGAGCAGAGGAGTGGAGGGCTCTTCTTGTGAAATATCTTTGAACTCTCTTGATTGTATTTATGTCCGATATGCAGTGCGGGTTCCAGACAGGTGAGCTGTATTCTAGGATTGGTCTAGCAAATGTTTTGTATGCTCTAGTTAGTAGTACAATACTACCAGAGAAGAAGCTATGTGGAGGAAACAGGTCAAATGCAGTGACCTAAATATCCTCTTCAACTTTGGGATTTCATGATGATATTATTCTATGTTGAAGTAGAATGTTGCTTAAGAATGAAACCCACTAAACATGGGATCTAGAATGGATACAGTAAATCATCATGTCTTCTCTAGGACACTTTTTTCCGGTCCTCCACTCCTTCCATGTTCTCAGTTCTATTTATTCTCCTCATAGACAGTCCATGCATTTGAGTGGTGCGATGGCCTAGAGGTGGAGCTCTCACCTCACAATCAAGAGGTTGTGAGTTCAATCCTAGGTGGAGGCAGTGTTGTGTCTGTGCCCCCCGAGCCGGGCCCCCTGCCAGAAAATGACTTGGAAAGTGAGGGGGAAGGGCCATCAGGACTTACCTCGGGAGCACCGGTTTCCCTGGCTCAGCTCCAGGAGCCAGAGGCAGGCCAGGTGGAGGAGATGAGGCCTCCGTCCCCTGACTCTTTCCCCCCCAGGCCATGCCTTCAGACCCAGCTGATGGCAATCAGGCCTGGCTGGACCCTAGATTTCGTAGGCAGGAGAGGCGGGAACAACAGAAGCAGGGGTGGGGCAGGCCTAGGAAGTGCTGAGTCATGGAGCCACACCCCACAGGATATAAAACCAGTGAGGGCTGCTATGCCTCGTAGCAGGCAAATCAACTGCTTGACTAGAGCTGAAGTACTGTTTGTTGACTCATTGGCATCAAGGGAGATAACAGAGACACTTGGCAGATGCTCACTAGTTTGCTGCCAGAGCTGATAGTGCGGGCTAATTAAGTCATTGCTCGGACTGAGGCGAGGGGGACAAAAAAGGCAGATACTTCTCTCTCTGGGCACAATGAGAATATATCTGCTGAACAAATCTCCGCATTGGTGACAGGAAAGGCATCCGGCCAGTAAACACTCAGCTCCATTGAGTTGCCCAGATTCTACCTCACAAAGTATTATGGTTAAAGATGATGATGATGATAGACAATTCATGCATTTGTAGCATTTGGAAAGTTCTACAGATACGGTGTCCAGTGTGTAAATGACACAACTCAATGTGAAGAAGAACAAGAATGTCAAGCATGATATTCTTCATGTCAGATGGATATCCCTCCAACTGTCATGTCCCACTCCTCCTCTGACGGCCGGGTCTGGGAAGTCTGTATCAAGCATGGCCATGAAGCCTCTGCAGCTTTGCCAAATTCCTGTCAGAGTTCTCAGGGCAGGCAGGAATCTAAGGTGTGACTTCAGCAACCAAATGAGACTTTGTCTGACTCAAGGAATGCCAAAAAGCAGATCCTTTATATAGGCCATGGGGTGTGGCTCCATGACTCAGCACTTATCCAGGCCTGCCCCTCCCTTCCTTTTGCTGATGTCGCCTCTCTATTCTCCGGAAGCGTGGATCTGTCCACTTTTCGTCTTCCTCCTCAGCTGCTGGCAATTCTAGCTTGTGGCTGGCTTCATGCTCACATGCTATAGGAGGGAGGTTTGTTTGCTCATTCTATCCGGGCATGGTGCCAGGGCTGGGGGCTTGAGGCATGCCAGGCCATTCTTCTTCACTATCAGTCTCTGGCAGAGATAGCAGGAGATGGGAGGGGCCCGGCTGCGGAGAGGAGGGCGGGCAAGGCACAACACCAACACTTCACTACAGGAAGTGCTCTCTATCAGGGATGGAACCAGAGGTGGGTATCAGCAGGTTCTGACCAGTTCTGGAGAACCGGTAGAGGAAATTTTGAGTAGTTTGGAGAACCGGTAGTAAAAATTGTGACTGGCCCTACCCCCATTTATTCTCTGCCTCCCGAGTCCAAGTTGATCGGGAGGAAATGGGGATTTTGCAGTAACCTTCCCCTGGATTGTGGAGGGAATGGAGATTTTACAATATTCTTCCCCTGCCATGCTCACCAAGCCACGCCCACCAAGCCACGCCATACCCACCAAGCCACACCCACAGAACCAGTAGTAAAAAAATTTGAAAGACACTATTGGATGGGACTGACCCAAAGTCACCCTTTGAGGACTGAAGAGGACTAGAAACACATCAACAAACGTACCACACCGTTTTTGCATGCAACACAGCCAAGAATATCAATCCAAGAAAAAGGCTTAGAAAATAGATTTTATTGAAAACACGTACCTCTATAAAGTCAATGAATTGTGATAATGAGCCAACTGCTCTGAAATCACCCATCCCACCGTTTTTAATCACTGATAACCTAGAGGTGGGGAAGAAACTAATTTCACCTCTGTCTGAATCTTTACTTATATCATGTTCAACACACATTCATTTATTCATTTCTCATTGCCCATATCAGAAGCAAGGAATGTTCAATAGGAACAGGTAGAAGCTTTGTAATGAGGATATTCATGTTCATTACACGCCCCTCCAAGTTCAATGAAATGCTCTGACAGACATGTCTATGGAGGTCGTGGTTGTCTGACTAGAAGCAAAATGTCTTCAAGCAAAACTAGAAAGTCCAGTTGCTTTTTGAAAGAAAACATCTTTCTTTCACCCTGACAAAGACGGTTGAACCTATGGTACAGTGGCAAAATCCAACTTTTTTTACTACTGGTTCTGTGGGTGTGGCTTGGTGGGTGGGGTGTGACTTGGTGGGCGTGGCAGGGGAAGGATACTGCAAAATCCCCATTCCCTCCCAACTCCTGGCGGAAGGATACTGCAAAATCTCCATTCCCACTGCACACTGGGGCCAGCCAGAGTTGGTATTTGCCAGTTCTCCGAACTACTCAAAATGTCCGCTACCGGTTCTCTGAACTGCTCAAAATTTCTGTTACCGGTTCTCCAGAACCTTTCAGAACCTGCTGGATTTCACCCCTGCTATGATATTAGTTTAATCCACCCAGTTTTACCCCAAATGGCTCATTTACCGGAAATGACTTTAATTAGCAGATCCCTCACATCCAGGACATAAACTGTTTCAACTCCTACCCTCAAAACGATGCTACAGAGCACTGCACACCAGAACAACTAAACACAAGAACAGTTTTTTCCTGAAGGCCATCACTCTGCTAAACAAATAATTCCCTCAACACTGTCAAACTATTCACTAAGTCTGCAACATTAAGTATATCAATCCTTTATTATATTTCTCTTTTATTTATTTATTTTATTTGCATTTATATCCCACCCTTCTCCGAAGACTCAGGGAGGCTTACACTATATCAAGCAATAGTCTTCATCCATTTGTATATTATATACAAAGTCAACTTATTGCCCCCAACAATCTGGGTCCTCATTTTACCTACCTTATACAGGATGGAAGGCTGAGTCAACCTTGGGCCTGGTGGGACTTGAACCTGCAGTAATTGCAAGCAGCTGCTGTTAATAACAGACTGTCTTAGCAGTCTGAGCCACTCAAGGACCCTTTTATAATTCCTAATAGGAATAGTTCGGGTTTCAAATCTATATTCTGGTTTAACCTCTCTTCCAACCGTGTCTTTATCTGATGCCAAAATTCCTTGGCTTTCGTACATGACCACCACATATGATAAAATGATCTTAGTGCTGAGTTACATTTCCAACAATGTGGTGTTAGATTCTTATTCATTTAAGGAATCAATGTTAATGTAATTAATATTGTTGCAAACTTTTATTGTTATGCTACAAAGATACATGTACCTAGAAGACACGCTGTTCAATTGAAGATGGAATTACTATAACAAAAAATAATGTATATGTATATGTATATATATATGTATATGTATATGTATATGTATATGTATATGTATGTGTATGTGTATATGTATATGTATGTGTATATGTATATGTATATGGTAAAGATTCTCCTTGCACATACGTGTTAGTTGTTTCCGACTCTAGGGGGTGGTGCTCATCTCCTCATCAAAGCTGAAAAGCCAGCGCTGTCAGAAGACGTCTCCGTGATCATGTGGCCATCATGACTCAACGCCAAAGGCACACAGAACGCTGTTACCTTCCCAGCAAAGGTGGTCCCTATTCTTCTACTTGCATTTTTTATGTGCTTTCGAACTGCTAGGTTGGCAGAAGCTGGGACAAGTAATGGGAGCTCACCCCATTACACGGCAGCATCAGGGATTTGAACTGCTGAACTGCCAACGTTTTGATCGACAAGCTCAGCCTCTTAGCCCCTTGAGTCACCGTGTCCCTATGTATATGTATATGTATATGTAATTTATATGTATAAAGTGTGTTTTTTCCTATCGAAGCAAGCTAGTCTATCCAAATATGGGAGGAAGCTCCCCTTTCGCCCCAATCCAGGAGCCGTCCAGGCAGTCGCTTTCATGACAAACTATGCTCGCTCCCATATTTAGGTGGACCAGATTGCTTCGATAGAAAACCCACTTAATCTTTCCCCTGGTACAGCTGACAAAGAGGAGAACCTGTGGCTTAATGGTTAATACATCTGCCTAATATGCAAGCAAGCCTAGGTTCGAATCCCAGAAGGATATGGCTAGCTGATGAGAGCTAAATAGCTTGAAATAGATCTATACTAGTCTCTCTTTATTTCTTTGTCAGTAAATTTAACCCTATCTATCTATCTATCTATCTATCTATCTATCTATCTATCTATCTATCTATCTATCTATCTATATCTATCTATCTATCATATCTATCTATCTATGTAGGTCTTTGGTTATTCGGGTTTTCTCCCGCGTAAAATTGGAAGTGTCTTGGCGATGTTTCGACGAAGTCTCATTCGTCATCTTCAGGCTTCAGCTTCGTGCTTCTGGGAGCAATGTGTGACATTGCTCCCAGAAGATAGATAGACATATCTATCTATCTATCTATCTATCTATCTATCTATCTATCATCTATCTATCTATCTATCTATCTATCTATCTATCTATCTATCTATCTATCTATCTATTGAAAGCTATGATTTCAGGCAGGTGACTAATGACCAAGCAATAAATTAAAAGTGTCAGGTGTGCCTCCTTTCAAAACTCAAGAAAGAAAAACCCCAACTACATTGTTTGTAGAGAAAGGTATCTTTTACTGAGAATGAACTGATCGTAATGAAAGTAAAGCAAGGTCTGGACAATAGGTGTGGTTTACACATACAAGTTCGGAATTTAATCCCTCCTCCCCTCAAAGGTCATGCAGCCTTGTCCAAATCCACCTTCTTCTCAGGTGTCACGTGCGGATCAACTCCAGATGGTTTCATCCTTCTGGTATGCATGGACCGTTAGCTTTGGGTGTTATCTACTCTTTGAATACAGTCTACTAAACTCTAGCAATTTAACTTTCGTTTCTGCCTTAACCCCCTCCCCTCTCCCTCCATTTCATGATAGCTGAAGCAGCTAGCCCTTAATTAAGGATACATTACCCCTTCCCAATGCTTAACACTAAAAGACAGCAATAAAACAATTAACTAAGAGTAATAAAACAATAAGTAACAAGTAACAGGGTGAGCTCCCGTTACTTGTCCCGGCTTCTGCCAACCTAGCAGTTTCGAAAGCACCTAAAAATGCAAATAGAAAAAATAGGGACCACCTTGGTGGGAAGGTAACAGCTTTCCGTGTGCCTTTGGCGTTGAGTCATGCCGGCCACATGACCACGGAGACTTTTTCGGACAGCGGCTTTGAAACGGAGATGAGCACCACCCCCTAGAGTCGGCAACGATTAGTATGTATGTGTGAGGGGAACCTTTATCTTTTAATAAAACAATAAAGGTAGCATGCAGAGGCTGACATTAAGTGTTATGCCTTACACCAAGGGGCCTCTAATCTTGGCAACCTTAAGAATGGTGGACTTCAGCTCCCATCAACTTCATGCTGACTGAGAAATTCTGGGAGTTGAGCCCACAATGTCAGGCCTGGAAACCATACTAGACTTTAGGGTTCCAGACGCTGCCACATTTTTCCCCTGAGGGGAGGAAGGGGGGCTGAGAGGTATGGTAACATTCTTCAAGCGGTCAAGGTCGGATGGTGTTCACATCTGCAGGAAGAGTGGTGAGAAGATATTCGAATGAACTGGGAGAACGTGGGACCATGTGACCAGCAAAGGGGTCAGGGGGGTGGGACTCTTGGGGTTTGTATAACTGGGAAAAGAATCCGGAAATTCAGTTTTGGAATTTCACTCATCGTGTGCCAGTTTCGTCATGCTAGTAAAGAACTCTGAAAGACAATGGCTTCTGAGTTTTTTTTATGCAGAAGAGGTTTTTCTGGAACAATCCTTTTGCCATGGGATCATCACAAAATTGCACGTTAAGATAAGGAAAAAAAAAATCCATTGGCAAACCTGCCAGGTTACTCACTGCTCTCTCCATCTTTATTAAGGTAGGTTTGTTACAGGATACCTGCACAGTAGCTTTGAAGATGATCCTGAAATGCCAAACCTTGTTGCTTTCCATAGGACAACAAAGTCATTTTGCATCACTTCTCAACAGAAGCTTAAGCCATGAGATGTGGGGCACCTGCACTCTTTCTTTCCAAAAGTTTCCTTACCGCATCCTTGACTTCGTTGTTCCTAATGGTGTAAATGAAAGGGTTTAGCGCTGGGGCAACCATGGTATACAGTACGGAGACAGACTTGGTCCTACTAAAAGAAGAGTTCTTGACAGTAGGTCTTAAATAGACAAAAAAGACTGACCCATACAAAATGCAGACTACAACCAGGTGGGAAGCACAGGTAGAAAAAGCCCTCTGCTGTCTGGTGGTTGAAGGCATTCGGAGAATGGTGCAGATGATGAAGAGATAAGAAATGAGGGTGAAAAGCAGGGAGGACATAATCACAACCACTGTCACTAGGAAGCCCAGGGCTTCGATCACATGTGTGTCTCCTCCGGAAATCTTCAACAAAGGTCCCTCATCGCAATAGAAATGATTGATAACATTGGACATGCAGTAGGGTAGGTTTGCGGTCAAAACTCCCTGATACAGAATGGAAAAAAGGCCTCCGAACCAGGCTGCCATGGCTAGTTTCAAGCAAACTCCAGAAGTCATGATTGCGGAGTATCTCAAAGGATGGCAGATGGCTAGGAACCTGTCCAAGGAGATCAATGTGATGATGAAAAATTCCGTGACGCCGAAGAAGAAGTAAAAGAACAGCTGTGTTATACAGCAGTAGAAACAGATGGAATTGTTTGCAGTGAGATAGTTGACCAGCAGTTTGGGAATAAAGGCTGTGGTGTGTCCGATGTCAATGCAAGAAAGGTTGCTAAGGAAGAAATACATGGGTTTCTGGAGATGGCGGTCCAAAATCACCATGACAACGATGAGCCCGTTTCCCATCAGACACAGGAGGTAGAGCAGAAAGATGCAAGCAAATATCATATTTTCCATTCCCCAAACACTGGGCAAGCCAACAAGAATAAATTCAGTCGCTCTTGTACAGTTGGTCAAATTCATCTTCTCCTTCTGCTATGAAAAGAGAACATTTGAAATCTTGCTTGAATCGACATTTATGTATTTATTGTTGTGTCAAATGTTAGCTCTATTCCTAAGAATATTTTTCATACACGAGAAGTGGAATTATTCCTGTAAGGAAGAACATAGCCAAAGTAATGCCATATTGTACTTCTATAACCTTGAATAACCTGTACTATTTTAGCAGTGTAAAACATTTATGAGGGGAAGTTTATGTAATACCTGTTCTGTGGAAATAAACTAGAAAAATATCTCTGTACCCTCTAATCAGGACAAGCTGATTCAAGCAAAAACATTGTTTTTGTAAATGAGACAAGGGGAAGTTTGGAATTTGGGGGACTTTCCAGAGGAAGAAGACAAAGCTGAATAAGCCAAAATGTTATGTAATGTGTGAAAAACAATGTTGGGTGGGGGCGTTGTCATTGCCCTGTTGATTATTGAAAAATGTATTCAGAGCTGTTGGACATTCTCTTCCTTGCGGAGAACCCTTTTGCAAAAGCTTTTTAATATATATATATATTTCCGGATATATATATGTGTGTGTGTGTATGTGTGTGTGTGTGTTTTCTGAGGTTCTCGCGGGTGTTTGTATGTAGGTCTTTGGTTATTCGGGTTTTCTCCCATGTAAAATTGGAAGTGTCTTGGTGATGTTTCACAAAGTCTCATTCGTCATCTTCAGGCTGGTGTTTACAGCTTCATGTTTCACACATTGCTCCTAGAAACACGAAGCTGTAAACACCAGCCTGAAGATGACGAATGAGACTTTGTCAAACATCACCAAGACACTTCCAATTTTACGTGGGAGAAAACCCAAATAACCAAAGATCTACATATATATATATATATATATATATATATATATATATATATATATATATATATATATATATATATATATATATATGTAATTCTTTAATAAATCTGTTGTACACTTGTTCATGGTTTTCATTGCTTTTTATGGGATTTGCATTTAGTCTGTTTCTGACAATACACTACTACTGTGAACGCAGCACAGGGAACATGAGACTGGATTTTCACATCATGCTAATTAAAGTCATTTCCGGTAAATGTTTTATTTAACTATGGTAATTAAATGAGCCAACTCAGGAAGCTCAAACTGCCCAAGGAGCTGCTGATCCAGTTCTACAGAGGAATGATTGAATCTGTCATCTGCACCTCTAGAACTGTCTGGTTTGGCACTGCAACCCAACAAGACAGACACAGACTTCAGAGGATAATTAGAACTGCAGAAAAAACAATTGGTCCCTTTTGCAGTAAAGTTCTCATGTTCTCATTCTATAAAAGGTGGGCCCAAAGATTTTTAAAAATTTACCTTGGCTTGTTCTCCTCTCATTACCTTCCTTGTCTTCTCCAAATGCCTTTCACTCCATTTCTCTATCCATTCGACAAATCAAAGTTTTGGAGAACCATATAAAATACCGCATTGTATATTGGGCAAAGCTGACAGACCTTTTGAAAAATATTTTCCTTGAACACCCGAAGAAAATGCAGCAGTTTTGCATCATAGAAAGTTTATTTACTTTTTCTCTTTAGAAACTCAGGACTCAGTCCCTAAGGAAATTTGCTTTTAATTTCTCATGAGTATCCATGCACTGTATCTAGAATATATTTAAGGCTGACATCATTTGGATCAAATCTCAAGTGCCATCCCAAGATAAAAGGTTCTCTGGAGATCCCTTGGAAGCAATCCAACAAGGACAAACTGTGTAACTTTATTTTATAAAGTTCGTCTAATTCCCATTCCTTTGCAGAAAAGAGAATGTGTAAAAACTTCACTGTTTCAGCACTTACCGTATTTTTTGGAGTATAAGACACACCTTTCCCCCCCCAAAAAGAAGGTGGAAATCTGGATGCGACTCCAAATGTAGCCCTGCCCAGCTTCTCAAAACGAAGCTTCAGAAAAGAAGCCCCTTTCTTGCCAAAAGTTCAGAAGACACCGATACAAAATAAACACAAAAAGACAAGGAGCAATTCTATCAACATTGTTTTCCGGCAAAGAGCCCAAATGCCATTGCTGGTCTTTTAAGCCTTATGGGAGGGGCCAATCATCTCTTGGACCTTCTCCCGAGTTGTCCTCTCTGCTTGAGCTGCTCCTGCCTTCTAGCAGCTCTTCTCATGCATGCATTAGGAACAGGCTCCTCCTGTTCCTCTGCCTCACTACTGTCAGTCTCTGGAGGCTCTGGAGTCCGCACTTCACTCCCTGATGGCCCTGGCCCCACCTCAGCCTCTGATGTAGAGCCCTCATCTGGGCCTTCCCCAGCCTCCAGGACTGGCACATGCTCTTCCTCAGCCTCATCACTGTCCGAGTCCATTGCCAGCTCTGCAGGCTGCTGGTGGACCACAACAGTTCCATTCAGTGTTGTGTCCCACCCTTTCCTCTATTTGATTCATCTTCATTGCAAAAGGTTGTCTCTTCGAGACTGCTTGCATTTATGTGGAAACTAGAGTGTTTAATTATCTCTTTGGGATATGTGCATCAAAATGGAGGCAGGAGGTAGAATGTAACTGACTTAAATGTCCCCTTTCAGTTTTGGTCTTTTATGAAGATTTAATTCTTTGCTGCAGTAGAATGTTGCTTAAGAGCAGAAGCTCCAAAATGTGGGATCTAGAATGGACCCAGTAAATCAGTTCAGATGGTCAACAGGATGGTAACAGATATAGACTTGAACATGTTACACTAAAGAAGGATCCTTTTTAGAGCTCAAAGTTCACAGTTCGATTCTTGTTTATACCATTTTCTTCTGTTCTCCACTCCATCCATTTTCTTGGTTTCTATTTGTTCTCCTCATAGAGAAAAAAATTCATGCATTTGTGGCATATGGAAAGCTCTGCAGATACGATGTCCTTTTAGTAAACGATACTACTCAAGGAACAGGAGAATGTGAAAAGTGATTTTTCTTCTTCTGCCTCCAATATTTCTCCATAAAGGGCAGAGATAGGATAGACCGAAGGTCACCCACAAGCTTTGTGGACTAAGGGGAACTTAAATCAGCCTGCCTAGGTGGCTCAGTGGCTAAGAGCTTGTCGATCAGAAAGGTCAACAATTCAGCGGTTCAAATCCCTAGTATAGATGACCTCCAAAGTTCCTTCCAACTCTGTTACTGTTATTATTATTATAATAAATCTGTGCTGCTCCATTCCAGGACAAAGATATCAACCCATGCAGAGGTGGTATCCAGCCGGTTCATACCGGTTCAGGCGAACCAGTAGTGGAGATCATGGCTTTACACCATCCTATTTAGGCATGTTTTCGAGGCTGGGCACATGCACAGGAGGCAGAGGTGAAATCCAGCAGGTTATGACAGGTTCTGGAGAACTGGTAGCATAAATTTGGAGTAGATTAGAGAACCGGTAGCGGAAATTTTGACTAGTTCAGAGAACCAGTAGTGGAAATTTTGAGTAGTTTGGAGAACTGGCAAATACCACCTCTGGCTGACCCCAAGTGGGGTGGGAATGGAGAATTTGCAATATCCTTTTCCCAGGAGTGGGGATGGAATGGGGATTTTGCAGTATCCTTCCCCTGGAGTGGAGTGGGAATGGAGATTTTGCAGGGCCCTTCCTCTGCCACGCCCACCAAGCCACACCACGCCCACCAAGCCACACCATGCCCACCAAGCCACGCCCAAAGAACTGGTAGTAAAAAAAAATTGGATTTCACTACTGACAGAAGGTGTGCGAGCAAGCAAAGTGCATGCGCAGAAACATGCGTGCGCGAAGTGAGCATGAACCCATAGACCACACCCTACAGAATCCTAGTTTCACCCTACAGAATCCCCAAGTATTGCAGACCAAGGAAAAGGCTTAGAAAGCCAACTTTATTGAAAAGACATCATGATACAACGTCAATTCACTGTGATAAACCTAATATTTCAACAGGTCTGGGATCATCATCGACCCTCAATCTTCACCACTGATGTGGAAAAAAAATCAAATTTATCTTCCGCATAAGTTTTTACTTACATAATGTTTTTTCTTTGAATCGGTAGGTTAGATCAAAATTATGCAGTCATCTTTCATGACGTATATTAAAAGCAAGGGATATTAAACAGACGCTTTATAAAAATGTGTGTCTATGATATGAACACAGTATATAAATATCCTTCCTTCCTTCCTTCCTTCCTTCCTTCCTTCCTTCCTTCCTTCCTTCCTTCCTTCCTTCCTTCCTTCCTTCCTTCCTTCCTTCCTTCCTTCCTTGGATTTATATTGCTTCCTATTCGTCCATGGCGACTCAAGGCGCTTTAAAGCGCTCCATGGCATAGGGCCGGGCTATTTACGGGACCGCCTACTGCTACCAAATACCTCTCACCGACCCGTGCGCTCTCACAGAGAGGGACTCCTCAGGGTGCCGTCAGCTAGGCAGTGCCGTCTGGCGACACCCAGGGGAAGGGCCTTCTCTGTGGGGGCTCCCACCCTCTGGAACGAACTCCCTCCAGGACTTCGTCAACTTCCGGACCTCCGAACCTTTCGTCGCGAGCTTAAAACACACTTATTCATCTGCGCGGGACTGGATTAGATTTTAAAGTTATGGGTTTTAAGGGGTTTTTATTATTTATACTATTTTAAATTTGGGCAATAGAATAAGTTTTTTAATTGTTGTTTTTAATCTGTATTTATATGTATTTTAACTGCCTGTGAACTGCCCTGAGTCCTTAGGGAGATAGGGCGGTATGTAAATTTGAAAAATAAATAAATAAATAAATAAAATAAAAAGGCAGCTTACAGAATATAAAACCACATTTAAACCAATAAAAAACTAACAAAAAGAATCAAATCAATTAATATATTACAATATAACAAAATCAACTCTACCTCCCACCCCCTCACCCTGGCAACAGCAGATCCCACGAGCCATTGAATGGGCTCCATCCCACTCTCGGTTCCCTAAACCCACTGGCAGAACCAGGTCTTCAGCGCCTTTTGAAAGAGTGTTAGAGTGGGGGCCATTCTAATCTCTGAGTCAATGATGTTCAAATCTACATTATTTTAGAGAAATGATAGGTTGGGCAGATATTACAATTGGGGAAAGCTTTAATTCCTCATCTGTATAATCCAGAAAACAGGATTTGAAATATATATCAAAGGAGGAAAAAAAAAAAAACCAAAATGGGGGAAATAAATTCCCATCAGTGTACGCAGATCTGATTTTCAAGGAAGAAGGATTTGGTCATATGAAAACAGAATTATCTAACTTATTGGGACGACACCAGGTTGAATGAATAGAATAGAATAGAATAGAATTTTTATTGGCCAAGTGTGATTGGACACACAAGGAATTTGTCTTGGTGCAGATGCTCTCAGTGTACATAAAGAAAAGATACGTTCATCAAGGTACAACATTTACAACACAATTGATGGTCAATATATCAATATAAATCCTAAGAATTGCCAGCAACAAGTTATAGTCATACAGTCATAAGTGGAAAGAGATTGGTGATGGGAACTATGAGAAGATTAATAGTAGTGCAGATTCAGTAAATAGTCTGACAGTGTTGAGGGAATTATTTGTTTAGCAGAGTGATGGCCTTCGGGAAAAAACTGTTCTTGTGTCTAGTTGTTCTGTTGTGCAGTGCTCTATAGCGTCGTAAAAAGCAATGAAAACCATGAACAAGTGTACAACAGATTTATTAAAGAAAGACATATATAAAAATATAAATATATATACCTTGGAAGATACTGTATATATATTAAAAAGCTTTTGCAAAACAGATTCTCCGCAAGGGAGAGAATGTCCTACAGTTCCAAATACATGGTTTAAATACATTTGCAGACAATCAAAAGAGCAATTACAGTGCCCTCACCCATCATTGTTTTTCACACATTACATAACAGTTTTGGCTTATTCAGCTGTGTCTTCTTCCTCTGGAAAGTCCCCTAACTTCCATAGGTCCCTGCAATGAAGTCTCATTTACAAGAAACTCCCTTAATGAAATCTTATTTACGAGAAATCTCCTTTACATAAAGTGACCAGATTTCAGCGATGGCAAAGTGGGACACCATTGATGGGGGGGGGGGGGAGGGGAGGGGAGGAGGTACAACATTTACAACACAAATGATGGTCATAGGTTGCAATTTAACCCTTAATGGCAGCAACAAAAAGTTACAGTCATACAGTCATAAGTGGAAAGAGATTGGTGATGAAAACGATGAGAAGATTAATAGTAGTGCAGACTTAGTGAATAGTTTGACAGTGTTGAGGGAATTATTTGTTTAGCAGAGTGATGGCCTTCGGGAAAAAGCTTTTCTTGTGTCTAGTTGTTCTGGTGTGCAGTGTTCTATAGCGTCGTTTTGAGGGCAGGAGTTGAAACAGTTTATGTCCTGGATGTGAGGGATCTGCAAATATTTTCACAGCCCTCTTTTTGACTCATGCAGTATACAGGTCCTCAATGGAAGGCAGGTTGGTAGCAATTATTTTTTCTGCAGTTCTAATTATCCTCTGAAGTCTGTGTTTTTCTTGTTGGGTTTATTTATTTATTTTATTTATTTATTTTGTCACAACATCATACAAAAAGATTATATAGTATATACACATATAAACATATATAGGAAGAAGAAAAGAAAAACAATAGGACAGGAACGGTAGGCACGTTTGTGCGCTTATGCACACCCCTTATATACCTCTTAGGAATGGGGTGAGGTCAATAGTAGAAAGTTTTTGGTTAAAGCTTTTAGGATTATGGGAAGAGACCACAGAGTCAGGTAAAGTGTTCCAAGCACTGATGATTCTGTTACAGAAGTCATATTTTCTGCAAACTAGATTAAAGCGGTTTACATTAAGTTTAAATCTATTGGTTGCCCTTGTATTATTGCAATTAAAGCTGAAGTAGTCTTTGACAGGAAGGACATTACAATAGATGATTCTGTGAGTTAAACTTAGGTCTTGTCGAAGGCGACGGAGTTCCAAGTTTTCTAAGCCTAGGATTTCAAGTCTGGTGGGATAAGGTATTTTGTTGTTTTCAGAGGAATGGAGAACTCTTCTTGTAAAATATTTCTGGACACGTTCAATTGTATTGATGTCAGAGATGTGGTGAGGGTTCCAAACAGGTGAGCTGTATTCTAGAATTGGTCTAGCAAATGTTTTATATGCTCTGGTTAGTAGTGTGGTGTTTTTGGAAAAGAAGCTATGCAAAATTAGGTTTACAACTCTTAGAGCTTTTTTTGCTATGTAGTTGCAGTGGGCTTTGGCACTTAGATCATTTGACATGAAAACTCCAAGGTCTTTAACGGGATGGGGGTCGTCTGTAAGGTAATGTCCATCTAGTATGTACTTAGTTTTAGGGTTCTTTTTTCCTATATGTAAGACTGAGCATTTGCTGGTTGAAAATTGCTGCTTGCAGAACTGAACCAGACAGTTATAGAGATGCAAATGACAGACAGACAAATGACAGAAGAAGGTAACTGAAATATAAAGATGAGAAGAAGAACAAGGCAGCCATCAGATTTAAGTGTTTTTATGAACACGTGATGGCAAAAAAGGGATGCAGACAGAAGCTTTGCAACAAGGATATAAAGTCATGTACTTCCAATTTCAGTGAACTGCTCTTAAGACAGGGATGAATTTATGGTGTTAGTTACATTAGTCCACCCAGTTTTACCCCAAAAGCAGGGGTGAAATGAACTCAGTTTGGACCGGTTTGGCCGAACCGGTAGTGATGGCGGCTCAAGGCTCCACCCACCTGCCTGGTCGCCAGGTAGTAATCCATTTTTTACCCTCTGCGCATGTGCAGAAGGGTTTGCGCATGCACAGGGGGTCAGCGCGTGCTCTTCCGAACCACTAAGGAAGTTAAATAGATTTCACCCCTGCCCAAAAGGTCCATTTCTTTCTGGAACCTTCCAATATAACAGAAGATGAAGCTGCTCTTCTGCCATGAGCGATGGAGACAATTGAATAGATCAGTGGTTCTCAACCTTTTCTTCACTGCAAGCCCCTTTTAAATACTTTTTGTATCCACGGACCACCAAGACTTAACTCAAGATTTAAATCATAACATTTCTTCAAGATTTCATGGGCACCCCCTCCCCGTAATGATATCACAGTCCTCAAAGGTTGAGAATCTCTGGAATAGATCCTAAGGTTTCTTTTCCTGCTTGGTGATAATCTTTTGATGCTGAAGTCCCGATCAATACTTAATGAGCAGTGCTAATTAGGTTCATCTATCGAACGTCTGTTGATGCGGGTGAAGGAGGAGAGTGCAAAAGTTGGCTTGAAACTCAACATTAAGAAAACTAAAATCATGGCATCCGTCCCTTTCAATTCCTGGCAGATAGATGATGAAGAAATTGAGGTAGTGACAGATTTTATTTTCCTGGGCTCCAAGATCACCGCAGATGGGGACTGCAGCTAAGAAATTAAAAGACGCTTGCTCCTGGGGCGAAAAGCTATGGCAAATCTAGATGGCGTACTAAAAAGCAGAGACATCACCCTGCCAACAAAAGTGCGTATAGTCAAAGCTATGGTTTTCCCAGTTGCAATGTATGGCTGTGAAGGTTGGACCATAAGAAAGGCTGAGCGCCAAAGAATTGAGGCCTTTGAACTCTGGTGCTGGAGAAGACTCCTGCGAGTCCCTTGGACTGCAAGGCAAACAAACAAGTCAGCTCTAGAGGAGATCAACCCTGACTGCTCTTTAGAAGGCCAGATCCTGAAGATGAAACTGAAATACTTTGGCCACCTAATGAGAAAGAAGGACTCACTGGAGAAGAGCCTAATGCTGGGAACGATTGAGGGCAAAAGAAGAAGGGGACGACAGAGAACGAGGTGGCTGGATGAAGTCATTGAAGCAGTAGGCATGAGTTTAAATGGACTCCAGAGGATGGTAGAGGACAGGAAGGCCTGGAGGAACTTTGTCCATGAGGTCACGATGGGTTGGACACGACTTCGCAACTAAAATCGAACGTTGGCAATAGGAAAGAAGTCCTATTCTTTTACACCAGGGTTTTTTTCTCTGAGTCCGGTGAACATTCAATAAAATATAATTTGAAATGATAGGCTGTCATTTCTTCATCAAAATGGCCATGACTCCAGATACTAAATGAGTATTGTAGCCTATACAGAGGTATCTCTTTAATCCAGAATGAAGTAGATTCAAAAAGCTGTGATTCTAAGTAAGTGGCTGATGACCATGCAATAACATTGTTAGTTTTATGTCTTGTAGTAATAGATCACAAATGAAAACAGACATAAAGCACCAGCGGGCAGGACAAGAAACAATAGATGGAAACTATACAAGGAGAGAAGCAACCTGGAATTAAGGAGAAACTTTCTAACAGTGAGAACAATTAACCAGTAGAACAACTTGCCTTCAGAAGCTGTGGGTGTTCCATCACTGGAGGTTCTTAAGAAGATACTGGACAGCCACTTGATTGAAATAGTATAGGGTCTCCTGCTTGAGCAGGGGGCTGGACTAGAAGACCTCCAAGGCCCCTTCCAGCTCTATTCTGATTGATATTGTGCAAGATTGCCCACTCTGGGTCCTTAGAAGACCTGCAAGAAGCAACACCAGGTGATCTCCTAGATAGCTGAACTGGACATCCAGTTATTTTATTTTTATTTTATTTTATTCAATTTTTATACCGCCCTTCTCCCGAAGGACTCAGGGCGGTGTACAGCCAAGTAAAAAATCACAATATCAACATTAAAAGAAATTAAAACAAACATATTATAAAGTGGCCAGATTTAAAACAAATTAAAATATTAAAATATAAATAACCCAATAAAATTTTAACCCAATAAAATTTTAGGCCAGTCCCGCTTGAATAAATAAGTGCGTTTTCAGCTCACGGCGAAAGGTCCGAAGATCAGGTACTTGACGTAAACCAGGGGGAAGATCATTCCAGAGCGTGGGAGCTCCCACAGAGAAGGCCCTGCCCCTGGGGGCCGCCAGCCGACATTGTTTGGCGGACGGCACCCTGAGAAGGCCCTCTCTGTGAGAGCGTAGGGGTCGGTGGGAGGCAAACGGTAACAGCAGGCGGTCCCGTAAGTACCCGGGTCCTAAGCCATGAAGCGCTTTAAAGGTGGTGACCAAGATCTTAAAGCGCACCCGGAAGACCACAGGAAGCCAGTGCAGACTGCGCAGGAGTGGTGTTACATGGGAGCAATGAGTTGCTCCCACTATTACCCGCGCAGCTGCATTCTGGACTAACTGCAGCCTCCGGGTGCACTTCAAGGGCAGCCCCATGTAGAGAGCATTGCAATAATCCAGGCGGGAAGTTACGAGGGCATGAGTGACCATGCATAAGGCATCCCGGTCAAGGAAGGGGCGCAACTGGCGCACCAAGCGTACTTGGTGGAAGGCCCTCTTGGAGACGGCCGCCAAATGATCGTCAAATGACAGCCGCCCATCCAAGAGGACACCCAAGTTGCGCACCCTCTCTGTTGGGGCCAATAACTCGCCATGCATCCATATAAGTTTTCTATATTGTTGCATGGATTGTGTGTACATGTTTACTTCTTTTGTTGCATTCTCATCCTACGCTAAATAATAAATAGATCACAGGAGCTTCCCGCCAACCCCTTTACCCTGTGATCATCACACAGTTTCACATTAAGAAAAGAAAATTGGTAACTTACCGAAGGTACTTTTTTCAAGGGGCAACTAGACTTTGTTTTTCCTTGAAGACTTTTTTGCTTCTCAACTCAAAAGCTGAAGAACATCTTCAAGGAAAAACAAAGGAAGTCCAGTTGCCCCTTGAAAAAGCATCTTTCAAAGGAAGTAGGGGCCTCTGGTGGCTCAGACTGCTAAGACAGTCTGTTATTAACAGCAGCTGCTTGCAATTACTGCAGGTTCAAGTCCCACCAGGCCCAAGGTTGACTCAGCCTTCCATCCTTTATAAGGTAGGTAAAATGAGGACCCAGATTGTTGGGGGCAATAAATTGACTTTGTATATAAATGGATGAAGACTATTGCTTGACTAAACTGATTCTGAATTTAATAACAGCAGCAAGACTGTTGATTGGACAATACTGGAAGAAAGAAGAGGTACCTACAATAGAAGAATGGATACTGAAAGTCATTAATTTGGCTGAGATGGCTAAAATCTCAGCTTTTTAAAAAGACAATACGCAGGAAAGATATTTAATTGAATGGAAAAAATGGATTGATTATCTACAAAACAGATATCAGATTAAGAAATATCAGATTGCCTTTGAATAATTAGGAAGTTATTTTATGTAATGGGGAGGGGGTTGGGAGATGGAAAGCTTTGGATGAGGTTAATTGGATTGGAAGGGAAAATTTTATTCTATGTTTGGTTTATGTATAACAATACCTTGTGATTGACCCGGGAAGCCGGGGGAAGGAGGGGAAGGGGCTTTCTGGGTGGGAGGGGGGGGAAAAGGGGGAAAAATGTTTTTGTTTTTTTAAAACTTTTTCAATAATAAAAAAAAAAGACTATTGCTTGACATAGTGTAAGCCACCCTGAGTCTTCGGAGAAGGGTGGGATATAAATGCAAATAAAAAAAAAATCTTTGGGACAACCATGACCTCAATGACCCCCATATATCCCCATAGCCAGTGGTGGGATTCAACCAGTGTAACAACTGGTTCATGTGCAGTGCCTTTGAAAACAGCTCTAAAACTTACCTTCTACTGCAGCTCCAGTGAGTGAAACAGCTGAGGAATGGCAATGTGATCATCCACGCCTACCAGCTGGGCTTCAAACAAAAGAAATATAGGTCGGTATAGTGAAGGGGTGGGCAGGCACAGCTGATCATCAGACTGAACCTGTTCGCACTCAGCTGATCGTAGGAGCTACCGGTTCACCCGAACCGGTCTGAACCGGCTGAATCACACCCCTGCCCATAGCTATTTGTAACCTGTCAGTTTACCCACTGTTTTTCTCCATTTTTGTTAAGGTAGACTTATTAAGACTATCTGCACAATAGACTTGGAGATGGATTCTGAAGCTCCAAAGCTTCTGACAGGATATCAGAATAATTTTCCAACATTTCCAAGGCTATGTCATGAGATTTGGGAGACCTGGAGTCTTTCTTTCTAAAACTTTCCTCACTGCATCCTTGACTTCATTGTTCCTAATGGTGTAAATGAAGGGATTTAACACTGGGGCAACCATGGTGTACAATATGGAGACAGACTTCAACCTACTGAAGGAGGAGTTCTTGACGGTAGGTCTTAAATAGACGAAAAAGACTGACCCGTACAAAATGCACACCACAACCAGGTGGGAAGCACAGGTAGAGAAAGCCCTTTGCTGCCTGATAGTTGAAGGCATTCGGAGAATGGTGGAAATGATGAAGAGGTAAGAAATGAGGGTGAAAAGCAGGGAGGACATAATCACAACCACCGTAACTAGAAAACCGAGTACTTCGATGACTTGTATGTCTCCTCCTGCAATCTTCAGCACGGGTCCCACATCGCAGTAGAAGTGGTTGATGATGTTGGTCGTGCAGTAGGGTAGGTCTGCTATCATCACTATCTGATAAAGGATGGAGAAAAAGCCTCCCAGCCAGGCACCTATGGCTAGTTTAAGACAGACCCCAGAAGTCATGATCGTACCGTACCTCAGGGGATAGCATATGGCTAGGTACCTGTCCAAGGATATCAAAGTCATGATAAAAAATTCCGTGACCCCAAAGAGGAAGTAGAAGTACAGTTGTGTTATGCAGCAGTAGAAACAGATGGAATTCTTTGCAGAGAGATAGTTGACCAGCAGTTTGGGAATAAAGGCCGTGGTGTGTCCAATGTCAATGCACGAGAGGTTGCTAAGGAAGAAATACATGGGCTTCTGGAGATGGCGGTCCATAATGACCATGACAATGATGAGCCCGTTGCCCATCAAACACAGGAGGTAGAGCAGAAAGATGCCTGCGTGCATCACACTTTCCATTCGCCCTACACTTGGCAATCCGACCAGGATAAACTCTACCGCTCTTGTACAGTTTGTCAAATTCATGTTCTCCTATAAAAAGAGAAAATCTGGAGTCTTCACTGAGCCGGTCTTTAGCTACATTACTTTCTCTCTTTTTTTTATTCAAAAAGTTTTACAGAAAAATTCCCCCCCTTTCCCCCCCTCCCCTCCCCCCTCCCTTCACAACCCCCCTCCCCCCCCAACTTCCCGGAACGAGCACAAGGTATAGTTAAAAATAAAACAAACATATGCTAAAAAATTTTCATCCCAACTTAATTATACCCCTACAATCATCAATTCCTAACTTCCCCCGAAAACAATAAAAAATAATACATCATAATCATTCAAAAACAGTCTGATAACTCTTAGTCTGATATCTACTTTGAATATAGTCAATCCATTTTTCCCATTCCTTTAAGTATCTTTCTTGCGTATTGTCTTTCAAAAAGGCTTGAAATAGATTCTGAAAGGGACTTGGTAAAGGACTGTATGATAAAGTGGGCACAAAATTTTCAGGAGCCAATATTATTGGAAACTTGGGAAAAAAATTGGGTTAGAAATGTTAAATTCACGCAGGCACAGAATCTGAGGGAAAATTTTTATAAAATGTTTTATAGATGGCACTTAGATTCTAAGAAATTATCATGTATGTATCCAGATATGCAAGCAAAATGTTGGAGATGTAATTGTGATGATGCTACATATTTTCATATTTGGTGGACTTGTAAGGATATAAAGGCCTTTTGGATAAAAATTTGGTGGATTTTACAAAATGTTTTGAAAAAGAAGATAAAGTTCCTGCCGCAATATTTTTTTTTGGGAATTATGACGGACTGTACAGTAATTGATACTAAATTGATTTTAAATTTAATAACAGCAGCAAGATTACTACTAGGACAATACTGGAAGAAAAAAGAAGTACCTACAATAGAAGAATGGATATTGAAAGTTGCCAATTTGGCTGAAATGGCGAAGATACTTTCTCTTTTTTTAAAATCAAATTTTATGGATTTTTTTTTCTTCACAGACCCCCCCCCCCCATATTTTATGAACAGAGTATTGACCATATCATATCTTATACAACTTGTCATATCCAAATACATTTTACTTAGTTACAATTAGTTACAATTTCTGCCAAAATATCCTTTTTCCATATTTTTTAATCATGTCTTAATATTTCTTTGCTTATTTATATAAAGAACATCTTCTTTCGCACTCAAGTTCTAATTTCTCCATTTTTACTCATATATATTCTCATTTTTTTTTGATAATTCATTCTTCATCCTGATAGATTTAAACGTGTTCGGGGTTGCCTTTCTTCCATTTCATCTTTTTTGTTTTACAGCAATCATTCTTCTATTTCTCTTTCCTCTCCCTCCCTTCTTTTATCCTTCCTACTTTCTTTTTCCCTCTTCTCCTACTCCTTCTCTACTTCCCCTTCCTTTCTCCCCTCCTCCTTTCTTCCTCCCTATCTAACCTTCTCTCCTACTCTTATTTCTCCTCCCTTTCTTCCTTCCCTCTTCCTTTTCTTCTATTCCTCTCTCTCCTTCTCCCTTCCTTCCATCTCTCTTCCCCCTCTTATCTCTCTCTGTTGTATTCATTTCCAATTCAGTATTTTCCACCATGGTGCCCAGGCAACCCCAATTTTTCTTCCATTTATTAAATGTATTTCTCAAAATTCTCTTCATATTTTTAAATTATTAATAATGTATTTCAACATATTCCTTTTTTACCTTAAAACCTTTTGGCTAAGTTAATCTTCCATCTCTTGTTTTCTTTACTTCCTAGATTCTTATTCCCACTTCAATGATTGCTTTTCTCTTTCATTAGCATACATCATGTACTAACATTTCAATTTTGTTCAATTTTGTGAGATGGCTACATTTCTAAACATCATTTTCATGAATTGCTATTGTGTTCGCAACACACAAAATATACTTGGATATTTAGCACGACAAGGGCAGCTGTACTATTGCCAAGACTTACTTTATTGTCATCCCAGATCTTTCATTTAAAGTATTATCTATCCTCCTAGTTTTTGCATCTTGTGTAGATGGAAAATGTTGACGGACAAAATACCAAGTGTGATGGAAGATGCTGAAAACATTTAGGAGAACATTTGTAGGTGGAAACTCGTCTGGATATGTGATACAGATGTGTTCCTGAAAGAAAGAAAATGAAGAGGGGTGAATGGATAAGCAGCTATAAATCTAAGATAGAACAGCATGACATTGAGCAAATAAGAAATGTGTTGAGATCTTGAAGAACAACAATAAAGCATGTCCCATCAAATCAACAATAAGATTCAGGATTTGTAGGCATCAACATCGGTTGTCGTTTGTAGGCATCAACAGTCTGCAAATGAATATTTGGGAAATTCCCCTCTCCCTGGATAATCTTGGTTTTTTTCCTAAACTACAGAAAGAACCCAAATAAAATATGTTCACATATACATACCCAGGTATTCTTAGGAACAAGAAGTCAAGCTGATCAACAGTGAGAAGTTGTTCTCCATTTCAAGCTGAGACAAGAAAAGCAGCAATAGAGACATCTATTAATTAAATTTCAAAATAAATGTCTTGTTAGAACTTCTTAATGGAGAGTCTAGGTCCACAAACAGGAGAATCAAATTTCGGTAGATTTCAAAGGAACATTTTATCCACTCTAACTTGTAAAAAAAACAAGTTTTACCTAGTATTTTAAAGCCTTTTTCTGCACATTACATCATAGACCTGAATAGTTATGGAGTGATTTTTTAAAATAGAATCTTGCTTGGGATAACATCTCCAGAGGAATCCGTCTCTTAATTTCCCATGTGAAATTATGATGCTAGGAAGATACTATTTTGAATCACTGTGGCATGATACAGTTAGGATCAAATATTAATCTTTGCTCCATGATTAGTCATCTTCTGTGTATGATTACCTCTGCAGAGTCTTTAAAGGTCACTAAATAATAATTTCACCACCGTTTCCTATGAAACAGTGGTGAAATCCAATTTTTTTTACTATCGGTTTTGTGGCCGTGGCTTGGTGCGCATGGCTTGGTGGGCGTAGCAGGGGAAGGATACTGCAAAATATCCATTCCCTCCCCACTCCAGGGGAAGGATACTACAAAATCCCCATTCCCACCCCACTCCAAGGGAAGGATACTGCAAAATCCCCATTCCCTCCCCATTCTGGGACCAGCCAGAGGTGGCATTTGCCAGTTCTCTGAACTACTCAAAATTTCCGCTACTGGTTCTCCAAACTGCTCAAAATTTCCACTACCAGTTCTCCAGAACCTGTCAGAACCTGCTATATTTCACCCCTGCTCTGAAATATTCTCTCTTTCCTATTTATAATCCAAGTTCCTTCTCCATTCATTTGGTCCAGGGGTCCATTCACTTGGCCCAGGGGTCAGCAACCTTTTATTTATTATTTATTTATTTATTTGTCAAACGCAACAATATATATAAGGATAAGCATGAAATAACCATATGAATTGAATACAATCAAAGGGAACATTAGGACAGGAACGGTAGGCACGCTGGTGCTCTTATGCCCCTTACAGACCTCTTAGGAATGGGGTGAGGTCAACTAGATAGTCTTTGGTTAAAGCTTTGGGGATTTTGGGAAGAGACCACAGAGTCAGGTAGTGCATTCCAGGCATTAACAACTCTGTTACTGAAGTCATATTTTCTACAATCAAGATTGGAGCAGTTCACTTTAAATCTATTGTGTGCTTGTGTAATGTTGTGGTTGAAGCTGAAGTAGTCTTTGACAGGAAGGACATTGTAACAGATGATTCTATGAGTTAAACTCAGGTCATGTTGAAGGCAGCGGAGTTCTAAATTTTCTAAACCCAGGATTTCAAGTCTGGTGGCATAAGGTATTTTGTTGTGATCAGAGGAGTGGAGGACCTGTAAAATCTTTCTGGACACACTCAATTGTATTAATGTCCGAAATGAAGTGTGGGTTCCAGACACAGAACCTGCAGCTCTGGAGCTGCATGTGGCTCTTTCGCCCCTCTGCTGTGGCTCTCTGCCACTCAAAATATGCGTCACAACCGCCAATGTGCGACACCTGCCGGCACACGATGTAATGAGCTTTTCAACCCCTGGTAGGCCAACCATGGATAAATCCAAGAAAAGAAAAGTTTCAGAAGAAAACAGAATGTTTAATTCAACTACAGATGCTAGTTTTGTGGCCGCTCAAAAAATAGTCAGGCACGGGAAGGGTTTTGTGGCTCCTGGTGTTTTCTTTTCTGTGGGAAACGACTCAAATGGCTGTTTGAGTGTTTAAGGTTGCAGATCCCTAACCTGGCCAGTAATACAATTTCCTTTCAAAAATCCCCTCCAATACTGGGATCCTTCCTTCAACTAAACTGTTTTCCTACAACTACTTTAAAACACATGGTGGCAACCTTGAGATAACTTGAGTCTTACCAGGTTACAAACATGACCCTCTGTAGCAGATATACTCTCTGAACCATTTCCTGTGGTTTGTCTCCCTTTTACCACCAAATTTACATGTTAGAAGACAGTCCCTTTGCAAAAGGAAAGAATAAGTCTCTGTTGCAGCAAAGCTGGCAGCAAACCTCTGAAGGTGTCTACACCAGCTTTGAAGTTCTCCAAAGATTATTTTGGGAGGGTTTAGTACTCACATTCTTAATCTGAAAAAAAATGTGGCTTTTCTTCTTCTTCTTCTTCATCATCACCTCACTTCTAAGTATGTTTTTTACTTCCTGATAATGGTAGACTATAGGTTTTGACTGGGCAGGTTTTCAATTCCATAGGTTCCTTCAAACCAAATCAATCCTCTGAAAGTTTTTCGATAAATTGACAGTAAATTATATCGCAGAAATTACAAGAAGTGAAGTATTCGATTGAAACAGAATCTCTCTCTCCCTCTCTCCCTCCCTCCCTCCCTGTGTATGTTTGGTAATGGGCATAATAGAAAGAATATAAAACTGGAAAGGAATTTACATAGGGTAGCCCTCGTAATTAGAACTGATGTTTGAAAACAGCAAGAGAGTTGGTCCAAGCAGCATCAAAGTTGCTTCTGAAAAGGGTGAGAAGGAGCTACTTGTCCACCTCTCCAACTCACCTCATCAATTGTCTATTATTTTCTGTCCAGGAGGAAACAGAGGACAGTCGGTGAAGCAAACGACTGGCATTGTGATTGTTACTGAAGGACAACCCGTTTATCTCAATTGTTCTTATGAAGCAGTGTTTGGTGGCACATATTACCCACTCTGGTACATTCAGTCTCCTGGCCAGCCTCCAAAATACCTTTTGGATTCACGTTGGAAAACAGCTGAAGGGTTTGAAGCTACGCATGATGCCTATGAATTCGGGAAAAAAGGAGCTTTCAACATGCAGAAACCAACCACCCAATTGAAAGACTCTGCCGTCTACTTTTGTGCCTTCAAAGACACAGTGAGACAAAATAGATGAGAAGCCAACAAAAAAAGGCCCAAAGGGGAAGAAAAGCAGCGAAGGTGAGCTCGGAATTGAAAATTCCAATAGCTCCTTTGAGACGAAGTTCCATGAACGTAGTTGGAGGTAATCCAGATCAATGTTGCAATGAAAGTGAGAGGTAGGAAATTGGGATGTTTGTGGTCATTCAGTGTCAGATCCCAGGAAGAAGGACCATCTGGGAAAATATCTGATAATGGTTATTGTTGTGCCTTGCCCTCCCTCCTCTCCTCAGCCGGGCCCCACCCGCCTCCTCCCGGGCCTGCTATCAGATCCAGAGTCCGATAATGAAGAGGAACGGCCTGGCATGCTTCCAGCCCCCAGCCCTGGCACCATGCCTGGACAGAATGTCAGGAATGAACAAACAAATCTCACTCCTACAGAATGTGAGCAGGGAGCCAGCCACGTGCTAGAATTACCGGCAGCAGATTCAGAGGAAGGGAATTTACAGTGGACGGATCCTTGTTTCTGGAGATCTGAGAGGCGACGTCAGCAGAAGGAAGGGAGGGGCAGGCCTGGATAAGTGCTGAGTCGTGGTGCAACACCCCATGGCCTATATAAAGGACCAGCTTGAGTCAAGCAATTTGAGTCAAGCAAAGTCTCATCTGGTTTGCTGAAGTCACAACTTGGATTCCTGCCTGCCCTGAGAAATCTGAAAGGAATTTGGCAAAGCTGCAGAGGCTTCGTGGCCACGCTTGATACAGACTTCCTAGACCCGGTCATCGGAGGGGGAGGGGGACACGACAATTATCTAATCATTTGGAACATCTTATCTCCATAGTCATGCAAAGAAGGCTGTCATGTCATTTAGGTTCCAGCCAGTGGTGGGATTCAGCCAGTTCGCCCCACTTCGGGAGAACCGGTTGTTAACTTTCTGAGCAGTTTGGCAAACTGGTTGTTGGAAGAAATCATTAGGGCAGAGAACCGGTTGTTAAATTACTTGAATCCCACCACCGGTTCCAGCATAGTGAGTTGTCCATTCAACACTGGGATTCATCTTTCCACTTTTAACCTTTTCAGACTCTAAAATGATTCCAATTGACATTTTATATAAAGAACGTCTTTCTCTCTCTATGTCTCTCTGTCTCTTTCTCTGCTATTTATCCTCCGAGTTCCTTCTCCATTCACCTGGCCAATAATACATTGTTCTTTCAAAAATCACCTTCAACCAAATTGTATTCCTACACCTACTTTAAAACACATGGTGGCAACCTTGAGATAACTTGAGTCTTAACAGGAGACACACATCACCTTCTCTAGCTCTCTGAACCATATCCTGTGGTTTCCCTTACTTTTACCACCAAATTTACATGTTAGAAGACAATTCCTTTGTGAAAGGAAAGAATATGTAGCTTCTAAGTCTCTGTTGCAGCAAAGTTGGCAGCAAACCTCCGAAGGTGTCTACACCAGCTTTGAAGTTCTCCAAAGATTATTTTGGGAGAGTTTTGTACCTAAATTCTTAATTTGAAAAAAATGTGGCTCTTCTTCTTCTTCTTCATCATCATCGTCTCTCTTCTAAGTATGTATTTATTCCTAACAATGGTTGAGTATAGGTTTTGGCTGGGCATGTTTTCAGTTCCATAGGTTCCTTCAAATCAAATCAATCAATCCCCTGAACGTTTTCCTAAAAATTGGCAGTAAATTATATCCCAGAAATTACAAGAACTGAAGTGAAATTGAAACAGAATCTCTCTCTCTCTCTCTGTGTCTCTGTCTCCCTCTGTCCCTTTCTCTCTGTCCCTTTCTGTCCCTCTCCCTCTCCCCCTTCTCTCTGTGTCTCTCTTTCTCTCTCACACACACTTTTTCTTTTTTTAATTTCTTTTTGTCACAACAGAATACACAAACAATTGTCATAGATAAAACAACATATTTTGAAGAAAATATATACATATATGTAAAAAAAATATGCATTAACTATATCAATTTGATATGATGAAGGGAACAATAGGACAGGAACAGTAGGCACTTTTGTATTCTTATGCACGCCCCTTATAGCCCTCTTAGGAATGGGGTGAGGTCAATAGTAGACAGTTTTTGGTTGAAGATTTTGGGATTTTGAGTAGAGACTATGGAGTCAGGTAATGAGTTCCAAGCGTTAACAACTCTGTTACAGAAGTCTCTCTCTTTGTCTCTCTTTGTCTCTCGCTCTCTGTGTGTTTTGTGAGGCGGACGATGGAAAAAATATAAAACTGGGAAGGAATTTATACTGGGTAGCCCTAATAATTAAATAAGCCCTAATAACCGTGCAGGACCGGCCTAGTGGGGTTTTAATAAGGGGTTTTATTGGTTTTAAGTTCTTCAACCAACTCTAAATTTTCCTTTCAAACTGGTCTTAAAAATTGTACTGATTGTCTTTACTTTGGCTGTAAACTGCCCTGAGTCCTTTTGGAGAAGGGCGGTATAGAAATTGAAACAATAAATAAAATAAATAAATAAATAAAATAATTAGAATTGGTGCTTGAAAGTAGCAAGAAAGTAGGTCCAAGCAGCACTAAGGTTGCTTCTGAAAAACTGTCCACTACCTGTCCACTTCTTCAACTAACCTCATGAATGCTCTATTATTTTCTGTCCAGGGGGAAGTACAGGACAGTCGGTGAAGCAAATGATTGCCATTGTGACTGCTACTGAAGGACAACCTGTTTATCTCCATTGTTCTTATGAAGCAGGGTTAAGTGTCTCACACGTCCTATTCTGGTACATTCAGTCTCCTGGCCAGCCTCCAAAACACCTTCTGAATTCATATTTCAACACAGCTCAAGGATTCCGAGCTACTCACAATGTCAACAAAAACGAGAAAAAGGGAACTTTCCACATGCACAAACCAGCTATCCAGTTGAACGACTCTGCTGTCTATTTTTGTGCCTTCGGAGACACGGTGAGACAAAGTAGATGACAGGCTGACAAAAAAGGCCCAAAAGGGGGAGAAAAACAGGGAAGGTGAGCTCAGAAATGAAAATTCCAATAGTTCCTTTCAGACCAAAGTCCACGAACATAGCTGGACGTAATCCAGATCAACTTTGCAATGGAACTGAAGTGTAGGAAATTGGATTAGCTGATGCCAATCAGTGTCTGATCCCAAGAAGAAGCATCACCTGGGCTGAGATGATAAAACAATGTTGTCTTGTAAGTGCTCTATGCTTAGAGCTGAAAGCATTGTTAGAGACCCCACACACCTGTTGTGACCCAGGTTCCTGGACCCGGACTCCTGGACTCGGATGATTCAGAAAGTGAGGGAGAAGACCTGGCCAGCCCTGCTTCTCTTGAGCCCTTTCCCTCCCTGGCACCCACTCAAAGGGAGGAGGAGGGGCCGGCAAAGCCTGATTCTCGGGAGCCTCCTTCTGATTTGGCAACGCCCCAAGAACAGTTTTGGAGTGATGCAAGATTACGTAGACATGATCGGCGTGCGCAGCAGCGGAAGAGTTGGGACAAAGCCAAGTCATAATTGTCATGCAGTGACATCTGCAGAGACTATAAATAGGAGGCGGGACTTCCTGGTTTTTTGTCTTGGACAAAGCAATGAATTGGCGCGAGCTAACGGTCTCAATGGAGGGAAGAATCTATTCGTGAGTAATTCTGGCCTTATCTATAATTTCCTCGTTATCTCCAGAAACTTGGCAGGCCTGTGGGTAGACGTGGCCAGGACATGTATCTATGTAATAAAAGGAGAAAAGGAGGCCTCTGACTGACTCTTTGCTGGGAGTATTAAGGGGAGGGAAACAGAACATTTTGTCCAAGACCTGACTAAAACATCTTCCACCAAAGATGGACCAGCAGCAGGTACAGCAGCAGTTAGAGCAGCTACAAGCAGCTAATCAACAGCTCCAGCAGCAAGTGGCTCACTTGGCAGGCCAATTTGCTGCCAGGAATATGCCTGCAGCCCCCCCCATCCTCCCACTCCTCCTCCTCGTCACAAGTGCCCGATAACCGTGCCGGATAAGTTTTCTGGGCAGCCTGAGATGTTCCCGACCTTCTTGGGACAGTGCCAGCTCTACATGGCTATGAGGCCAGAGGATTTCCCAGACGACCGGGCTAAGGTGGCCTTCGTGATTAACCTTCTTTCCGGCTCGGCTGCTCGATGGGCCACGCCTCTCTTGCTCCAGGACAGCCCCCTGCTGGCGGACCAACAGCATTTTTGGCAGCACCTGCGCACCATGTATGAGGACCCCGTTCGAATGCTGACGGCAGCCAGGCGCCTTAAGGAACTCAGTCAAGGGAAACGCCCCCTGCAGGAGTACATCGCCGAATTTCGTCTTTTGTGCCAGGACTCTGACTGGAATGATGCAGCGCTGGTGGACGCGTTCCAGGAGGGACTCTCAGAGGAATTGCAAGATGAGCTGGCCCGCGTGGAGGCGCCGCGGACCCTTGACAACTTGGTGCCCCTTTGTCTCCGCCTCGATGCCCGTCTGCAACGGCGACCGTCCCATCGCACCCCCCGGGACCCGCCGTCGACATCTGCGCCCCCACTTCCTGCGCCACCAGCACCCAGGGTCGCCCCACGTTTTGTAACCGCTGCGGAAGAGGCCATGGAGTTGGGAGCGGCCAGACCTCACCTGACAGCCCAGGAGGCGGAACCGAGGCGCCAAGGGGATTGTGCCTGTACTGTGGGGAGCCCGGCCACCGCCGCTTCTTGCCCCAGAAAGCGGTGGGCATGCACGCCGGTCCCCGAATCACAGCATGACCAATCGGGAAACGGAGCAGGCCCGACCTCGGGGAAACCCTAGGTCGGGCACGTACTAAGCCCCCACTGGACGTTGCGGAAGTAGACTCTGGGCCCCCTCGGCATCTGATTCTGGACACACGGATATGGTTGGGGAACCAGTCGGACGGGCTCCAGGCGCATGCGCTGGTGGACTCAGGGGCCACAACAAACTTTATGGATCAGGCCTTTGTGACCCAGTTTGCGGTCCCCGTGGTTCCGGTGGACCCTCCGATGCGGGTAGAGACAATTGATGGGCGAGAACTGGTGTCCGGCCCCATTAAATTTGCCACCCAGCCTTTGCGCCTGGCTATTGGGGACCATGAGGAGGCGATCCAGTTTTATGTCACGGCGGACCTTCATTTTCCCGTGGTCCTTGGGATGGCCTGGCTTCGGACCCACGATCCTCAGGTGGCCTGGTCGCGGAACGCCATCTCTTTCCCGAGTCTGCAGTGCGTCGATCACATCCGCCACACCTGTGCCGGCCAGAACGTCCCCACCGCTGCCATCACCTTGCCTCCTGAGCTGACGGACTTCGCCGACGTGTTCAGCGAGAAGGAGGCGGACCGACTACCCCCGCATCGGCCCTACGATTGCCACGTGGACCTTCTGCCCAACGCACCACTGCCTGTGGGACGCCTGTATTCCATGTCGGAGCCCGAGTTGGCCGCCCTCAGGGACTTCCTGGACAAAAACCTGGCCCGAGCGTTCATCCGGCCTTCAAAGTCCCCTCTCTCGGCCCCAGTCCTCTTCGTGAAGAAGAAGACAGGGGACTTGCGCCTATGCTGTGATTACCGCCGGCTAAACGCCATTACGGTGCGGAATCGCTACCCCCTGCCGCTCATCCCGGAGCTACTGGAGAGGTTGCGGGAGGCCACGATCTTCACCAAGCTCGATCTTCGGGGGGCCTACAACCTGGTGCGGATGCGAGAAGGAGACGAATGGAAGATGGCATTCGGCACCCGATACGGACACTACGAATACACTGTCATGCCATTTGGGTTGACCAATGCTCCCGCCGTTTTCCAGCACTTCATGAACGACGTGTTCCGAGACATGTTGGATCGGTTCGTGGTTATCTACCTCGACGACATCCTGATTTACTCCCGGTCCAGGGAAAGCCACCTTCGACACGTCAGTCTGGTTCTGCAACGCTTGCGGGAGCAACAACTCAATGCGAAGCTGGAGAAATGCGTCTTCTTCCGGACTTCCATAGAATATCATCTCGCCCGAGGGCATAGCCATGGACCCATGTAAAGTAGAAGCTTTGTGTAGCTGGGAAGCCCCTCGTCGGGCGAAGGATGTTCAGCGCTTGCTGCGCTTCGCCAACTACTACCGGACCTTCATACCGGGCTTCGCCACACTGACGGCTCCACTTACCCAGCTCCTCAGGAAGAAGGTTGCGTTCCGGTGGGGTCCCCCGCAGCAAGAAGCATTCACAGCCCTCAAGAAAGCCTTCATCACGGAACCCGTCCTGAGGCATCCCGACCCGCTCCGGCCTTTTGTGGTGGAAACAGACGCGTCCAATGTGGCTCCGGGAGCGGTGCTGCTACAGGCTCCGACGAATGGTGGCACACTTTTTCCCTGCGCTTACTACTCCCGGAAACTCAATCCTTCCGAGCGCAACTACACTATCTGGGAAAAAGATTGCTGGCTATCAAGGCTGCATTCGAGGCTTGGCGACATCATCTGGAGGGGGCCCGACATCAGGGTGGAGGTCCGAACGGACCATCGGAATCTCGAGCACCTCACCACAGCTCGGAAGTTGAACCAGCGGCAGATCCGGTGGTCGTTGTTTTTTGCCCGGTTCAACTTCCGCGTGACGTACATTCCCAGCGGTCACAACCAGAGGGCGGATGCCCTGTCCCGCAAGCCAGAGTACCTCTGCGCCAAGGACCCCCTTCCTCCATGGACAGTGCTGCCGGCAGAAGCCTTGGCCGCAGCACGGGAGCCAGTGGACTTGCGGGCCCAGGTGCGAGAGGCGCAGCGCCAGGACGCCTGGTCGCAGCAAAGGAGAGCGGAGGTGGGCCCCACATCTCCTTGGACCTTGGAGGAGGACTTACTCAAGTTTCGGGGGCGATTATATGTGCCCACCGGACCACTCCGAGCTCTCGTCATGACCCAGTGCCACGACAACCCTGCAGCAGGACATTTTGGGTTCTTCAAGACCCTCCACCTGGTGACACGAACCTTTTGGTGGCCCCGAGTGCGGCATGATATACATGCCTATGTGACATCCAACGTACCGTGCCGGCAAGCCAAGGCCGCCACGGGGGCCCCTCCCGGGCTCCTCCAGCCCTTGCCGACACCCGACAGACCCTGGGGGGCGATCTCTATGGACTTCCTGACAGACCTGCCGCCGTCCTCTGGGTTCACCACGGTGCTGGTGGTGGTGGACATGCTCACCAAGATGGCATACTTCATCCCATGCCGCGGACTGCCCACAGCCGCAAAAACGGCCCATCTCTTTCTGCAGCACATCTTCCGCCTCCATGGTCTACCGGACAGGGTGGTTTCGGACCGCGGAGTTCAGTTCACAGCCCGCTTCTGGAAGAGCCTGATGGCCGCGTTGGAGGTGCAGGTGTGTCTGTCGTCATCGCACCATCCGGAGACCGACGGGGGTACAGAGAAGGTCATCGGTATACTGGAACAGTATCTCCGTTGCTTCATCAACCAGCAACAGGACAACTGGGCCGACTACCTGTCCCTGGCGGAGTTTGCTTTTAACAACTCTCAGCACACCTCTACTCAGATGACCCCGTTCTTTGCCAATGTGGGGTACCATCCGCGGCTCTTCCCTCTGGCACCACCGGACTCTCCTGTTCCCGAAACGCAGACCTTCCTGACGGAATTGCATGCGGTCCAACAGTTGGTACGTCAGCAGCTGAATCGGGCAAAGGAGGATTACAAACGGTCCGCCGACCGCTCCCGACGGGCAACGCCCCCGCTGACAGTTGGAGACCGGGTGTGGCTCTCCACCAAACACCTCCCGTCCGACCGCCCGGTAAAGAAGTTGGACCACCGATTCATCGGCCCGTTCCCTGTCGAGGCAGTCATCAACCCAGTAGCCTACCGACTGACCCTGCCACGATCCATGCGGATCCACCCCGTTTTTCACCGGTCCCTTCTGGTTCCTGAGGCCACACCGAGTCCCCTTCGGTGCCCAACAGCACCCGTCACTGTCGCCGAGGACGGATCGGAGGAATACGAAGTCCACAGCGTACGAGACTCCCGCTGGCTGAAGGGTCGTTTCCAATATTTGATCGCGTGGAAGGGATACGGGACTGATTTCTCCTGGGTAGATGCCTCTGACGTTCATGCCCCTGACCTGGTACAGGCCTTCCATGAGCAGAACCCAGCCCGACCGCATCCCGATCGTCAGCCCCGGGGGAAGGGCCCTGCGGTGAGGGATAGTGTTGTGACCCAGGTTCCTGGACCCGGACTCCTGGACTCGGATGATTCAGAAAGTGAGGGAGAAGACCTGGCCAGCCCTGCTTCTTGTGAGCCCTTTCCCTCCCTGGCACCCACTCAAAGGGAGGAGGAGGGGCCGGCAAAGCCTGATTCTCGGGAGCCTCCTTCTGATTTGGCAACGCCCCAAGAACAGTTTTGGAGTGATGCAAGATTACGTAGACATGATCGGCGTGCGCAGCAGCGGAAGAGTTGGGACAAAGCCAAGCCATAATTGTCATGCAGTGACATCTGCAGAGACTATAAATAGGAGGCGGGACTTCCTGGTTTTTTGTCTTGGACAAAGCAATGAATTGGCGCGAGCTAACGGTCTCAATGGAGGGAAGAATCTATTCGTGAGTAATTCTGGCCTTATCTATAATTTCCTCGTTATCTCCAGAAACTTGGCAGGCCCGTGGGTAGACGTGGCCAGGACATGTATCTATGTAATAAAAGGAGAAAAGGAGGCCTCTGACTGACTCTTTGCTGGGAGTATTAGGGGGAGGGAAACAGAACAACACCCTTTCACAGTCTGTTTCTGTTGCTCCCCTCTGGGAGGAGGTTTCAAAGTATTTCTAGCAGGATTACCAGATTCTGTAACAGCTTTGTTCCCTATGCCATCCGTCTGGCAAACTCACAAGATTCGTTTCTCTCGCCAGGTACATGTATACATCTGAACTAGACTGTGTTGTTTCTCCATGTCGTATAATAGATCAAATAATAATAATAATAATAATAATAATAATAATAATAATAATAATAATAATAATAATAATAATAATAATAATAATAATAATAACAACAACAACAGAGTTGGAAGGGACCTTGGAGGCCTTCTAGTCTAACCCCCTGCCCAGGCAGGAAACCCTACACCATTTCAGACAAATAGTTATCCAACATTTTCTTAAATTTTTCCAGTGTTGGAGCATTCACAGCTTCTGCAGGCAAGTCGTTCCACTTATTAATTGTTCTAACTGTCAGGAAATTTCTCCTTAGTTCTAAGTTGCTTCTCTCCTTGATTAGTTTCCACCCATTGTTTCTTGTTCTACCCTCAGGTGCTTTGGAGAATAGTTTGACTCCCTCTTCTTTGTGGCAACCCCTGAGATATTGGAACACTGCTATCATGTCTCCCCTAATCCTTCTTTTCATTACATACCGAGTGCCTGCAACCGTTCTCCATATATGGGTATATGCATAATTATGTATGTATGTATGTATTCATCTTTTTATTTATTTATTTTGTCACGTTCATACAGTGTCCATTAGAGGTGAAGACCCTTTGAGACCTGTATGTAACAAAATTTCATTTTAATATATGCCGATTAGTGTACATTCAAAGTGACAATAAAGTTATGAGCCATGGTGGCGCGATGGTTAGAGTGCAGTACTGCAGGCTACTTCTGCTGACTGCCGGCTGCCTGCAGTTTGGCAGTTCAAATCTCACCAGGTCAAGGTTGACTCAGCCTTCCATCTTTCCGAGGTGGGTAAAATGAGGACCCAAAATTGTTAGGGGCAAAATGCTGACTCTTTAAACAGCTTAGAGAGGACTGTAAAAATGGTATATAACTCTAAGTGCTATTCTATTCTATTCTATTCTATTCTATTCTATTCTATTCTATTCTATTCTATTCTATTCTATTATTAGCTCCCATCATCAATCTCTTTCCACTTATGACTGTATGACTATAACTTGTTGCTGGCAATCCTTATGATTTATATTGATATATTGATCATCAATTGTGTTGTAAATGTTGTACCTTGATGAACGTATCTTTTCTTTTATGTACACTGAGAGCACATGCACCAAGACAAATTCCTTGTGTGTCCAATCACACTTGGCCAATAAAAATTCTATTCTATTCTATTCTATTCTATTCTATTCTATTCTATTCTATTCTATTCTATTCTATTCTATTCTATTCTATTCCATTCCATTCCATTCCATTCCATTATCTGCTTTCTGACCACTGAAATTGTCATACCACATTGAGACACCGGGTGGCAGTACTGAGATGCCCTTTACCCTTTTTTAGAAAGCCAGATGTTGAGTTTCCTATAGGGCATTGAAGTGACCTCACCACCAACCACATCCATTGGTTTACAGTATTGTACCTAAAGCTCTTTAGAAAAAGAATCTATTTCTCTTGAGAAGAAATCCACTGGTTGCCATTTATCTTTCCCATCTACCAAAATAGTTGGTCAGGACTGCACCGATCCTTCAGATGTTTTTGGGCGTGTGGACCTCCTCTCCTTCATCCATGTCCCTCACCAGGGTATGCATTGGATTCATCCTTTGTCTCTTAAATAAGTGATTGCTTTCTATACGTAGTATGAATATAGTAAGTATTTATTTCTACTCCATATGTTAGACCAGTGGTTCTCAACCTTTATAGTGCTGCGACCCCTTTAATACAATTCCCCACAATGTGGCGACCCCAACCATAAAATTATTTTCATTTTGAATTTATCGCGCCTGAAGCCGTATTGGCTAGCGATCTGAACTGCTTGCGATTGCCTTGAGGACGGAGGCATTAAAGCGGAGACTCATCCCTTATTAAGTTTATCGCGCCTGAAGCCAGATTAGGCTAGCGATTGGGAGTGATTGCAGCTGGCTTGAGAGGGAGACATCAGAGCAAAGATTTCTCTCTTTTTTAATTCATCGCGCCTGAAGCCGAATTCGGCGAGCGATTTGATGAGCCTGCAGCTGGCTTGTGGAGTCAACCATTGGAGCGCGATTCTTCGACTCGCAAGTATACTTCCTATATTTCTGATGGTCTTAGGCAACCTCTGGCAAATCGTCATTCGACCCCCAATGGGGTCCCAACCCACAGGTTGAGAACCTCTGTTAGACCATCGTGTTTGGCTGGGCCAAATACTCTATCTTCCGTTGTTTAGGTTCCTTCAAATCAGGTAGATGCCTTGGATGATTTCTTGGAAATTGAGAGTAAATTATTTGCAAGGATTTAGAAGAACAAGAACAGTTATAATCTTCTGGAATGAAGAGGGGGGTGGGTGTCTGTTTGCCCAGTGTGTTTGGTGGTGGGAATGATGGAGAGAATATAAATCTGAGAAGGAATTTCCACAGGGTAGCCCTCACACTTGAGGGACACAGTGACTCAGCAGCTAAGACACTGAGCTTGTCGATCGAAAGGTTGGCAGTTCGGCGGTTCGAATCCCTAGTGCCACATAATGGGGTGAGCTCCTGTTACTTGTCCCAGCCAACCTAGCAGTTTGAAAGTTTGTCCCAGCCAACCTAGCAGTTTGAAAGCAGGTAAAAAATGCAAGTAGAAAAAATAGGGACCACCTTTGATAGGAAGGTAACAGCGTTCCGTGCGTCTTTGGCATTTAGTTATGCTGGCCACATGACCACAGAGACGTCTTCGGATAGTGCTGGCCCTTCGGCTTTGAAACAGAGATGAGCATCACCCCCTAGAGGCAGGAATGACTAGCACATCTGTGCGAGGGGAACCTTTACCTTTTAGGTCCCAGAAACACTGTGGTTGGTTTTGAAAAGAGGGAGAAGGATCTACTTGTCCATCTCTCCACCTCAACTCATGCCTTCTTCATTATCTCCTGTCCAGGAGGAAGCACAGGACGGTCAGTGGATCAAACATCTGGCACGGTGATTGTTATTGAAGGACAATGCGGGTCTCTCTCAATTGTTCCTATGAAGCAGAATTTTCTGGGACGAATTACCCATTCTGGTACATCCAACCTCTTGGTCAACCGCTGAAATTCCTTTTGGCGTCTTACTTGAAAAATCCTCAAGGATTCCAAGCTACTCACGTTCCCTTTGAAAACAGAAAGGGGACTTTCAATTTGCAGATACAGGCCTGTCAGCCAAAGGACTCTGCGGTCTACTTTTGTGCCTTCAGCGACACAGTGAGACAAAGTAGATGAGAAGCCAACAGAAAACTAATCTAAACAAAATCTAAACACTAAATACAAACTCAATGGACATTACCTTACAGATGACCCCCATCCCATTAAAGACCTTGGAATTTTCATATCCAATGATCTAAGTGTCAAAGCCCACTGCAACTACATCGCAAAAAAGGCTTTAAGAGTTGTAAACCTAATCTTACATAGCTTCTTTTCCAGAAACACTACACTACTAACCAGAGCTTATAAAACATTTGCTAGACCAATTCTTGAATACAGCTCGCCTGTCTGGAACCCATACCACATCTCTGACATTAATACAATTGAACATGTCCAGAAATATTTTACAAGAAAAGTTCTCCACTCCTCTGATTACAACAAAATACTTTATACCACCAGATTTGAAATCTTGGGTTTAAAAAACTTAGAACTCCGCCGCCTTTGACAGGACCTGTGTTTAACTCATAGAATCATCTATTACAATGTCCTTCCTGTTGAAGACTACTTCAGCTTCAATCACAACAATACAAGAGCAAACAATAGATTTAAACTTAATGTTAACCGCTTCAATCTTGATTGCCGAAAATATGACTTCTGTACAGAGTTGTTAATGCTTGGAACACACTACTTGACTCTGTGGTCTCTTCCCAAAATCCCCAAAGCTTTAAACAAAAACTGTCTACTATTGACCTCATCCCATTCCTAAAAGGTCTAAAAGGGGCGTGCATATGAGCACAAACGTGCCTACTGTTCCTGTCCTATTGTTTCCTTTCATTATATCCAATTAATATAGTTATTACATACTTATGCTTATATATATGCTTATAAATTATATAGTTATTTTCATGCTTATGCTTATATATACTGTTGTGACAAAAGAAAGAAAGAAAGAAAGAAAGAAAGAAAAGAAAGAAAGAAAGAAAGAAAGAAAGAAAGAAAGAAAGAAAGAAAAGACATAGCAGGGGAAGAAAAGCAGTGAGAGTCAACACAGAAATGAAAATTCCATTAGATCCTTTGAGATTAAGGTTCATGAATGTTTTGTTGTTGTTGTTAGTTGCGAAGTCGTGTCCGACCCATCGCGACCCCATGGACAACATTCCTCCAGGCCTTCCTATCCTCTACCATCATCTGGAGTCCATTTAAGCTCACACCTAACTGCTTCAGTGACTCCATCCATCCATCTCGTTCTCTGTCGCCCCTTTCTTCTTTTGCCCTCAATAATTCCCAGCATTAGGCTCTTCTCCAGGGAGTCCTTCCTTCTCAAAGTATTTCAGTTTCATCTTCAGGATCTGGCCTTCTAAAGAGCAGTCAGAGTTGATCTCCTCTAGGACTGATCGGTTTGTTCACCTTGCAGTCCAAGGGATTCGCATTTGTCTTCTCCAGCACCAGAGTTCAAAGGCCTCAATTCTTTGGCGCTCAGCCTTCCTTATTGTCCAACTTTTACACCCATCCATTGCAACTGGGAAAACCATAGCCTTGACTATACACACTTTTGTTGGCAGGGCGATGTCTCTGCTTTTTAGTACGGTGCCTATATTTGCCATAGCTTTCCTTCCCATGAATGTAGATTTTTTTTTTAATTTGCATTTATATCCTGCCTTTCTCCAAAGACTCAGGGCGGCTTACACTATGTCAAGCAATAGTCTTCATCCATTTGTATATTATATACAAAGTCAACTTATTGCCCCCAACAATCTGGGTCCTCATTTTACCTACCTTATAAAGGATGGAAGGCTGACTCAACCTTGGGCCTGGTGGGACTTGAACCTGCAGTAATTGCAAGCAGCTGCTGTTAATAACAGATTGTCTTACCAGTCTGAGCCACAGAGGCCCATTGGGTCCATAGTTGGACTTAATCCAGAACAACCTTGCAATGGAAGTGAGAGGTAGGAAATTGGGATATTTGTGATCACTTGGTGTCTACCAGCAAGAAGGACCACCATGGAAAATAGAAATTTTTATCTAATCATTTGGAACCACTTATCTCCAGAGTCATGCAAAGAAGGCTATCATGTCGTTTAGGTTTTAGCATTGTGGTTGTCCATTCAACACTAGGATTCATCTTTCCACTTTTAACCCTTTCAGATTCTAAAATTATTCCAACTCACATGTTATATGAAGAACCTCTTTCTCTATCTGTGTCTCTCTGTCCCTCTGTCTCTTTCTCTCCTATTTAACATCCAAATTCCTTCTCCATTCCCTCTCTTGGCCAATAATACATTGTACTTTCAAAAACCACCTTCAATGCTGGGATCCTTCCTTCAACCAAATTGTTTTCCTACGCCTCCTTTAAAACACATGGTGGCAACCTTGAGATAACTTGACTCTTATCAGGAAACGCATGTGACCTTCTCCAGCTCTCTGAACCATTTCCTGTGGTTTGTCTTCCTTTTACCACCAAATTTACAAATTACGAGACAATCCCTTTGCGAAAGGAAAGAATACGTAGCTTCTGTTGCAGCAAAGTTGGCAGCAAACCTCTGGAAGTGTCTACACCAGCTTTGAAGTTCTCCAAGATTATTTTGGGAGAGATTAGTACCCAAATTCTTAATCTGGAAAAAAAAATGTGGCTCTTCTTCTTGATCATCATCATCATCATCTCGCTTCTAAGTATGTATTTATTTCTAATAATAGTTGAGTATAGGTTTTGGCTGGGCATGTTTTCAATTCCATAGGTTCCTTCAAATCAAATTAATCCCCTGAAAGTTTTCCTAAAAATTGGCAGTAAATTAAATCCAAGAAATTATAAGGATTGAAGTATTCAATTGAAATGAAATCTCTCTCTCTCTCTCTCTCTCTCTCTCTGTGTGTGTGTGTGTGTGTGTCTCCATCTCTCTCTGCCTTTATCTCTGTCCTCCCTCCATCTCTGTCTGTCTGTCTGTCTCTCTCTCTCTGTTTTGTGAGGTGCATGATGGAAAGAATATAAAACTGCAAAGGAATTTACCACAGGGTAGCCCTCATAATTAGAACTGATGTTTGAAAACAGCAAAAAAGTAGGTCCAAGCAGCTCCAAGGTTGCTTCTGAAAAGAGGGAGAAGGACCAACTTCTCCACCTCTCCAACTAAATTCATGACTTCCCTACTATTTTCTGTCCAGGAGGAACCGCAGGACAGTTGTTAAAGCAAACAATTGGCATTCTGACTGTGACTGAAGGACAACCCATTTATCTCCATTGTTCTTATGAAGCAGTGCTTGGTGGCACACATTACCCAGTCTGGTACATTCAGTCTCCTGGCCAGCCTCCAAAATACCTGTTGGATTCACGTTGGAAAACTGAAGGGTTTGCCTATGAATTCGGGAAAGAGGGAGCTTTCAACATGCAGAAACCAACTGCCCAATTGAAAGACTCTGCTGTCTACTTTTGTGCCTTCAAAGACACTGTGAGACAAAGTAGATGAGAAGCCTACAAAAAAGCCACCAAGGGGGAGAAAAGCAGTGAGGCTGAGCTCAGAAATGAAAATCCCATTAGGTCCTTTGAGATCAAGGTCCATGAATGTAGTTGGACTTAATCCAGATCAATCTTGCAATGGAGGTGAGAGATAGGAAATTGGGATGTTTGCGGTCACTCAGTGTCTAATACCAAGAAGGACCACCAAGGAAAAGAGAAAATGTTATCTAATCATTTGGAACCGTTTAACTCCATAGTCATGCAAAGAAATCTTTCCTGACATTTAGGTTCTAGCATTCTGAGTTGCTCATTCAATACTGGGATTCACCTTTCCATTTTTAACCATTTGTGACTCTAAAATGATTCCAACTCTTATTTCCTATGAAGAACATCTCCCTCCCTCTCTCTCTCTCTCTCTCTCTCTCTCTCTCTCTCTCTCTCTCCCCTATTTATCCAGTTTTCCAGTTTTATTTAAGGTTGCTTCTGAAAAGAGGGAGTAGGACCTACTTGTCCAACTCTCCAATTTACCTCAAGAATTCTGAAAAGAGGGAGAAGGACCTACTTGTCCAACTCCCCAATTTACCTCATGAATTCTGAAAAGAGGGAGAAGGACCTACTTGTCCAACTCTCCAATTTACCTCAAGAATTCTGAAAAGAGGGAGACGGACCTACTTGTCCAACTCTCCAATTTACCTCATAAATTCTGAAAAGAGGGAGAAGAACCTACTTGTCCAACTCTCCAATTTACCTCAAGAATTCTGAAAAGAGGGAGAAGAACCTACTTGTCCAACTCTCCAATTTACCTCAAGAATTCTGAAAAGAGGGAGACAGACCTACTTGTCCAATTCTCCAATTTACCTCCTGAATTCTGAAAAGAGGGAGACGGACCTACTTGTCCAAGTCTCCAATTTACCTCATGAATTCTGAAAAGAGGGAGAAGGACCTCCTTGTCCAAGTCTCCAATTTACCTCATGAATTCTGAAAAGAGGGAGAAGAACCTACTTGTCCAACTCTCCAATTTACCTCATGAATTCTGAAAAGAGGGAGAAGGACCTACTTGTCCAACTCTCCAATTTACCTCATGAATTCTGAAAAGAGGGAGAAGAACCTACTTGTCCAACTCTCCAATTTACCTCATGAATTCTGAAAAGAGGGAGAAGAACCTACTTGTCCAACTCTCCAATCTACCTCAAGAATTCTGAAAAGAGGGAGACAGACCTACTTGTCCAATTCTCCAATTTACCTCCTGAATTCTGAAAAGAGGGAGATGGACCTACTTGTCCAACTTCCAATTTACCTCAAGAATTCTGAAAAGAGGGAGAAGGACCTACTTGTCCAAGTCTCCAATTTACTTCATGAATTCTCTATTATTCCCTGTCCAGGAGGAAACACAGGATAGTCCGTGAAACAAACCATTGGAATTGTGACTGTTACTGAAGGACAACCTGTTTATCTCCATTGTTCTTATGAAGCAGTGTTTAGTGGCTCATACAATCAATTTTGGTACATTCAGTCTCCTGGCCAGCCTCCAAAACACCTTCTGAATTCATATATCAACAAAGCTCAAGGATTCCAAGCTACTCACAATGACACTAAAAGAGAGAAAAAGAGGACTTTCAACATGCAGAAATCAACCATCCAATGGAAAGACTCTGCCGTCTACTTTTGTGCCTTTTGTGACACAGTGGGAAACAGTAGAGGAGAAGCCAACAAAAAAAGGCACAATGGCAGAGGTGGGTTTCAGCAGGTTCTGACCGGTTCTGGAGAACCAGTAGTGGAAATTTTGAGTAGTTCGGAGAACCGGTAGTAAAAATTCTGACTGGTCCTGCCCCCATCTATTCTCTGCCTCCCGAGTCCCAGCTGATCGGGAGGAAATGGGGGATTTTGCAGTAACCTTCCCCTGGATTAGGGAGGAAATGGAGATTTTAAAGTATCTTTCCCTTGCAACGCCCACCAAGCCACGCCCACCAAGCCACACCCAAAGAACCGGTAGTAAAAAAAAATTGAATCCCACCACTGCACAAAGAGGGAGAAAAGCAGCGAAGGTGAGCTCAAAACTGAAAATTCCAATAGCTCCTTTGAGCTGAAGGTCCATGAACGGAGTTGGACATAATCCAGATCAACCTTGAAATGGAAGTGAGTGGTAGGAAATTGGGATATTTGTGGTCAGTCAGTGTCAGATCCCATGAAGAAGGACAGTGTCAAGCTCCTGTTGGGAATCTGAATCTGAAGGGGAAGAGTAACAGCTGACAGAGAGTGAGTGAGTGGATCCATTGGCTGTGGAAAAAACTTGGGAAGGGCAAAGGCAGGCTGGGCAGAGCAAGGAAGAGTTGGAACAAGGGAGAAGGGGTTCAGATGAAGACCAAAGCCCACCCCTTCCTCATCCTAGGCAGCGCAAGGTGGAATAAAGAAGAGAGCAACGTGTCGTGTCCCACTCCTCCGCTGACGGCCGGGTCGGGGAAGTCCGTATCAGGCGTGCCTCTGCAGCTCTGCCAAAGTTCTCTGCAGCCTAGCAAAGTTCTCAAGGCAGGCAGGAGACCAGGAAGTGACTTCAGCAATCCAAGGTAGACTTTGCCTGATTCAGAGAAATGCCAGAAAGCAGATCCTTTATATAGGCCATGGGGTGTGGCTCCATGACTCAGCACTTATCCAGGCCTGCCCCTCCCTTCCTTTTGTTGATGTCGCCTCTCAATTCTCCTGAAGTGAGGATCTCTCCAGGGTCCAGCTGTTGGTAATTCACATTCCTCAGGCTCACATGCTGTGGGGGAGGGGGAGGGGTCTAGTTGCTCCGTTTGCCTGGGCATGGAGCCAGGGCTGGGGGCTGGAGGCATGCCAGGACATTCCTCAGCGTTCAGCAGGAGATAAGAGGGACCCGGCTGCGGGGAAAGTGAGTGAGACACCACACAATGTGACTTTCAACCTCCAGAAACCAGCTATCCATCTGAAAGATTCTGCTATCCATTTCTGTGCCTTCAGAGACACGGTGAGACAAAGTAGAGGAGAAGCCAACAAAAAAGGCACAAAAAAGGGGAGAAAAGGTGAGCTCAGAAATGAAAATTCCAATAGTTCCGTCGAGATGAAGGTCCATGAATATAGTTGGATGTAATCCAGATCAACCTTGCAATGGAAGTGAGAGGTAGGAAATTGGGATATTTGTGTTCACTAAGTGTTGGATCTCATGAAGAAGGACCGCCTGGGAAAATATCTGATAATGATTATCTAATCATTTGGAACATCTTATCTCCACAGTCATGCAAAGAAGGCTGTCGTGTCATTTAGGTTCCAGCATAGTGAGTTGTCCTGTCATGTCCCACTCCTCCTCTGACGGCCAGGTTGGGGAAGTCCGTATCAAGCGTACCTCTGCAGTTTTGCCAAAGTTCTGTCAGAGTTCTCAGGGCAGGCAGGAGACCAGGATGTGACTTCAGCAATCCAATTTAGACTTTGCCTGACTCCAAGAATGCCAGAAAGCAAATCCTTTATATAGGCCATGGGATGTGGCTCCATGACTCAGCACTTATCCAGGCCTGCCCCTCCCTTCCTTTTGCTGACGTCGCTGGAGTTCACTCTCCGGAAGCCTGGGTCCCTCCAGCCTCCAGCTGCTGGCAATTCCAGCTCATGACTGGTTTCACACTCCCCAGGCTCACATGCTGTGGGGGAGGGGCCCAGATGCTCCGTTTGTGCCAGGACTGGGGGCTGGAGGCATGTCAGGCCATTCGTCTTGCTTGGTCTGTCCGGGCATGGTGCCAGGACTGGGGGCTGGAGGCATGCCAGGACATTCTTCTGCACTATCAGCGTCCAGCAGGAGATGAGAGGGGCCCGGCTGTGGAGAGGGGGGCGAGCGAGGCACAACATGTCCATTCAACACTGGGATTCATCTTTCGATTTTTAACCTTTTCAGACTTTAAAATGATTCCAATTGACATTTTATATAAAGAACGTCTTTCTCTCTCTATGTCTCTCTGTCTCTTTCTCTGCTATTTATCCTCCGAGTTCCTTCTCCATTCACCTGGCCAATAATACATTGTTCTTTCAAAAATCACCTTCAACACCTACTTTAAAACACATGGTGGCAACCTTGAGATAACTTGAGTCTTAACAGGAGACACACATCACCTTCTTGAGCTCTCTGAACCATTTCCTGTGGTTTCTCTTCCTTTTACCACCAAATTTACATGTTAGAAGACAATTCCTTTGTGAAAGGAAAGAATATGTAGCTTCTAAGTCTCTGTTGCAGCAAAGTTGGCAGCAAACCTCCGAAGGTGTCTACACCAGCTTTGAAGTTCTCCAAAGATTATTTTGGGAGAGTTTCGTACCTAAATTCTTAATTTGAAAAAAATGTGGCTCTTCTTCTTCTTCTTCATCATCATCGTCTCTCTTCTAAGTATCTATTTATTCCTAACAATGGTTGAGTATAGGTTTTGGCTGGGCATGTTTTCAATTTCATAGGTTCCTTCAAATCAAATCAATCAATCCCCTGAACGTTTTCCTAAAAATTGGCAGTTAATTATATCCCAGAACTTACAAGAATTGAAATATTCAGTTGAAATGAAATCTCTGTCTCCCTCTCCCCCCCCCCCGGCTCTCTTTGTCTCTCTGTCTCTCTCTGTCTCTGTCTCTGTCTCTCTCTGTCTCTCTCTGTCTCTCTCTCTGTTTTGTGAGGCGCATGATGGAAAGTATATAAAACTGGAAAGAAATTTACACAGAGTAGCCCTCGTAATTAGAATTGATGTCTGAAAATTAAAAGAGAGTAGGTTCAAGAAGCACTAAGTTTCCTTCTGAAAAGAGGGAGTGAAGGACCTACTTGGCCACCTCTCCAATTTACCTCATGGATTCTCTAATTATTTTTTGTCCAGGTGGAAGCACAGGACAATCAGTGAAGCAAACAACTAGCATTGTGACTGTTACTGAAGGACAAACTATTTCTCTCCAGTGTTCTTATGAAGCAGTGTTTAGTGGCTCATATCTCCTATTTTGGTACATTCAGTCTCCTGGTCAGCCTCCAAAACACCTTCTGAATTCATTTTTCAACAAAGCTCAAGGATTCCAAGCTACTCACGTCAACAAAAATGAGAAAAAGGGAACTTTCCACATGCAGAAACCAGCTATCCAGTTGAACGACTCTGCTGTCTACTTTTGTGCCTTCGGAGACACAGTGAGACAAAGTAGATGACAGGGTGACAAAAAAGGCCCAAAGGGAGTTTTAAATTCCAATGGTATGTTTGAGATTAAGGTCCATGAATGTAATTGGACGTAATCCAGATCTTTTGTCATCTGCAACTCTGTAACTGTCTGGTTTGGCTCTGCAACCCAACAAAACAGACACAGTCTTCAGAGGAGAATTAGAACTGCAGAAAAAACAATGGCTACCAACCTGCCTTCCATTGAGGACCTGTATACTGCATGAGTCAAAAAGAGGGCTGTGAAAATATTTACAGACCCCTCACATCCTGGACATAAACTGTTTCAACTCCTACCCTCAAAATGACACTATAGGCCACTGCACACCAGAACAATTAGACACAAGAACAGTTTTTTCCCGAAGGCCATCACTCTGCTAAACAAATAATTCCCACAATATTTTCAAATAATTTACTAAGACTGTATTACTATTATTCTTCTCTTCCTTACTAGTATCTATCTCTTCCCACTTATTACTATAACTATGTTGCTTGTATCTTTACAATTTATATTCTTTTATTTGTTTCCTAGTATGATTTGATAGCTTATTAGTAACCTTGACTATCACTAAGTGTTGTATTTTTTTATTCTTGATGAATGTATTTTAATATCCTTATGTACACTGATAGCATATACACCAAAGACAAATTCCTTGTGTGTCCAGTCACACTTGGACAATAAAGAATTCTATTCTATTCTATTCTATTCTATTCTATTCTATTCTATTCTATTCTATTCTATTCTATTCTATTCTATTCTATTCCATTCCATTCCATTCCATTCCATTCCATTCCATTCTCTGCTGACCACTGAAACTGTCATACCACATACAGACACCAGCTAGCAGTACTGAGATCACAGCTTTTTCCTTGTCTTCTTAAGAGTTTCCTATGGGGCTTTGAGTTGACCTCACCACCAATCACATCCACTGGTTTGCAGTATTGTACCTATAGCTCGTTAGAAAAAGAACTTATATACTTCGAGAAGAAATCCGCTGGTTGCCATTTATCTTTCTCATCTACCAAAATAGTGGATCAGGACTGCACCGATCCTTCAGATCTATTTTTGGGTGTGCTGATCTCCTCTCCTTCATCCATGTCCCTCATCTGGATATGCATTGGGTTCATCCTTTGTCTCTTAAGTAAGTGATTGCTTTCCATACGTTATGAATATATTAAGTATTTATTTCAACTCCATGTGTTAGACCATTGTGTTTGGTTGGGCATATCTTTTTTTTATTTCTTTTTGTCACAACAGTATACACAAACAATTGTCATAGATAAAACAACATGTCTTGAAGAAAATATATATATATATATGAGTAAAAAATATGCATCAACTATATTAATTTGATATAATGAAGGGAACAATAAGACAGGAACGGTAGGCAATATTGTGCTCTTATGCACGCCCCTTATAGTCCTCTCAGGAATGGGGTGAGGTCAGTTGATTTTGGGATTTTGAGTAGAGACTATGGAGTCAGGTAATGAGTTCCAAGCATTAACAACTCTGTTACAGAAGTCATATTTTCTGCAATCAAGTTTGAAGCGGTTGACATTTAGCTTGAATCTATTTTTTGCTCTTGTAATATTGCGATTGAAGCTGAAGTAGTCTTTTATAGGAAGGATATTGCAATAGATGATTTTGTGTGTTAAACACAGGTCATGTCGAAGTCGACGGAGTTGTAAGTTTTCTAATCCCAGGATTTCAAGTCTGTTGGTATAAGGTATTTTGTTGTTTTTGGAGGAGTGAAGAACTCGTCTAGTGAAATATTTCTGGACTCGTTCTATTGTATTTATGTCAGAGATGTGGTATGGGTTCCAGACGGATGAGCTGTATTCAAGAATAGGTCTGGCAAATGTTTTGTATGCTCTAGTTAGTAGTGTAGAGTTTTTAGAAAAGAAGCTGCGTAAAATTAGGTTTACAACTCTTAGGGCCTTTTTTGCTATGTAGTTGCAGTGGGCTTTGGCATTAAGGTCATTTGATCTTTCGTTGTTTAGGTTCCTCCTGATTGTTTAGGACAATGAGATAGATGCTTTGGATTTCTTGGAAATTGAGAGTAAATTATTTGCAAGGAATTACAAGAACAGACGTAATGAGCTGGAATGGAGAGGGTGCGTATGTGTTTGTCCAGTGTGTTTGGGAAAGAGAGTGATGGAGAGAATATAAATATGAGAAGGAATTGGCACAGGGTAGCCCTCATAACTCACTGGAGGGTAACCCTCATAACTCACTGGAGAAGAGCCTAATGCTGGGAAAGATTGAGGGCAAAAGAAGAATGGGACGACAGAGAATGAGGTGGCTGGATGGAGTCACTAAAGCAGTTGGCGTGAGCTTAAATGGACTCCAGAGGATGGTAGAGGACAGGAAGGCCTGGAGGAACATTGACCATGGGGTCGCAATGGGTCGGACACAACTTCGCAATTAACAACAATAAACCCTCATAATGTTCGCAGAGAAACTAGTCCAACCAGCATTGTGGTTGTCTCTGAAAAGAGGGAGAAGAAATACTTTTCCACTTCTTCAACTCACTCATGCCTTATGCATTTGTTGTTGAGAATCTAGAAAGAGTGCAGAGAAGAGCAACAAAGATGATTCGGGGACTGGAGGCTAAAACATATGAAGAACGGTTGCAGGAACTGGGTATGTCTAGTTTAATGAAAAGAAGGACTAGGGGAGACATGATAGCAGTGTTGCAATATCTCAGGGGCTGCCACAAAGAAGAGGGAGTCAAGCTATTCTCCAAAGCACCTGAGGGCAAGACAAGAAGCAATGGGTGGAAACTAACCAAGGAGAGAAGTAACTTAGAAGTAAGGAAAAATTTCCTGACAGAACAATTAACTAGTGGAACGACTTGCCTCCAGAAGTTCTGAATGCTCCAACAGTCAAAGTTTTTAAGAGGACGTTGGATAACCATTTGTCTGAAGTGGTGTAGGGTTTCCTGCCTAAGCAGTGGGTTGGACTAGAAGACCTCCAAAGTCCCTTCCAACTCTGTTATTCTATTCTGTTCATTTATCTTCTTTCCAGGAAGAAGCACAGGACAGAAAGTGGACCAAACATCTGGCGTTGTGACCGTTACTGAAGGACAATCTCTTTATCTCCGATGTGCCTATGAAGCACAATTAAGTAGCTCGAATTTCCCATTCTGGTACATTCAGCTTCCTGGTCAGTCTCTGAAGATCTTGTTGACCAATTTTAGCAACGATGCCCAAGGCTTCCAGGCTACTCACCATGAAATCAAGAAAAAGGGGACTTTCAACATGCTGAAACCAGCCATCCAGTTGAAGGACTCTGCTGTCTACTTCTGTGCATTTCAAGAGACACAGTGACAAGGAGCCGAAGGGCAGCCAATCAAAAACTGGAGAAAAAAGTATTAAGAGCAGAGACGAGGGGGGGGGGTGTCAGGGGGTGTTCTGCAATTGTCAACTCATTCACTTAACAACAGTGATTCTTTCAGACTCACATTTCAGGCTATGAATATCTCTCTTTCTCTATCCCTCTCACCAGGAGTGAGATCCAGTGGGTTCTGACAGGTTCTGGCGAACTGGTAGCAGAAATTTTGAGTAGTTCGGAGAACTGGAAAATACCACCTCTGGCTGGCCTCAGAGTGGGGAGGGAATGGAGATTTTGCAATATCCTTCCCCTGAAGTGGAGTGGGAATGGGGATTTTGCAGTATCCTTTCCCTAGAGCGGGGAGGGAATGGAGATTTTGCAGTATCCTTCCCCTGGAGTGGGGTGGGAATGGACTTTTTGCAATATCCTTGCCCTGGAGTGGAGTGGGAATGGGGATTTTGCAGTATCCTTCCCCTGGAGTGAGGTCTGAATGGAGATTTTGCAGTATCCTTCCCCTGGAGTGGGGAGGGAATGGGGATTTTGCAGTATCCTTCCCCTAGAGTGGGGAGGGAATGGGGATTTTGCAATATCCTTCCCCTGGAGTAGGGAGGGAATGGAGATTTTGCAGTATCCTTCTCCTGGAGTGGAGTGGGAATGGAGATTTTGCAGTATCCTTCCCCTGGAGTGAGGTCTGAATGGAGATTTTGCAGTATCCTTCCCCTGGAGTGAGGTCTGAATGGAGATTTTGCAGTATCCTTCCCCTAGAGTGGGGAGGGAATGGGGATTTTGCAGTATCCTTCCCCTGGAGTGGGGAGGGAATGGGGATTTTGCAGTATCCTTCCCCTGGAGTGGGGTGGGAATGGAGTTTTTGCAGTATCCTTGCCTTGGAGTGGAGTGGGAATGCGGATTTTGCAGTATTCTTCCCCTGGAGTGGAGTGGGAATGGAGATTTTGCAGTATCCTTCCCCTGGAATGGGGAGGGAATGGGGATTTTGCAGTATCCTTCTCCTGGAGTGGGGAGGGAATGGGGATTTTGCAGTATCCTTCCCCTGGAGTGGGTTGGGGATGAAGATTTTGCAGTATCCTTCCCCTGCCATGCCCACCAAGCCACGCCCACCAAGCCACACCCCGCCCACCTTGCCGTGCCCACAGAACCGGTAGTAAAAAAATTGGATTTCACCACTGCCTCTCACGTCTATTTATCTTCGCAGTTTCATCCCCGTTCACCTGGCCAGCAAGATATTTTTCTTTCAGAAATCGCCTTCAGCCCTGGGATCTGTCCTTCAACCCAGCTGCTTTCTTATGCCGCCTTTGAAACACACGGTGGCAATCTTGAGACAACCTGAGTTTTGCCAGGTGACACACACGATATCCTCTGTAGCACATACGCTCTGTGAACCATATCCTGTGGTTTGTCTTTCTTTTGCCACCAAATTTACATGTGAGAAGCCCATGTCTTTCTTGAAGTGAAATTTCTGCATCTCTTCCACAGCAAAATCAGTCAGAAAACTCTGAAGGTGACTTATACACCAGCTTTGAAATACTCCAAAGATTATTATTATTATTATTATTTTGGTTGCTAACCCCATCTTTCATCTGGAAAAAAATGTGGCTGTTTATCATCATTATCATCATCTCATTTTTAAGTAAGTATTTATTTCCTCACAATGTTTTTTTTAAAGTTTTATTTTATAACATATAAAAATTCCTATTTCAATTGAACAGTGTGTTGTTTGAGTACAATTCATTTTAGGAAATAAGTATTTACAGCAGTATTCATTACATTAGTATCAATTATAATAATAATAATAATAATAACAACAACAATAATAATAATAATAACAACAACAACAACAACAACAACAACAATGATATTTGTTTAACCAATTTCACATACCTTCCTTATATCATTGATCCTTCCATATATTTCCCTGTTTCTAGCTCTTGTTTCTAGGGACATGGTGGCTCAGTGGCTAAGACGCTGAGCTTGTCAATTAAAAGGTCGGCAGTTCAGCGGTTCGAATCCCTAGTGCCGTGTAACGGGGTGAGCTCCCGTTACTTGTCCCAGCTTCTGCCAACCTAGCAGTTCGAAAGCACATAAAAAAATGCAAGTAGAAAAATAGTGACCACCTTTGGTGGGAAGGTAACAGCGTTCCATGCACCTTTGGCATTTAGCCATGCTGGTCACATGACCATGGAGACAACTTTGGACAGCGCTGGCTCTTTGGCTTTGAAACGGAGATGAGCAATGCCTCCTAGAGTCGGGAACGATTAGCACATTATGTGTGAGGGGAACTTTTACCTTTCCCTGGCTCCTGTTTTTGTCAGCTAACCATTGATAAAATAAGCCCCAAGTCAAAAAAATATTCAATTTCTTTCTTTTCCTTAATTGTAAGTGTTAGCCTATCTATTTCTGCACATTCTAATATTTTTTTAAAATCATATTTTCATCTATTGGGATCTTTTCACTTTTCCATCGTTGTACAAATACAATTCTAGCTGCAGTCAGTACCTGTAAAATCAAATATACATTCCCTTTATTGTACTTGGGTAGAATGCCCAAGAAAAAGAAGACTTGGAATATTTTATGACCTGGGAATTTTTTTTTTTTACAAATGGCTAGTTGATAGATACAGAGGTTAGATGAGTGGATTTATGTGAAAATGTGGACTACATGGGAAAGAAAAACTGAGTAGTAAATACTTTGATGGTTATATAATTGATGTCAATATGGAAGATAGTATACTTTTTAATAGGTAGAGATAGATAGAATTGATTGGACACACAAGGAATCTGTCTTTGGATCAATATTATCTAATATATTTTTGTATGTTGATATGATTATAATAATAATAATAATAATAACAGAGTTGGAAGGGACCTTGGAGGTCTTCTAGTCCAACCCCCTACCCAGGCAGGAAACCCTACACCATTTCAGACAAATGGTTATCCAACATTTTCTTAAAAATTTCCAGTGTTGGAGCATTCACAACTTCTGCAGGCAACTTGTTCCACTTATTGATTGTTCTAACTGTCAGGAAATTTCTCCTTAGTTCGAAGTTGCTTCTCTCCTTAATTAGTTTCCACCCATTGCTTCTTGTTCTACCCTCAGGTGCTTTGAATAGAATAGAATAGAATTTTATTGGCCAAGTGTGATTGGACACACAAGGAATTTGTCTTGGTGCATATGCTCTCAGTGTACATAAAAGAAAAGATACGTTCATCAAGGTACAACATTTACAACACAATTGATGATCAATATATCAATATAAATCATAAGGATTGCCAGCAACAAGTTATAGTCATACAGTCATAAGTGGAAAGAGATTGGTGATGGGAACTATGAAACGATTAATAGTAGTGCAGATTTAGTAAATAGTCTGACAGTGTTGAGGGAATTATTTGTTTAGCAGAGTGATGGCCTTCGGGAAAAAACTGTTCTTGTGTCTAGTTGTTCTGGTGTGCAGTGCTCTATAGCGTCGTTTTGAGGGTAGGAGAATAGTTTGGAGAATAGTTTGACTCCCTCTTCTTTGTGGCAGCCCCTGAGATATTGGAACACTGATATCATGTCTCCCCTAGTCCTTCTTTTTATTAAACTAGACATACCCAATTCCTGCAACCATTCTTCATATGTTTTAGCCTCCAGTCTCCTAATCATCTTTGTTGCTCTTCTCGGCACTCTTTCTAGAGTCTCAACATCTTTTTTACATCGTGACGACCAAAACTGAATGCAATTTTCCAAGTATGGCCTTACCAAGGCATTATAAAGTGGTATTAACACTTCACATGATCTTGATTCTATCCCTCAGTTTATGCAGCCCAGAACTGTGTTAGCTTTTTTGGCAGCTGCTGCACACTGCTGGCTCATATCTAAATGGTTGTCCACTAGGACTCCAAGATCCCTCTCACAGTTACTACTAGAATAGAATAGAATAAATACAGAGGTACCAAATATACGGTACCTGTGCATTTTGGGGTTTTTTTATTTTTTTTATTTTGCCTAAATGTAGAACCTTACTTTTTTCACTGTTGAATTTCATTTTGTTAGATAATGTCCAATGTTCAAGTCTGTCAAGATCTTTCTGTATCTTGAGCCTATCTTCTGCAGTATTGGCTATTCCTGCCAGCTTGGTGTCATCTGCAGATTTGATGAGTTCCCCATCTATCCCCTTGTCCATGTCATTGATAATGATTATGATGATGTTTATATTTTAACACTTTGGATACCTAGAAAACATACTGTTCAATATAGAAATGAAATTTGCTATACAAAAACAATAAAAATATTAAAACATAAAAAAATGTCTCCGGTTTCAAAAATATGCTTTTATCATTTTTTTCCAGCCATGTATTATTTTTGTCCATTTTTTTCACTTTTGGACCTGTCTACCTCACCATGTTGAACTATAGGTTTTTGGCTAGATATACTGTATATTTGGTTGTTTAGGTTCCTTGAAATGAGGTAGAGTAGGATCCCCTGGAAAAAGGCTTGAAAAATGGACAGAAATATTGCAAGAACATGGACGGAGTATTTAACTGGAAGGAAGGATCTTTTGTGTAAATTTTCAGTATGTTTGGTGGAGAGCATGGTAGAAAGCATATAAAACCAGGAAGGAATTTGTCTATGGTAGCCCTCATAATTAGCATAGATGTTGTGACACAGCAAGAGAATCGGTCCAAGCAGCAGGAAGATTATTTCTGAAATAGAATAGAATAGAATAGAATAGAATAGAATGGAATGGAATGGAATGGAGTGGAGCGGAGCGGAACGGAACGGAACAGAACAGAACAGAACAGAACAGAACAGAATAGAATAGAATAGAATAGAATAGAATACTTTATTGGCCAAGTGGGATTGGACACACAAGGAATTTGTCTTTGGTGCAAAGGCTCTCAGTGTACATAAAAAGATAAGATACATTCGTCAAGAATCATAAGGTACAACACTTAATGATAGTCATAGGGTACAAATAAGCAATCAAATCATACTAGGAAACAATCGATATCAATATCAATCATCAGGATACAAGCAACAAAGTTACAGTCATGCAGTCATAAGTGGGAGGAGATGGGTGATAGGAACGATGAGAAGACTAATAGTAATAGTAAGGCAGCTTTAGTAAATAGTTCGACAGTGTTGAATTATTTGATTAGCAGAGTGATGGCATTTGGGAGAAAACTGTTCTTGTGTATAGTTGTTCTGGTGTGCAGTGCTCTGTAGCGTCGTTTTGAGGGTAGGAGTTGAAACAGTTTATATCCAGGATGTGAGGGATCTGTAGATACTTTCACAGCCCTCTTTTTGACTCGTGCAGTATACAGGTCCTCAATGGAATAGGGAAAAGGATCTATTTGCTGACGTCTCTTCATGTCTTCTGCATTATTTTCTGTCCAGGAAAAAGCACAGGACAATCTCTGAAGCAAACAACTGGGATTGTGACTGTTACTGAAGGACAACTTGTCTCTCTCAATTGTTCTTATGAAGCACAGTTTAAAGACACACATTACGTATTCTGGTACATTCAGCTTCCCGGTCAACTTCCCGAATTGCTTTTGGCATCTTATTCGGAACAAGCTCCAGGATTCCAAGCTACTCACGTTTCCCATGAAAACAAGCAAAAAGGGACGTTCAACATGCAGAAACCAGCTATCCAGTTGAAGGACTCCGCTGTCTACTTCTGTGCCTTCAAAGATACACAGTGAGAGGAAGCAGAAGGCGGGCCAATCAAAAATAGGAAGAAAAAAAAAAAGAATGAAGCGACAAGGGAAATTTTGCAATTGGTGCCTCTGTGCTCCAGGCTTAAAATAGCTCCTGATCTTCTTGTCCATAATACCAGCCAGGCCAAAGAAGGAAGCTGGGTTTTGTTTTGGTTTTGTTTTTCATTTTTTCGGCCAATTGAGCAGAAACTGCTAAAATCCTCATCTTTTTCTTTCTTTCTTTCTTTCTTGTTTCTGAGATGTTGCAATTCTTGATATCTTGGGTCTAGAAAATTTGGAACTTTGTCGCCTTCGTCAAGATCTGGGTTTAGCATATAAAATCATCCGTTGTAATGTCCTTCCTGTCAATGACTTTTTTAGTTTCAATAATAATATCACAAGAGCTATCAACAGATTTAAACTCAATGTCAACCGCTCCAGTTTAGATTGCAGAAAACACGATTTCTGTAACAGAATTGTATATACTTGGAATTCATTACCTGACTCTGTGGTTTCTTCTCATAACCCCAAAGGCTTTACTCAAAAACTGTCCACGGATACTGATTGGATTATTTGACTGAGGAAAGAGTTTTGAATATAGAAGGTTATGGTCTGTTATATGGGTGGCATGCTTATTTATTATATGATAAGAAAGTAGATAAAATATTTAAAAATAATATAATTAGAAATGCATTATTGAGGGTCTGGAGGAAATATCAATATAAATTAGATGGAAAGATTCCAATATGGGCAATCCCGAGATACATGATAGAAAATATAAATATATATCAAAAGATGGAGGTAGTTACCTATAAAGAACTTCTTTGTATGGAAAAGGGGGAATTACAATTAAAATCCAGAGAAAAGATGGGGGAAGAAGGGAAAAATTATACATGGTTCAAATATGGACAATTACAAGCTAGATGGAAACTAGATCAAAAAATAGGTGTTAAGCAAACTGAGGATAATTTGTTAAAACAAATGAGAGATCAAGGCCAACAGCATATTAAGAGGTTGTATAGTGTATTAGTAGAAATAGACTCAGAGACTGAACTGGTTAAGGATTGTATGATTAAGTGGGCACAAAATTTTCAGCATGTTGGAATGTTGATAATGTTGGAAACTTGGGAAAGAATTTGGGTGAGGAATGTGAAATTTACACAAGCGCAAAATATGAGAGAAAATTTTTATAAGATGTTTTATAGATGGCATTTAGACCCCAAAAAGTTGTCATGTATGTATTCTAATGTACAGGCTAAATGTTGGAGATGCGACTGTGAAGATGCCACTTATTACCATATATGGTGGACTTGTAAAAAAGTTAAAGCATTTTGGATTAAAGTATGGTGGATCATGCAGAATATTTTGAAAAAGAAGATTAAGTTTACTCCGCAGTTCTTTCTATTAGGAATAATTATGGATTGTACAGCTATAGAGACTAAATTGATCTTGAACTTAATAACAGCCGCAAGACTTTTGATTGCTCAATATTGGAAGAAAGAAGAATTACCTACAATTGAAGAATGGACACTTAAAGTATCAAATCTGGCAGAAATGGCTAAAATCTCTGCTTATTTGAAAGACTATACACAAGAAAAATATATTTTAGAATGGAAAATGTGGATTGATTATATTCAAAATAAGTATCAGATAAAAAAATATCAAATAGCATATGAGTAAATTTAGGAAATATTTTGTATTAGATATATTTCTGAAGGAGAGGGGAATTGAGAGTGTGATTAAGTGTGGAGTGACTAGAGATTATAATTTAGGAATTATTTTGGATTATGATTGTTAGTTTTGATACCCTGCATTTTGTTCTGGGAAGTCGGGGTGGGGGTGAGGGGTAAGGGGAGGGAACTGGGGGTTGAGGGTAGAGATGGAGTGATGGTTAATGTACAGGGATTATTGAAGAATTAATGTAGGGTCGGATCTGCCCAGTTACCATTTAGAATGGTGGGGAGGGAGAAAAGAGAGAGTAGGAGGTAGGAAAGAGGAGAAGAGGAAGGAAGAGGGGTAGAAGAGGGAGAAGGAGTGCAGGGTGGAGGGAGGAGAGGATGTAGATAAGAGAAGGAGAGGAAGGTTTGGAAAGAAGGCAGAAGAAGGTAGAAGAGGGAAGAGAGTTAAAAAGGGGGGTGGTGACTGGGCAAGCACGACTAATTGTATATAATTGTACATTGGATGAATTATTTGATATGATTGTAAAAATAAAACTTTTTTATAAAAAAAAACAAAACAACTGTCCATGGTTGACCTCACCACTTTCCTAAGAGGACTCTAAGGGGCGTGCATAAGAGCACAAACGTGCCTACCGTTCCTGTCCTACTGTTTCTTCCCCTATGTATATATATGTTTTTAGTACCTCGTTTCTCCTCATATATACGTTCATATATTATATAACCCTTTATTTATCCTTGTATATATATATTGTTATATTGTTATGACAAATAAATAAATAAATAAATAAATAAATAAAATAAATTCTGTTTCCCTGTGACATTATGCCTTTTGACTTTTTGTTGTTAGCTGCGAAGTCGTGTCCGACCCATCGCGACCCCATGGACAATGTTCCTCCAGGCCTTCCTGTCCTCTACCATCCTCTGGAGTCCATTTAAACTCATGCCTACTGCTTCAGTGACTTTTGACTAGTGAAGTCTTAGCTTCAAGCTTCTTAGCTTGTTCACCGAGCCTCACGGAAACTTGTCGATCAGAAAAGTCGGCAGTTTGGCGGTTCGAATCCCCAGTACAGGTCTCCTGAAGTGGTGGGTTTCGGACAATTTTACTACCGGTTCTGTGGGTGTAGCTTGGTGAGCATGGCAGGGGAAGGATACTGTAAAATCTCCATTCCCACCCCACTCCGGGAAAGGTTACTGCAAAATCCCCATTTCCTCCCGATCAGCCGGGACTTGGGAAGCAGAGAATAGATGGGGGCAGGGCCAGTCAGAATTTTTACTACTGGTTCTCCGAATTACTCAAAATTTCTACTTCCAGTTCTCCAGAACTGGTCAGAACCTGCTGAAACCCACCTCTGGTCTCCTGCATGAGGAGGGGGTTGACTATTCTTTAATATATTCTGTCTGGAACCCGCATATCGGACATTAATACAATTGAACGAGTCCAGAAATATTTCACAAGAAAATATTTCCTCGACTCCTCTGCTCACAACAAAATACCTTATGCCACGAGACTTGAAATTTTGGACTTAGACAACTTAGAACTTCGCCATCTTCAATCTGACCTAAGCATAGTACATAAAATCATCTGCTACAATGTCCTACCAGCCAATGAATACTTCAGCTTCAACCACCACAATACAAGAGCACACAATAGATACAAACGCATGGTAAACTGATCCAAACTGGACTGCAGCAAATACGACTTCAGTAACAGAGTTGTCAACGCCTGAAATGCACTACCTGACACTAGTTTCTTCCCCAAATCCCCAAAACTTGAACCTTAGACTGTCTACTGTAGACCTCACCCCGTTTCTAAGAGGTCTGTAAGGGGCGTGCATAAGCACACCAGCGTGCCTACCATCCCTGTCCTAATGTTTCCTTTTATTCATACCCTTTACATGTGTTTATAATTATGTTTACAATTGTATCTGTCAATAAAATGCATGCTTGATGAAAATAAATAAATAAAATAAAGTAAAATAAAATAAATAAAATAAAATAAAATAAAATACTTCCAAGGTCCCTTCCAAATCCGTTACTTGAGAGTCGAGATATGTACAATTTTATTAAACCATTAGAATAGAATAGAATCACAAGAAAAAAAAAGAAAAAAAGAAAAGTTTGAGAAAGCTCAAACAGCCCAAGGAGCGACTGATCCAGTTCTACAGAGGAATTATTGAGTATTTCATTTGCACCTCTATAACTGTCTGGTTCGGTTCTGCAACCCAACAAGAAAAACACAGACTTCAGAGGATCACTCGAACTGCAGAAAAAATAATTGCTACCAACCTGCCTTCCATTGAAGACTTATATACTGCACGAATCAGAAAGAGGGCTGTGAAAATATTTACAGATCCCTCACATCCTGGACATAAACTGTTTCAACTCCTACCATCAAAATGACGCTATAGAGCATTGCACACCAGAACAACTAGACACAAGAACAGTTTTTTCCCGAAGGCCATCACTCTGCTAAACAAATAATTCCCTCAACAACCTCAAACTATTTACTAAATCTACACTACTATTAATCTTCTCATCGTTTTCATCACCAATCTCTTTCCACTTATGACTGTATGACTGTAACTTTTTGTTGCTGTCATTAAGGGTTAAATTGCAACCTATGACCATCATTTGTGTTGTAAATGTTGTACCTTTGATGAAGGTATTTTTTTTCTTTTTTTTTCTTTTATGTACACTGAGAGCATATTTACCAAAACAAATTCCTTGTGTGTCCAATCACACTTGGCCAATAAAATTCTATTCTATTCTATTCTAAACCATTATTACTCTTATTAGATACATAACAATGTGAAATCACAGCTGCCAGTTCATTAACTAGTGTTGAGCTTCATTTGCAAGGCACACAAAGATCGGCAGAGGAGTTCTAAAAGTGAATTGCTTTGAAATCCTCCAAATCATATTTTGGGGATAGTACCCCATTATTCATCTGGAAAAATGTTTCTTATCACCATCATCATCATCTCACTTTTAAGTTAGGAGTTCTTCACAATGTTTGACTACATCAGGGTTCTGTTTGACCTCGGGGGGGGGAGGTGGGTGTGGCCATGGTGGGCCACCTCGAAATCACTCGTGTTGGGGGCGCCTGTGGCGGCCCGAGGGTTCTGTCAGCAAACATGGAGCTCTGTTGTCACTGGAAGAGACCCCGTAGGCTGGTTCTTCGCCGTTTCCAGGGTGGCCCTGCAGGCCAGATTTGTTCTGATGCCACTCCCCAAACACGACGAGCCCTGTGATGTGAACTCAAGAGATTCCTTTATTAGGAGTGCCAGCAGCCTTGGCAAAAAGTTTCTATCACCACAGGCTAATAAATATGTCCGGCAGGGAGATGAATAGTTGTCTGCCATATCTATTCATCTCTACCCTCTGCCTTGTATCCCCAGAGCTAGGGTGGGGCTTTGCTAGCAGTGGTGGCTCTTCTGTCCCAAGGATCGGCCCACAGATTTCCACTGCTCTCCTCTCCTCTGCCTTCTGTGCAGCCATGTATCAGGCACTGGACCCAGTTGTTCTTCCTCTTCTTCATCAACAACCACCAGACCTGGGGGTTGTTGAATCTCCATCTGAGATCTGACGGACAGCCCAGGCTCCACCTCTCTCTTGTTGTGTCTCCCCCCTCAGAGCCCTCCCTCTCTCTCTCCCCCCTCTGCCAGCTCCATTCCCTCTTCCCCCTCAGAGCCCCCAGGTTGTCCTGATGTTGATCCTGACTCCCATGCCGCCTCCTCCTCCTCTGATTCATCTGCTGGAGGGGCTGGTGGTCTGCTGGAGGGGCTGGTGGTCAACAGGGCACAAGATTAAGCACTCCGCGGGCATTTTCTGGCCTGTGGGCCTTGACTCCTGGACTACAGTTTTCAGCTATACGTTGTGTTTCGACATATCTTGTGTTTAGCTTCCTTAAAACAGGTAGAATAGGATCCCCTGGAAGATTCTGGGAAATTGGCATTAAATTATCTGGAAGGAATTACACAACAAGAACAGATGTATTTAGTTGAAAAGAAGGTTGTGGGTGCAGGTTCAGTGTGTTTGTTGATGGGCATGAGGTAAAAAATGTAAAACCATGAAGGAATTTGTGCAAGCTGAATCTCAGAATCAGCAGTGGAGTGTGCAGACGGTAAGAAAATAAGTCCAAGCAGCACCAGCTTCAAAAGTAGTAGAAAGACTTACCTCTCCAGCTAATGTCAGGTCTTCTCCATTATTTTCTGACCAGAAGGATGCACAGGACAGTCGGTGAAGCAAACATCTGGCTGTCCAACTGCTTCTGAAGGAAAACATCTGCCTCTCAGTTGTTCCTATGAAACACAATATATTTAATTTAATTTAATTTATTTATTTTGTCAATCATATATAAGATAACGGGTAAAAGTATAACCATAATTTGGATACATGAAAAGACTAAGTAAAAAGGAATATTAGGACAGGGACGGTAGGCACTCAGGTGCACTTATGCACACCCCTTACAGACCTCTAAGGATTGGGGTGAGGTCAACAGTAGTGTTGTGGCTCCTGCCCGAAAGTGCCTTGGAGCCGGGCCTGCTGCCAGAAAGTGACTCAGAGCCGGGCCTGCTGCCAGAAAGTGATTTGGACAGTGAGGGAGAAGGGCCGTCAGGACTTATCTCGGAAGCACCGGCCTCCATGGATCAGCTCCAGGAGCCAGAAGCAGGCCAAGCGAAAGGGATAACGAGGCCTCCTTCTCCTGACTCTTCCCCCCCACCCAGGCCATGCCTGCAGACCCAGCTGACAGCAATCAGGCTTGGCTCAATCCCAGGTTTTGTAGAGGAGAGAAGGGAACGATAGAAACAGGAGAGGGGCAGGCCTAGGAAGTGCTGAGACATGGAGCCACACCCCACAGGATATAAAAGGCAGCAAGAGCTGATGTGTCTCTTTGTATCAGGCAAATCCACGGATTGACTAGAGCTGAAGGTTGTGAGTCACCAGCGTCTTGGCAGCTATCGAGGGCTCTTGGCAGACGCTGATTCTTTTGTTGACAGAGCGATAAGAGCTGGCTAATTAAGCCATCGTTTGGACGGATGTGAGGAGGACACAACAAGTAGACAGTTTAAGCTTAAAGTTTTGGGGGTTTGGGAAAGAAACTACAGAGTCAGGTAGTGCATTCCAGGCATCAACCACTCTGTTAGAGAAGTCATATTTTCTGCAATTGAGTTTGGAGCGGTTTACCTTGAGTTTGTATCTATTATTTAATATAATATAATAACAGAGTTGGAAGGGACCTTGGAGGTCTTCTAGTCCAACCCCCTGCCCAGGCCGGAAACCCTACACCATTTCAAACAAATGGCTAGCCAACATTTTCTTAAAAATTTGCTCGTGTATTGTTGTGGTTGAAGCTGAAGTAGTCATTGACAAGTAGGACATTGTGGTAGATAATTGTATGTACTGTGCTTAGATCAGACTGAAGTCGGCGTAGTTCTAAATTGTCTAATCCCAAAATTTGGAGTCTGGTGGCATATGGTATTTTATTGCGGGTAGGGGAGTTTCACTTTTAAGTAAGTATTTATTTGTTCACAGTGATAGAATATAGGTTTTGGCTGGGCATATAGAATAGAATAGAATAGAATAGAATAGAATAGAATAGAATAGAATAGAATAGAATAGAATAGAATAGAATAGAATAGAATTTTATTGGCCAAGTGTGATTGGACACACAAGGAATTTGTCTTGGTGCATATGCTCTCAGTGTACATAAAAGAAAAGATATGTTCATCAAGGTACAACATTTACAACACAATTGATGATCAATATATCAATATAAATCATAAGGATTGCCAGCAACAAGTTATAGTCATACAGTCATAAGTGGAAAGAGATTGGTGATGGGAACTATGAAACGATTAATAGTAGTGCAGATTCAGTAAATAGTCTGACAGTGTTGTTGGAATTATTTGTTTAGCAGAGTGATGGCCTTCGGGAAAAAACTGTTCTTGTGTCTAGTTGTTCTGGTGTGCAGTGCTCTATAGCGTCGTTTTGAGGGTAGGAGTTGAAACAGTTTATGTCCAGGATGCGAGGGATCTGCAAATATTTTCACGGCCCTCTTCTTGATTCGTGCAGTATACAGGTCCTCAATGGAAGGCAAGTTGGTAGCAATTATTTTTTCTGCAGTTCTAATTATCCTCTGAAGTCTGTGTTTTTCTTGTTGGGTTGCAGAACCGAACCAGACAGTTATAGAGGTGCAAATGACAGACTCAATAATTCCTCTGTAGAATTGGATCAGCAGCTCCTTGGGCAGTTTGAGCTTCCTGAGTTGGCGCAGAAAGAACATTCTTTGTTGTCCTTTTTTAATGATGTTTTTGATGTTAGCTGTCCATTTGAGATCTTGCGATATGATAGAACCCAGAAATTTGAAGGTTTCTACTGTTGATACTGTGTTGTCAAGTATTGTGAGAGGTGGAAGTATGGAAGGGTTTTTCCTAAAGTCTACCACCATTTCTATGGTTTTGAGTGTGTTCAGTTCCAGATTGTTTTGGTTGCACCACAAGGCTAGTCGTTCGACCTCTCGTCTATATGCGGATTCGTCATTGTCTCGAATGAGACCAATCACTGTTGTGTCATCTGCGAACTTCAGTAGATTAACAAATGAATCATTGGAGATGCAGTCATTGGTATACAGAGAGAAGAGAAGTAGGGAGAGCACACAGCCTTGGGGGGCCCCTGTGCTAATTGTACAGGTATTTGATGTGATCTTGCTTAGCTTCACCTGCTGCTTCCTGTTTGTTAGGAAGCTTGTGATCCACTTACAAGTCTGTTCCGGTACCTGTAGCTGGTTTAGCTTAGTTAGAAGAATGTCTGGAATGATGGTATTGAATGCTGAACTAAAGTCTACAAAGAGGACCCTTGCATAGGTCTTTGGAGATTCAAGATGTTGTAGGATGTAGTGCAGAGCCATATTAACAGCATCATCTGTTGATCTATTTGCTCGGTATGCAAATTGCAAGGGGTCTAAGAGTGGATTCGTGATGGTTTTCAGGTAGGAAAGCACTAGCCTTTCAAAGGTTTTCATGACTACAGATGTTAGAGCAACTGGTCTGTAGTCATTCAGTTCCTTGATGGTGGGCTTCTTCGGCACTGGGATGATGGTAGAGCGTTTGAAGCAAGAAGGAACATAGCACATCTCTAGTGATTTATTGAAAATATGGGTGAAGATGGGGGCCAATTGGTCAGCACAGACTTTTAAGCAAGAAGGAGTTATCTTGTCTGGGCCTGGAGCTTTTCCTGGCTTTTGTCTGTGAAATACGTCCTGCACTTCCTTTTCTGTGATCACTAGGGGTTGTGAACCCAATGAAATGTGGTCAGTTGTAGGAGGCTTGGCTGTTGTTGGTTTGTCTGAGATAGGGGTTATGGAGATAGGTGACTGTAGTTTCCTTTCAAACCTGCAGTAAAACTCATTCAGGTCATCTGCCAGTTGTTGAGTTGTTTATCTTGAGTTGTTTAGATCTTGAGTTGTTTAGATTCCTTGAAATCAGGTAGAATAGGATACTCCAGAAGATAGGCTCAAGATACAGAAAGATCTTGACAGACTAGAACATTGGGCGCTATCTAACAAAATGAAATTCAACAGTGAAAAAAATAAGATTCTACATTTAGGCCAAAAAAACAAAATGCACAGGTACTGGATATGTGGTACCTTGCTCAATAATAGTAACTGTGAGAGGGATCTAAATGGAGTCCTAGTGGACAACCATTTAGATATGAACCAGCAGTGTGCAGCAGCTGCCAAAAAAGCTAACACAGTTCTGGGCTGCATAAACAGAGGGATAGAATCAAGATCACGTGAAGTGTTAATACCACTTTATAATGCCTTGGTAAGGCCACACTTGGAATACTGCATTCAGTTTTGGTCGCCACGAAGTAAAAAAGATGTTGAGACTCTAGAAAGAGTGCTGAGAAGAGCAACAAAGATGATTAGGGGACTGGAGGCTAAAACATATGAAGAACGGTTGCAGGAACTCGGTATGCCTAGTTTAATAAAAAGAAGGACTAGGGGAGACATGATAGCAGTCTTCTAATATCTCAGGGGTTGCCACAAAGAAGAGGGAGTCAAGCTATTCTCCAAAGCACCTGAGGGTAGAACAAGAAGCAATGGGTGGAAACTAATCAAGGAGAGAAGCAACTTTGAACTAAGGAGAAATTTCCTGACAGTTAGAACAATTAATAAGTGGAACAACTTGCCTGCAGAAGTTGTGAATGCTCCAACACTGGAAATTTTTAAGAAAATGTTGGATAACCATTTGTCTGAAATGGTGTAGGGTTTCCTGCCTAAGCATGGGGTTGGGCACACCCACTTTACAACATAAGGTGGCAATCTTGAGTCAACATGACAGTTATCAGATGACACATAATACCTTCTGCAGTGAACATGCTCTTTGAACCATATCCTGTGGTTTGTCTTCCTTTTACCATCAAATTTAGATGCCGTAAGTAAACTTATTTGTGAACAAGAAGAGTTGTGTAACCTCTCAGAGCCAAGTTGGCAGCGAAGCTCTGAAGGTGACTGCTCCAGCCCTGAAGTTCTCCAAAATGGTGATAATAATCCATTCCTTACCTGGAAAAATGTGGCTGTGGCCTCTGTTCATCATCTTCATCATCATCTCACTTTTAAGTACGTATTTATTCTTCACTATTTCATTAGGGATGCGGTGGCTCAGTGGCTAAGTCTGAGTTTGTCAATTGAAAGGTCGGCAGTTCAGTGGTTCGAATCCCTAGTGCTGCATAATGGGGTGAGCTCCCATGACTTGTCCCAGCTTCTGCCAACCTAGCAGTTCGAAAGCATGTAAAAAATGCAAGTAGAAAAATAGGGACCATCTTCGATGGGAAGGTAACAGCATTCCATGCACTTTTGGTGTTTCGTCATGCCGGCCACATTACCATGTAGACCTCTTCAGACAGTGCTGGCTCTTCGGCTTAGAAACGGAGATGAACACCACCCCCTAGAGTCGGGAACGACTAGCACATATGTGCGAGTGCAACCTTTACCCTTACCTCTTTTAGATTATAGGTTTTGACTGGCTGTATCTTGAGCTGTTCAGGTTCCTTGAACTCTGGTAGAATAGGATCCCCTGGAAGATATTTGGGACATTAATATTAAATCATCTGCAAGGAATTTCAAGAACAATGGATGTAATTGGATGGAATGGAGGTGGCATGTGTGTGTGAGTGTGTGTGTCAAGTGTACTTGGTGGGGGACATGATTGAAAGAATATAAAGCTGGGAAGGAATTTTTCCAGGTTATCCCTCTGTTGTGCCTCATCCTCCCTCCTCTCCTCAGCCGGGCCCCTCCTGTCTCCTCCCGGGCCTGCTATCAGATTTAGAGTCTGGTAATGAAGATGAACGGCCTGTCCTGCCTCCAGCCCCCGGCCCTGGTCCCATGCCAGTGGGAGTGGGACACAACACCCTCATAGTTAGCACTGATGTGTGTAGACACCAAGAAAGTAAGTCCAAGCAGCACCAAGGTTGTTTCTGAAATGAGGGAGAAGGTCCTCCTTGTCCATCTCTCTAAGTAAACTCATGCCTTCTCCATTCTTTTCTGTCCAGGAAGAAGCACAGGACAGTCGGTGAAGCAAACATCTGACATTGTGACTGTTACTGAAGGGCAACCTGTCTCTCTCAATTGTTCCTATGAAGAATCATCCAGTAGCGTAAATTACCCATTTTGGTACATTCAACATGCTGGTCAGCCTCTAGAGATCTTGTTGAATGAATTTGATAACAAGGCTCAAGGTTTCCAGGCAACTCATGTTAAAAAGCAACGAAAAGGGACTTTCAACATGCAGAAGCCAGCCATCCTGCTGAAAGACTCTGCTGTCTACTTCTGTGCTTTTAGTGAGACACAGTGAGAGGAAGCAGAAGGGGAGCCAATCAAAAACAGGAGAAAAAATATTTCTCAATTGTTCCTACGAAGCACAGTTGAGTGGCTCATTTTGCGCACATTGGTACCACCTCTGATAAAGATGATGTCCAACATTACTCACCATGAAAGAAAGAAAAGTGGGACTTACAATTTAGAAGGGCCTCTGTGGCTCAGGCTGCTAATGCAGTCTGTTATTAACAGCAGCTGCCTGCAATTACTGCAGGTTCTAGTCCCACCAGGCCCAAGGTTGACTCAGCCTTCCATCCTTTATAAGGTAGGTAAAATGAGGACCCAGATTGTTGGGGGCAATAAGTTGACTTTGTATATAAATATACAAATAGAATGAAGACTATTGCTAACATAGTGTAAGATGCCCTGAGTCTTCGGAGAAGGGCGGGATATAAATGCAAATAAATAAATAAATAAAAAAAAGAGCCATTGTGGCACAGTGGTTAGAATGCAGTTTCATAGGCTATGTCTGCTGACAGCCAGCTGACAGCAGTTTGGCAGTTCGATTCTCATCAGCTCAAGGTTGACTCAGCTTTCCATCCTTCCGAGGTCGGTAAAATGAGGACCCAGATTATTGGGGGCAATAGGCTGACTCTGTAAACCGCCTAGAGAGGGCTGTAAAAACACTGTGAAAGGAGTACCTAAGCTTAAGTGCTATTGCTCTTGGTACAATCTAGGGAAAGATGCCAGTCAATGGAAGGATTCTGCTGTCTGTTTCTATGCCGTCAAAGACACAATGAGATGAAGGAGAAAGGGAGCCAATCAAAAAACAAGAGAAACAAATTTAGAAGAGAGATGGGGAAATTTACTTTTATGCCACATGGATTTCGAAATTCTTCTCAAGGCTGAAAATAACTCCTGATCACCTTGTTTACTGAACAAGAGAAATAGCTGGGCCAGAGACATAGTGTTTTATTGCCAATTGAAACGAACCTGTTATAACCAACATTTTTTTTCTTTCTTTTCCCCCCCTAATGTCCTGCAATTTGGTTTCCCTGTGGCATTATTCCTCTGTTGAACAAGAGGAATATCTGAAATGTCAGAGTTTGTTGCAAAAATCAAACCCAGAAAGCACACACAGGCAGACCTGAGGCAGCAGGATTCATTAACTTGTTTATATACACAATAATAATGAAGTTAATGTACAATACCGATATAGAAGATTCTTCCAATGTAGCAATTACAAGCAAAACACCAGGCAGGAGAGAACAGTTAGTTTCATTTCAGCAAAGATGCAATCTCTGCTGAAATTTCGTTTCAGTTTCTGTTTTGTTTCTCAGCACAGCACAGAGCTGAGCCACACCCTGCCTCCAAACTGTTTCATCTCCCATTGGCTGACTTAGTTGCTATGTCTAGTCATTGGTTGACTTTGTTACCATGTCTCTGCCAGTTCATGAATAATCTGACATGTAAGCACTTATCTCCCTACTTATTCAAGGAAGGCTTTCATATCATTTAGGTGACAAGAGTTGTAAATTGGCTATGCAGAAGAACTTTGAATGTAGGGAATTCATCTTTCCATTTTAACCAGTTCTGACTCTAAAATGACTAATCCCAACTCACATTTCATATTATGTAGATTCTCTCTCCTCTCTCTCTCCCTCTCTCTCTTTCTCTCTTTCTCTCACCTATTTATAGTCCCAATTCCCTCTCTTTCATAGCGCCAACATGAAAGAGAGACAGAAATCACTGTCAACATTTGAATCCTTCCTTCAGTTTGGCTCCTTCCTTGTGCAGATTTTCTCTCTCTCTGTATCTTTCATTTTTTCTCTCTCATTCTCTCTGTTTTTCACCTATTTATAGTCCCAATTCCCTCCTTTTCATCTCGCCAACAGTGTCAGAAATCGCTGTCAACATTTGAATCTTTCCTCCTTCCTTATGTAGATTCTCTCTCTCTCTCTCTCTCTCTCTCTCTCTCTCTCTCTCATTCTCTCTCTCATTCTCTCTCTCTCATTCTCTCTCTCTCTCTCATTCTCTCTCTCATTCTCTCTCTCTCTCATTCTCTCTCTCACCTATTTATAGTCCCAATTCCCTCCCTTTCATCTCACCAACAGTAATCAGTTCTGACTCTAAAATGACTAATCCCAACTCACATTTCATATTATGTAGATTCTCTCTCCCTCCCTCTCTCCCTCTCTCTCTCTCTCTTTCTTTCTCTCTCTCTCTCATTCTCTCTCTTTCTCACCTATTTATAGTCCCAATTCCCTCCCTTTCATATCGCCAACAGTGTCAGAAATCACCATCAACATTTGAATCCTTCCTTCAACTTGGCTCCTTCCTTGTGTAGATTTTCTCTCTCTGTGTGTATCTTTCATTCTTTCTCTCTCCTTCTCTCTGTTTTTCACCTATTTATAGTCCCAATTCCCTCCCTTTCATCTTGCCAACAGTGTCAGAAATCACTGTCAACATTTGATTCCTTCCTCCTTTCTTATGTAGATTCTCTCTCTCTCTCTCTCTCTCTCTCTCTCTCATTCTTTCTCTCTCTCTCACCTATTTATAGTCCCAATTCCCTTCCTTTCATCTCATCAACAGTAACCGGTTCTGACTCTAAAATGACTAATCCCAACTCACATTTCATATTATGTAGATTCTCTCTCCCTCCCTCTCTCCCTCCCTCTCCCTCTCTTTCTTTCTCTCTCTCTCTCATTCTTTCTCTTTCTCATCTATTTATAGTCCCAATTCCCTCCCTTTCATCTCACCAACAGTGTCAGAAATCAGCGTCAACATTTGAATCCTTCCTCCTTCTTTATGTAGATTCTCTCTCTCTCTCTCTCGCTCTCATTCTCTCTTTCTCTCTCATTCTCTCTCTCTCTCTCTCTCTCTCATTCTCTCTTTCTCTCTCATTCTTTCTCTTTCTCTCTTATTCTCTCTCTTTCTCACCTATTTATAGTCCCAATTCTCTCCCTTTCATCTCACCAAGTGTCAGAAATCACCGTCAACATTTGAATCCTTCCTCCTTCCTTATGTAGATTCTCTCTCTCTCTCTCTCTCATTCTCTCTTTCTCTCTCATTCTTTCTCTCTCTCTCTCATTCTCTCTCTTTCTCACCTATTTATAGTCCCAATTCCCTCCCTTTCATCTCACCAACGGTAACTGGTTCTGACTCTAAAACGACTAATCCCAACTCACATTTCATATTATGTAGATTCTCTCTCTCTCTCCCCTTCTCTCTCCTTCTCTCTGTTTTCACCTATTTATAGTCCCAATTCCCTCCCTTTCATCTTGCCAACAGTGTCAGAAATCACTGTCAACATTTGATTCCTTCCTCCTTTCTTATGTAGATTCTCTCTCTCTCTCTCTCTCTCTCTCTCTCTCATTCTTTCTCTCTCTCTCACCTATTTATAGTCCCAATTCCCTTCCTTTCATCTCATCAACAGTAACCGGTTCTGACTCTAAAATGACTAATCCCAACTCACATTTCATATTATGTAGATTCTCTCTCCCTCCCTCTCTCCCTCCCTCTCCCTCTCTTTCTTTCTCTCTCTCTCTCATTCTTTCTCTTTCTCATCTATTTATAGTCCCAATTCCCTCCCTTTCATCTCACCAACAGTGTCAGAAATCAGCGTCAACATTTGAATCCTTCCTCCTTCTTTATGTAGATTCTCTCTCTCTCTCTCTCGCTCTCATTCTCTCTTTCTCTCTCATTCTCTCTCTCTCTCTCTCTCTCATTCTCTCTTTCTCTCTCATTCTTTCTCTTTCTCTCTTCTCACCTATTTATAGTCCCAATTCTCTCCCTTTCATCTCACCAAGTGTCAGAAATCACCGTCAACATTTGAATCCTTCCTCCTTCCTTATGTAGATTCTCTCTCTCTCTCTCTCTCTCTCATTCTCTCTTTCTCTCTCATTCTTTCTCTCTCTCTCTCATTCTCTCTCTTTCTCACCTATTTATAGTCCCAATTCCCTCCCTTTCATCTCACCAACAGTAACTGGTTCTGACTCTAAAACGACTAATCCCAACTCACATTTCATATTATGTAGATTCTCTCTCTCTCTCCCCCTCCCTCTCTCATTCTCTCTGTTTTTCACCTATTTATAGTCCCAATTCCCTCCCTTTCATCTCGCCAACAGTGTCAGAACAGTGTCAGTCCCAAGCGGGACTGGCTTAATTTTTTTAATTCTTTGAATTTTAATAATTTTAATTGGGGTATTTTAATTATGGGTCAAATTTGACAGTTTTAAATTTCTCGGCCATTAATATAATATGTTATTTTAATTGTTGTTTTGATCTGTATATTGTATTGTTTTAAATTTGGCTGTACACCGCCCTGAGTCCTTCGGGAGAAGGGCGGTATAAAAATCTAAATAATAAATAAATAAATAAAATAAATAAGAAATCACTGTCAACATTTGATTCCTTCCTCCTTTCTTATGTAGTTTCTCTCTCTCTCTCTCTCTCATTCTCTCTCTCTCTCATTGTCTCTCTTTCTCACATATTTATAGTCCCAATTCCATCCCTTCCATCTCACCAACAGTGTCACAAATCGCCGTCAACATTTGATTCCTTCCTTCAACTTGGCTGCTTCCTTACATCTGCTTTAAAACACAGGGTGGCAATCTTGAGCCAAAGCAAGTCTTACCAGCTCACACACACACACACACACACACACACACACACATGTTATCTTCTGTAGCACCTATGCTCTGTGAACCACATTCTGTGGTTCCTCTTCTTTTTGCCACCAGTCCAACAGCCAAGTTATTTATGAAGGGAAAGTGTAGAAACTCTCATAGCAAAGTGAAGCTCTGGAAGTGACAACCTCAGCTTTGAAGTCCTCCAAAGAATAATTTTTTTTGGAAGGTCGTGCTGCATTATTCACCTGGAGAAATGTGGCTGAGGTCTCTGCTCATCCTCATCCTCATTGCCACCATTTTACTTTTAAGTGAGTATTTATCTTTTCACAATGTCAGACTACATGTTAGCTCTGGAAGCCATCTTTTCTTTGGATCTTCGGGGCTGCCACATTTAGGGACACTACAATTTTTGACCGGGCATAACTTCTGTTGTTTAGGTTCCTTGAAATCAAGTAAAATAGAATCCTCTGGATGATTTCTGAGAAATTGGCCATAAATTATCTGCAAAGGAATTTCAAAAACAAGAAGAGAAGTATTTAGCTGGAAAGATGATTGTTAGTGTCTGTCTCTCTGTCTCTGTCTCTGTCTCTGTCTCTGTCTCTGTCTCTGTCTCTGTCTCTTTCTCCCTGTCTCTCTGTCTCTGTCTCTTTCTCTTTCTCTGTCTCTCTGTCTCTGTCTCTCTTTCCCTGTTTCTCTGTCTCTCTGTCTCTCTCTGTCTCTGTCTCTGTCCCTCTGTCTCTGTCTCTCTTTCCCTGTCTTTCTGTCTCTCTTTCCCTGTCTTTCTGTCTCTCTGTCTCTCTGTCTCTATCTCTGTCTCTGTCTCTGTCTCTGTCTCTCTGTCTCTCTTTCCCTGTCTCTCTGTCTCTCTGTCTGTCTCTGTCTCTGTCTCTTTGTCTCTCTTTCCCTGTCTCTCTGTCTGTCTCTGTCTCTGTCTCTCTGTCTCTCTTTCCCTGTCTCTCTGTCTCTGTCTCTCTGTCTCTCTCTCTCTCTGTCTCTCTCTCTCTCTTTCTCTGTCTCTCTGTCTCTGTCTCTGTCTCTCTTTGTCTCTGTCTCTGTCTCTGTCTCTCTTTGTCTCTGTCTCTGTCTCTGTCTCTGTCTCTGTCTCTCTCTCTCTCTGTGTTTGTGTGTGTGTGTGTGTTCAGTATGTTTTGTGATGGACATGATGGAAAGGTTACAAATCCGGCCAAGGTATTTTTTTTCCAGGTTAGATCTCAAAATCAGCACGGATGGCATACAGGCAGTAAGAAAATAAGTCCAAGCAGCAGTAGGGTTATTCCTGGAAAAGCGGGTGAAAGATCTACTTGTTGACCTCTCCAACTAATCTCATGTCTTCTCCATTATTTTCTGTCCAGAAGGAAGCACAGGACAGTCAGTGAAGCAGGCAGCTGGCATCATGACTGTTGCTGAAGGACAAGCTATTTCTCTCAGTTGTTCATATGAAGCACCGTATAGTAGAGGATACACATTCTGGTACATTCAGCACCCTGGTCAGCCTCCGAAGCTCTTGTTGTCGGAGTATGAAAATTATGGCCCGGGATTCCATGCTACCCACCTCAAAGGAGATAAAAATAGGACTTACAATTTGGAGAAAAAGACCAGTCAGCTGAAGGACTCTGCTGTCTACTTCTGTGCCTTCAGAGACACAGTGAAAGGAAGCAGAAGGGGAGCCAATCAAAAACAGGAGAAAAGGATTAAGAGTAGAGAGAAGTGAAATTTGCGTTTGTGGCACTTGCATTTAAAAATGCTTCTCAAGGATCAAAATAGCTCCAGATCATCTGGTGGCTCAACAGACTAATGCAGTCTGTTATTAACAGCAGCTGCTTGCAATTACTGCAGGTTCTAGTCCCACCAGGCCCAAGGTTGACTCAGCCTTCCATCTTTTATAAGGTAGGTAAAATGAGGACCCAGATTGTTGGGGGCAATAAGTTGACTTTGTATATAATATACAAATGGATGAAGACTATTGCTTGACATAGTGTAAGCCGCCCTGAGTCTTCGGAGAAGGGCGGGATATAAATGCAAATAATAATAATAAAAAGATCTTGTTCATCATACCAGCGGGGCCAGAGAAATAGTGGTTTGTGTTGTCGTTTTTTTCCCAATTGAACTGAAACTACTATAATCCTCATTTCTTTTCTTTCTTATTCCTGATGTTTTGCTATTTAGTTTGCCCGTAATATTATTCCTCCGACTTTTTGAAGTCTTTCAAGAGATTCACTTCTGCTTGTGAATTAAGCTTCCCAGAAATTTGAGAACTGGGAGTAACAAGGTATTATTACTATCATTAGTTACTATCACTGCTCCAATCTTGATGGTAGAAAAGATGACTTCAGTAACAGAGTTGTTAATGCCTGGAATGCACTAGAATAGAATAGAATAGAATAGAATTTTATTGGCCAAGTGTGATTGGACACACAAGGAATTTGTCTTGGTGCATATGCTCTCAGTGTACATAAAAGAAAAAATATGTTCATCAAGGTACAACATTTACAACACAATTGATGGTCAATATATCAATATAAATCATAAGGATTGCCAGCAACAAGTTATAGTCATACAGTCATAAGTGGAAAGAGATTGGTGATGGGAACTATGAAACGATTAATAGTAGTGCAGATTCAGTAAATAGTCTGACAGTGTTGAGGGAATTATTTGTTTAGCTGAGTGATGGCCTTCGGGGAAAAACTGTTCTTGTGTCTAGTTGTTCTGGTGTGCAGTGCTCTATAGCGTCTACCTGACTCTGTGGTCTCTTCCCCAAATTCCCAAAGCTTTAACCAAAGACTATCTACTGTTGACCTCACCCCATTCCTAAGAGCACCAACGTGGCTACCGTTCCTGTCCTAATGTTCCCTTTGATTGTATCCAATTCGTATGGTTATTTAATTCTTATACTTATATATACAGCTGTGTTTGACAAATAAATAAATAAAAATTATATACAGAATAATATGAAATCACAACTTCCAGGTTTACTGGTGTTGGTCTTCGTTTTCCCAAGAATTCAGGTTGCAGTAATCAGGGGTGAAATCCAGCAGGTTCTGACAGGTTCTGGAGAACTGGTAGCAGATTTTTTTTTTTTAATTTACATTTATATCCCGCCCTTCTCCGAAGACTCAGGGCGGCTTACACTATGTTAGCAATAGTCTTCGTTCTATTTGTATATTTATATACAAAGTCAACTTATTGCCCCCAACAATCTGGGTCCTCATTTTACCTACCTTATAAAGGATGGAAGGCTGAGTCAACCTTGGGCCTGGTGGGACTAGAACTTGCAGTAATTGCAGGCAGCTGCTGTTAATAACAGACTGCATTAGCAGCCTGAGCCACAGAGGCTAAACTGCTAAATTTTGAGTAGTTTGGAGAACCAGGAGTGGAAATTTTGAGTAGTTCAGAGAACTGGCAAATAAACACCTCTGGCTGGCCCCAGAGTGGAGTGGGAATGGAGATTTTGCAGTATCCTTCCCCTGGAGTGGGGTGGGAACAGAGATTTTGCCATATCCTTTCCCTGCCATGCCCATCAAGCCACGCCCACAGAACCGGTAGGAAAAAAAATTGGATTTCACCACTGTGCTGCAATGTATTGTCATGGCCTACGTTTGGATCCATGTAATACGGTGCCCTTGACAGATGGAAATTTTGTCAACGTGTAGATTTTCTAAGTGCCATCAAAGATTGTTCACTAAATCAAATGTTCTTGTAAATGCCTGGGCTCCTGCTGACAGGTTATGCCATAATTTTTCCATTTCAGTTTCCAGTTCTTGAATTCTTATTCTTGAATTCTTCTTCTTCGATGGCCTAGCTGCTAGATAAAAAAAAGAGCAAAAAATGCTAAGATTTAAAAAAAGAGCAGGATCAGATTAAGAAGGAAGGTTAGAATTTCTCCTTAATTTTTTTCGACAGCAGAATTTTGAGGCATTCTTTCCTTGTTTTTTCTCTCCCTGTATCTACCAGGCTTGCAAGGTGGTGCAGACAAAAAAAATACAACCAGGTAAACTAATTCTACATTATTATTTAAAGGTTTCCCTTGCACATGTGTGCTAGTTGTTGCCGACTCTAGGGGGCGGTGCTCATATCTGTTTCAAAGCCGAAGAGCCAGTACTGTCCAAAGACGTCTCCGTGGTCATGTGGCCGGCATGACTCAACACCAAAGGTGCACAGAACGCTGTTACCTTCCCACCAAAGCTGGTCCCTATTTTTTCTACTTGCATTTTTATGTGCTTTCGAAACTGCTAGGTTGCAAAGCTGGGACAAGTAACAGGAGCTCACCCCGTTACACGGCAGCACTAGGGATTCGAACCGCTGAGCTGCCAACCTTTCGATCGACAAGCTCAACGTCCTAGCCCCTGAGCCACAGTGTCCCTTATTATTATAGGGCTGCATTAACCGACTCTTGCAGCACTAAATGAACATTTCTCTCCCAATGGCATCACAGGCCAAGAAACTAGGGCGGGTCCCTTCCCAAGGACCTTCAACACTGGCATTCTTCCTTCAACCGAGTTGCCTTAAAACACATAGTGGCAATCTTGAGACAAATGAGCCTTACCAGAAACTTACCTGACAATGACTTTTAGCAGACAAATCAGCGGTGAAATGCTACCGGTTCACACCAGTTCAAGTGAACCGGTAGTGATAAAAACTACTGGTTTGGGCAAACCGGTAGTAAAAAAAAAGCTACTGGTTCCTCCGAACCGGTATTTCCAACAATCAGTTGTGCCGCATGATTTAAAATTGCGAGAAAGCAGGAAATCCTGATTTCCAGTGAATCTAAATCACGCTGCACAGCTGTTCCCCACCTCACTGTTCTTACCTTCCCAAGCGTCTCTTTTCCACGCGAAGTGCGTGTTTGGTTCATACTGTGCATGTGTGCTCATGCAGCATGCATTTGCGTACAGCGTGCATTTGGTGCGCAATGCGTATGTATGCATGCAGTGCACACTTGGCGCACACCACACATGCGTGGGCAGTGAACCGGTGGCAAACCAGGGAAGATTTCACCACTGAGACAAATAATTGTTACCCTAATCTGATGGTTTTTCTGGGATTATGGTCCTTGAATCAAGTTGGACTTGCATCCAATTCAACCTTGCAATGATGATGTGAAAAATTATATTAAGCCTTCTGGATATCTTGGGCTGGAGGTTCCATAGCATTTTATACCAAGAAGAAGGACCATCTGGGCTGGAAAGGAGCAAATGTTACCTACCAATTCGGATAGAATTTAGAATTTAGAATAGAATAGAATAGAATTTTTATTGGCCAAGTGTGATTGGACACACAAGGAATTTATCTTGGTGCATATGCTCTCAGTGTACATAAAAGAAAAGATACGTTCATCAAGGTACAACATTTACAACACAATTGATGGTCAATATATCAATATCAATCATAAGGATTGCCAGCAACAAGTTATAGTCATACAGTCATAAATGGAAAGAGATTGGTGATGGGAACTATGAGAAGATTAATAGTAGTGCAGATTTAGTAAATAGTTGGACAGTGTTGATGGAATTATTTGTTTAGCAGAGTGATGGCCTTCGGGAAAAAACTGTTCTTGTGTCTAGTTGTTCTGGTGTGCAGTGCTCTATAGTGTCGTTTTGAGGGTAGGAGTTGAAACAGTTTATGTCCAGGATGCGAAGGATCTGCAAATATTTTCACGGCCCTCTTCTTGATTCGTGCAGTATACAGGTCCTCAATGGAAGGCAGGTTGGTAGCAATTATTTTTTCTGCAGTTCTAATTCTCCTCTGAAGTCTGTGTTTTTCTTGTTGGGTTGCAGAACCGAACCAGACAGTTATAGAGGTGCAAATGACAGACTCAATAATTCCTCTACCATGATTGTGGATGCACTGGTCTCCACAATCATGGTAGAGGATGTTTTCATACCATTTAGGTGATAGCACTGTGAAATGTCCATCCAGAAGAACTGTTGAACATTAGGGTTTAACTTTCCATTTTCATCATTTCAGAGTCTGAAATGATTCTTCCCAACTCACATTTCATATTGTACATAAATCTCTCTCCCCTTCTCTTTCTCTCCATCTATCCATCCATCATCTCTGTTTGTCCCTCTCTCTCTCTGTCTCTCTCTCTTTCTATGTGTCTCTCTGTGTCTCTGTCTGTCTCACTCTATGTCTCTTTATCTCTCAGTGTCTCTGTCTCTCTCTGTCTGCCTCTGTCATCCCTCCCTCCCTTCCTCCTTCCATCCATCATCTCTGTTTCTTTCTCTCTCTGTCTATCTTTCTCTCTCTCCTAGTCATCCTCCCAGTTCACTCTCCTTTCACCTGGTCAAGAATTACTTTTTCTTTCAGGAATCACCTTCAACACTTAGACTCTTCCTTTAAAGGAGCAGTTTCCTTATACCTACTTTAAAACACACGGTGGCAATCTTGACTCAACATGAGTCTCGTCAGTTAACACATTCGATATCCCCTGTAGCACGTATGCTCCGTGAATCACATCCTGTGGTTTGTTTTATTGTACATATGAGAAGCCAAAGCTCTTTGTGAAAGGAAAGAGCTCTTCAGACTTAGACCAAAACTGACAGGGAAGCTCTGAAGGTGAGCTTTGAAACCATCCTAAGGATTTTTGGGGTACTACACTCATTCTTTTGAAGGGTAGTACAGCCACATCAGGCAAAATGTGGCTGTGCCTTGTGTTCTTCCTGATCATTTCACTTTTAAGTAAGTATTTATTTGTTCACAATGATAGAGTATAGGTTTTGGCTGGGCATATATTGTGCTATTGAAATCAGGTAGAATAAGATACCCTGGAAAATATCTGTGTGATTGACAGTAGAGTTTTGCAAAGAATAAAGGTAAAGGTTCCCCTTGCACATATGTGCTAGTCCTTCCCGACTCTAGGGGGCGGTGCTCATCTCCGTTTCAAAGCCAAAGAGCCAGCACTGTCCGAAGATGTCTCCATGGTCATGTGGCCGGCATGACTAAGTGCCAAAGGCGCACAGAACACTGTTAACTTCCCAACAAAGGTGGTCCCTATTTTTCTACTTGCATTTTTTACATGCTTTCGAACTGCTAGGTTGGCAGAAGCTGGGACAAGTAACGGGAGCTCACCCCACTATATGGCACTAGGGATTTGAACCACTGAACTGCCAACCTTTCGATCGACAAGCTCAGCTTCTTAGCCACTAAGCCACTGCGTCCCTTTGCAAAGATTATAAATGACGAAACAGAAATATTCAGCTGTATTGAAGCTTGTGTGTGCACATTCAGTGTGGTTGATGGCAGGCATAATGCAAAGAATATAAAACTGGGAAGGACTTAGTCCAGGGTATCCCTCAAAATTATGTTTGCAGACTGTAAGACAGTAGATCTAAAAAGCACCAAGGTTGTTTCACAGATGAGGCAGAAAGATCTACTCATCCACCTCTCCAATTAACCTCAGCCTTCTCCATTATGTTCTCTCCAGGAGGAAGCATAGGACAATCGGTGAAGCAAACATCTGGCAGTCTAACTGTTGCTAAAGGAAAACATCTGTCTCTCAGTTGTTCGTATGAAACACAACTGAGTAGCATGGTTTTTACATACTGGTACATTCAGCACCCTGGTCAGCCTCCGAAGTTCTTGTTGTCGGAGTATGAAAATTATGACCCAGGGTTCCATGCTACCCGCCTCAAAGGAGATAAAAATGGGACTTACAATTTAGAGAAAGATGCCAGTCAGCTGGAGGACTCTGCTGTCTATTTCTGTGCTGTCAGAGACACAGTGAGAGGAAGCAGAAGGGGAGCCAACCGAAAACAGGAGCAAAGAATTAGGCATAGGGACAGGGGAAATTTGCATTTGTGGCCCTTTGAAATTCTTCTCAAGGGTGAGAAGCCAACCTCATCTCCGAATAGAATAGAATAGAATAGAATAGAATAGAATTGAATTGAATTTTTATTGGCCAAGTGTGATTGGACACACAAGGAATTTGTCTTGGTGCATATGCCCTCATGGGACCAGAGGAGTAATTCCCTTATGTTCTCTCCAGGACGAAGCACAGGACAGTCGGTGAAGCAAACATCTGGCATTGTGACTACAGATGAAGGACAAACTGTCACTTTCAATTGTTCCTATGAAGTACAATACAGTGGCATGAATTACCCCTTCTGGTACATTCAGCATCCTGGGCAGCCTCTGAAGGTCTTGTTGACCAGGTTTAACCAAAATGCCCAAGGATTCCAGGCTACTCAAGATGAAAACGACAAGAAAGGGACTTTCAATGTGCAGAAACCAGCCATCCAGTTGAAGGACTCTGCTGTCTACTTCTGTGCTTTCACAGACACAATGAGAGGAAGTAGAGGGGGAGCCAATCAAAAACAGCAGAAAAAGAATTACGAGCAGAGACAGGACAATTTTACAATAGTCAACGAGTTGGGCCACTTGTCCATGTAGAATTTCCTTCCTTCCTTCCTTCCTTCCTTCTTTCTTTCTTTCTTTCTTTCTTTCTTTCTTTCTTTCTTTCTTTCTTTCTTTCTTTCTTTCTTTCTTTCTTTCTTTCGTCAAATACATATTAAATAATATATATAAGTATAAGCATGAATTGAATACATAAAATGAATGCAACTAAAGGGAACATTAGGACAGGGACGGTAGGCACGCTGGTGCTCTTATGCACACCCCTTATAGACCTCTTAGGAATGGGGTGAGGTCAACAGTAGACAGACTTGGGTTAAAGTTTGGGGGGGGTTTGGGATGAGACTACAGAGTCTGGTAGTGCATTCCAGGCATTAACAACTCTGTTACTGAAGTCCTATTTTCTACAATTGAGATTGGAGCGGTTCACTTTAAGTTTGAATCTATTGTGTGCTCGTGTATTGTTGCAATTGAAGCTGAAGTAGTCTTCGACAGGAAGGACATTGTAGCAGATGATTTTATGAGCTATACTCAGGTCATACCGAAGGCGGCTTAGTTCTAAATTTTCTAAACCCAGAACTTCAAGTCTGGTGGCATAAGGTATTTTCTTGCAAGCAGAGGAGTAGCGGACTCTTCTTGTGAAATATTTCTGGACGCGCTCAGTTGTATTACTGTCCGATATGCAGTGTGGGTTCCAGACAGATGAGCTGTATTCGAGAATTGGTCTAGCAAATGTTTTGTATGCTCTGGTTAGTAGTGTAATCTCACCAGAGAAGAAGCTACGCAAGATTAGGTTTACAACTCTTAATGTCTTTTTGGGGATGTTGTTACAGTGGGCTTTGGCACTTAGATCATTTGATATGAGTACTTCAAGGTCCTTGACAGAGTGAGGGTCATCTACAAGGTCATGTCCACCGAACTTGTATTTTGTGTTCTGATTCTTTCTGCCAATGTGTAAGACAGAGCATTTGTTGGTTGAGATTTGGAGTTGCCAATTTTTTGACCATTCTGCCACAAAGTCAAGGTCTTTTTGAAGGGTAGCAGCATTGTTGGTAGTGTTAAATAGTTTAACATCATCGGCAAAGAGAATGCAGTTACTTATAATATGATCACAAAAGTCCTTTATGTATAATATGAAGAGTGTTGATTCTAGAATGCTGCCTTGGGGGACACCACTACAGTTTAGGACTGTGCAAAACTCTTTAGAATCAAGTCTTCCATTAGTTGTGGAAACTCACTTAGGACTTTGAGCCTGACAGACTTGGTCACCAAGAGGAAACGTCCTAACAAATAAAAATTCATTCTAGGCAATGAACAAAGGTTTTCCATGTACAATACCACTTTATAAGGCCTTGGTGAGGCCACACTTGGAATACTGCATCCAGTTTTGGTCGCCATGATGTAAAAAAGATGTAGAAAGAGTGCAGAGAAGAGCAACAAAGATGATTAGGGGACTGGAGGCTAAAACATATGAAGAACGGTTGCAGGAACTGGGTATGTCTAGTTTAATAAAAAGAAGGACTAGGGGAGACATGATAGCTGTGTTCCAATATCTCAGGGGCTGCCACAAAGAACAGGGAGTCAAGCTACTCTCCAAAGCACCTGAAGGCAGGACAAGAAGCAATGGGTGGAAACTAATCAAGGAGAGAAGCAACTTAGAACTGAGGAGAAATTTCCTGACAGTTAAATCAATTAATCAGTGGAACAACTTGCCTCCAGAAGTTGTAAATGCTCCAACACTGGAAGTTTCTAAGAAGAGATTGGACAATCATTTATCTGAAAGGGTATAGGGATTCCTGCCTAAGCAGTGGGTTGGACTAGAAAACCTCCAAAGTCCCTTCCAACACTGTTATTCTATTCTATTCTATTCTATTCTATTCTATTCTATTCTATTCTATTCTATTCTATTCTATTCTATTCTATTCTATTCTATTCTATTCTATTCTATTCTGGGATGAAATCTACTTACCTTCCCTACCGGTTTGAATGTGCCGCGTTTGGAAGTGTACGCACCCCACGCATTCATCACATGCGCACTTGGACCCTCTGCGCATGCGCAAAGCCTTATGCACATGCGCAGAGGGTAAAAAAACAGGTTACTTCCTGGTTAAAACCAGGAAGTGACAACAACCGGGCGGGTGGGCCGAGCTTCATGCTGCCATCGCCACCGGTTCTACTGAACAGGTCCGAACCAATAGCATTTTACCCCTGATTCCATTCCACTATTTATTTATTTATTTTATTTTATTTATTTTGTCAAAGACAACAATCTATAAAATATAAGCATGAAATAACCACACAAAATGAATACAACCAAAGGGAACATTAGGACAGGAATGGTAGGCACGCTGGTGCTGTTATAGAATAGAATAGAATAGAATTTTTATTGGCCAAGTGTGATTGGACACACAAGGAATTTGTCTTGGTGCATATGCTCTCAGTGTACATAAAAGAAAAGATACGTTCATCAAGATACAACATTTACAACACAATTGATGGTCAATTTATCAATATAAATCATAAGGATTGCCAGCAACAAAGTTACAGTCATAAGTGGAAAGAGATTGGTGATGGGAACGATGAGAAGATTAATAGTAGTGCAAATTCAGTAAATAGTCTGACAGTGTTGAGTGATGGCCTTCGGGAAAAAACTGTTCTTGTGTCTAGTTGTTCTGTTGTGCAGTGCTCTATAGCGTCGTTTTGAGGGTAGGAGTTGAAACAGTTTATGTCCTGGATGTGAGGAATCTGTAAATATTTTCACGGCCCTCTTCTTGATTCGTGCAGTATACAGGTCCTCAATGGAAAGCAGGTTGGTAGCAATTATTTTTTCTGCAGTTCTAATTCTCCTCTGAAGTCTGTCTCTTTCTTGTTGGGTTGCAGAACCGAACCAGACAGTTATAGAGGTGCAAATGACAGACTCAATAATTCCTCTGAATCAGAACTGAATCAGCAGCTCCTTGGGCAATTTGAGCTTACTGAGTTGGCGCAGAAAGAACATTCTTTGTTGTCCTTTTTTGATGACGCACTTATTGTTAGATTAACTCAGCATACTAAACTAAAAGCAAACAGCCTACTTTAAAACACGCGGTGGCAATCTTGAGGCAACATGGGGACAACTCCTCTGATGCCCCCTGTATCACATGTTCTTTGTGAACCACACATCCTGTGGTTTGTTTTCCTTTTACCACCATATTTGCATGCTAAAAGCCAGTTGCTTTGTAGTAGGAAAGCGTTGTATAGCCTTTCAGTCTCTTTCACAGCAAAGTCGGCAGGGAAGCTCTGAAGGTGACAACACCATCTTTGAAGTCCTCCAAAGAGTTTTGGAGAGTTATTACCTTCATCCTTTATCTGGGAGAAAAAAAATGTTGCTGTGGTCTGTGATCATCATCACTGCAGTTTTAAGTAAGTATTTCTTAAAAATGTTAGATGACTGGTTTTGACTGGTATACGTGCATTTACTTGAGTTCTTTGAAATGAGGTACCACAGGATTAGGGACGCGGTGGCTCAGGGGCTAGGACGTTGAGCTTGTCAATCGAAAAGTCGGCAGCTCAGCGGTTTGAATCCCTAGTGCTGCCGTGTAACGGGGTGAGCTCCCGTGACTTGTCCCAGCTTCTGCCAACCTAGCAGTTTGAAAGCATGTAAAAAATGCAAGTAGAAAAAATAGGGACCAGCTTTGGTGGGAAGGGAACAGCGTTCCGTGCGCCCTTGGCGTTGAGTCATGCCGGCCACATGACCATGGAGATGTCTTTGGACAGCGCTGGCTCTTCGGCTATGAAACGGAGATGAGCACCGCCCCCTAGAGTCGGCAACGACTAGCACGTATGTGTGAGGGGAACCTTTACCTTTTACCACAGGATTCCCTGGAAGGTTTCTGACTAGGTGGCTCAGCGGCTAAGACACTGAGCTTGTCGATCAGCAAGGTCGGCAGTTCGGTGGTTCGAATCCCTAGTACAGGTTTCCTGCGTGAGCCAGGTGGTTGGACTAATGACCTCCAAGGTCCCTTCCAACTCTGTTACTGTGAAACTGAAATCGGCCAGTCAATTATCTGCAAGGAATTACTAGGGCTTCTTTACAGCAGTTACAAATAAATTTATTTATTTTTATTCCTTCCCGACAGTTACAAATAAATTTATTAGCTATCATCCTTTCTGAAGACAGCATCCCCAATTTCCTTCCTTCCATATTTTATCCTTTCTACTTACCTAATCCGGTAACCTCACGGGTTGATTTGCAGCAAAAAGCCCATAAAGGGTTTCCAGTCTCTAATACATATACTTATTACTTTTTTCTCCCTCTCTATAGCAATCTATAACAACTTCGCAGTCTCTGGAAATTTTGTCATCTTCTCCAGCCATTCCTCCTTTGGGCGTATTTCCTCCCAGCTTTGTATGATTAATAGTTGCGCTACAATTTGATGGGAACAATTTTTTTCTAGACATGTCCACTTTGTATGTATGTATGTAAAAAAATCCTTGCTTTTTTTCTCCTCTTCTCTGCTTTACTGGTTTGTTGCACTTATATGATTAGTGTGTGTTTGTGTGTGTGCTCAATGTGTTTGCTGGTGGACATGATGAAAAGTATATAAAACCAGGACAGAATTTATTCAAAGTAACCCTTGTAATTAGCACAGATGTTAGAAGATGTCCCCAAGTTGCTTTTTCACGAAGTAACTGGAGTCTCTGGTTTTTCTTTGAAGACCTTTCGCTTCTCATCCAAGAAGCTTCTTGAGCTGAAGAAGTTTCCTGGATGAGAAGCGAAAGATTTTCAAAGAAAAACCAGAAAGTCCAGTTGCCTCTTGAAAAAGCAACTTGGGGACATCTTCTAGAAAGTCCAGTTGCCTCTTGAAAAAGCAACTTGGGGACATCTTCTAGAAAGTCCAGTTGCCTCTTGAAAAAGCAACTTGGGGACAACCATGATTGAGAATATCCATAGAGAGAATAGATGGAGAATAGATGTCAAACTATTGGAGACAAACTATTGGAGACATCTATGGAGAATAGATGTCAAACATAGATGTCAAACTATTTAATACCACTAACAATACTTCTACCCTTCAAGAAGACCTCGACTTAGTTTCCGATTGGTCTAAAACTTGGCAACTCCAAATCTCTACCAGCAAATGCTCAGTCTTACATATTGGAAAAAAGAATCCTATCAACAAGTACAAATTTGATGGTCATTACCTTACTGACGACCCTCACCCTGTCAAAGATCTTGGAGTTCTCATATCAAATGACCTAAATGCCAAAGCCCACTGCAACTACATAGCAAAAAAAGGCTCTAAAAGTAGTAAACCTAATTTTACGCAGCTTCTTTTCCAAAAACTCTACACTACTAACTAGAGCATACAAAACATTTGCCGGACCTATTCTTGAATACAGCTCATCAGTCTGGAACCCACACCACATCTCTGACATAAATACAATAGAACGCGTCCAGAAATATTTTACTAGAAGAGTTCTTCACTCCTCCGAAAACAACAAAATACCTTATACCACCAGGCTTGAAATCCTGGGATTAGAAAACTTACAACTATGTCGACTTCGACATGACCTGTGTTTAACACACAAAATCATCTATTGCAATATCCTTCCTGTAAATGACTACTTCAGCTTCAATCGCAATATTACAAGAGCAAAAAATAGATTCAAGCTTAATGTCAACCGCTTCAAACTTGATTGCAGAAAATATGACTTCTGCAACAGAGTTGTTAATGCTTGGAACTCATTACCTGACTCCATAGTCTCTACTCAAAATCCCAAAATCTTCAACCAAAAGCTGTCTACTATTGACCTCACCCCATTCCTGAGAGGACTATAAGGGGCGTGCATAAGAGCACAAAAGTGCCTACCGTTCCTGTCCTATTGTTCCCTTTATTATATCAAATTAATATAGCTAATGCATATTCTTTACTTATATATACATATTTTCTTCATGATATGTTTTTTTACTTATAACAATGTTTATGTATACTGTTATGACAAAATTAAATAAAAAAAAAAGAGAGATGTTGGAAGATGGTGAGAAAAATGGGTTATGGCAGTACCAAAGCTATTGATGAAACCAGGGAGAAGGAATTTCCTGTCCACCTCTCCATCTATCCTCATGAATTCTACATTATCTTTTTGTCCAGGGAGAAGCAGGGGACAATCAGTGGACCAAACATCTGGTGTTGTGACTGCTACCGAAGGACAACCTATCTTTTTCTATTGTTCCTATGAAGCACAGATTATTGGCTCACATTACGCATACTGGTACATTCAGCACTCTGGTCAACCTCTGAAATTTCTTTTGGGATGGCATGAGAACAATGCAGAAGACTTCCAAGTTACTCACCGTAAAGGCAAGCAAAATGGGACTTTCAATCTGCAGAAAGATGCCAGTCAGCTAAAGGACTCGGCCACCTACTTCTGTGCCTACAGTGACACAGTGTGACAAAGCAGATGAGGAACCAACAGAAAAGGTACAATGGATGGGAGAGTGGGAGAAAAGCAGAGAAGGTGAGCTCAGAAATGAAAGTTCCATGAATATAGTTCAAAGTTGACCATCCAGATCAACTTTGCAATGGAACTGAGATGCAGACAGTCACATGAGTCCTTCAGGATATCTTGGTCTAGAGAGGTTCCTCAGGATCTGATATCAAGGGAAAATGACCCTTTGGGATGGGATAAGAAAAAATGTTATCTAACCATCTGGGACCACTTATCTCCATAGTCATAGAGAGAATCCTTTCATGGCATTTTGATGAGGGCATAGAATAGAATAGAATAGAATAGAATAGAATAGAATAGAATAGAATAGAATAGAATAGAATAGAATAGAATTTTTATTGGGCAAGTGTGGTTGGACACACAAGGAATTTGTCTTGGAGCATATGCTCTCAGTGTACATAAAAGAAAAGATACCTTCATCAAAGTACAACACTTACAACCCTTAATGATAGTCGTAGGCTACAAATTTAACACTTAATGATACAACACTTAATGATAATCATAGGCTACAAATAAGCAATCAGGAAACAATATCAATATAAATAATAAGGATACAAGCAACAAAGTTACAGTCATAAGTGGAAGGAGATGGGTGATGGGAACGATGAGAAGATTAATAGTAATGCATATTTAGTAAATAGTTTGACAGTGTTGAGGGAATTATTTGTTTAGCAGAGTGATGGCGTTCGGGAAAAAACTATTCCTGTGTCTAGTTGTTCTGGTTTACAGTGCTCTATAGCGTCGTTTTGAGGGTAGGAGTTGAAACAGTTTATGTCCAGATGTGAGGGGTCTGTAGATATTTTCACAGCCCTCTTTTTGACTCGTGCAGTATACAGGTCCTCCATGGAAGGCAGGTTGGTAGCAATTGTTTTTTCTGCAGTTGTCCATCTGGAAGCACTTTGAATGTTGGGATTCTTTATTTTTTATTTTTTTATTTATTTGTCAAACACAACAGTATATATACGTATAAGCATGAAATAACCATATGAACTGGATACAGTCAAAGGAACATTAGGACAGGAACGGTAGGCACGCTGGTGCTCTTATGCACGCCCCTTACAGACTCTTAGGAATGGGGTGAGGTCAATAGTAGATAGTCTTTGGTTAAAGCTTGAGTCAACCTTGGACCGGGATAGAACACAGTAGCCTGCAATTACTGCAGGTTCAAGCCCGGCCCAAGGTTGACTCAGCCTTCCATCCTTTATAAGGTAGGTAAAATGAGGACCCAGATTGTTGGGGGGGGCAATAAGTTGACTTTGTAAAAAATATACAAATAGAATGAGACTATTGCCTTATAAACTGTAAGCCGCCCTGAGTCTTCGGAGAAGGGCGGGATATAAATGTAAACAAAAAAAAAAAAAGCTTTGTGGATTTTGGAAAGAGACCACAGAGTCAGGTTAGGGTTAGGGTTAGGGTTCTTCTTTTCTCTTTAACCAGTTTAGACTCTAAAATGATTGAAGCTCACATTTTATATCCTGTAGGTCTCTTGTTCTCTTCTCCCTCTCTCTGCCATTGATTTATCTTTCCATTTTCCTTTCAGAAATCACCTTCAACACTTCAGCCAATCTGCTTTCTTATATCCCCTTTAAACCACACGGTGGCAGTCTTGAGTCTCACCAGGTGACATGGGACACCCGCTGTAGCCCATATGTTCTGTGAGCCATATCCTGTGGTTTGTCTTCACGTCTCCACCTCATTTGCATCTTAGAAGCCAATATTTCCGTGAAGAGCTTTATAGCTTCTAAGCAGTAGTGGGTTACTTACCTTCGCTACCAGTTCGCTTACCTTCGCTACCAGTTCGGAAATGGGGGCGTGCGCATGCACGCGTTTGCTTCTCGCGCGCACAGCACATCTGCGCATGTGGAGAACCAATAGCACTTAGTGTCAGCCTCCACTCCAATCCTCACATCCTTTTGTACTCTTTATATTCAGTAGTTAGATTGCATGGGTTTTTTTATGTGTAATGTAAATAGCTCATGAATTCAGTTTAAGTAGAGAGGGCCCTTTAAGAGTGTCGTCTGACATAGTTTGAATTCAACAGGAATGTTAGAGCACGCACTTTCAAAGGACATTGCATTCCTGAGATGATTGACAGCCAGAGACCTGTGGAAGAAGATTACCACGGGGGGCTGAGAAGAAGCTGGCATTGGACCAAACCTGCTGACCTCTTGGGGAGAGGAGGGACTAACAATGGGATATGGAATGTTAGCCATATTTTGTCTCAGATTCAACTTTATACTGCTGCAGTCCGGATGTATCTAGTAAAAGTACTTTTCTTTATTTACAAATGAAGTCAAGGTGTATTCTTTCCTAGATATAATCAGAGGCAGTCTGACACTTAGACTTATATACTACTTTACAGTGCTTTACAGCCCTCTCTGAGCGGTTTACAGAGTTGGCCTATCGCCCCCAACAATTTTGGGTCTTCGTTTTACCCGCCTCGGAAAGATGGAAGGCTGAGCCAACCTTGAGCCTGGTGGGATTTGAACTGCCAAATTGCAGTCAGCCGGCAGTCAGCAGAGGTAGCCTGAAGTACTGCACTCTAACCACTGTGCCACCAATGAGTGTCCTTATCTTTTTCTTCCCAATCCAATTTTGCCATCATCCCCAGCCATTCTGCCCTTGTGGGTATTTTAGTATTTTTCCATATGTGTGTGCAAATTAGTTTCGTGCAATAAGAGCTAGACATTTCCCCATTTTTATGCCAAGAACACTCTTGCTTTTTCTTCTCCTCTGCTTCATTGGTTTCTTGTAGTCATGTATAATAACAGAGTTGGAAGGGACCTTGGAGGTCTTCTAGTCCAACCCCCTGCCCAGGCAGGAACCCCTACACCATTTCAGACAAATGACTATCCAACATTTTCTTAAAAATTTCCAGTGTTGGAGCATTCGCAACTTCTGCAGGCAAGTTGTTCCACTTATTGATTGTTCTAACTGTCAGGAAATTTCTCCTTAGTTCTAAGTTGCTTCTCTCCTTGATAAGTTTCCACCCATTGCTTCTTGTCCTGTCTTCAGGTGCTTTGGAGAATAGCTTGACTCCCTCTTCTTTGTGGCAACCCCTTAGATATTGGAACACTGCTATCATGTCCTTCTTTTCATCAAACTAGACATACAACAACCAGCAACTGTTCTTTATGTTTTAGCCTCCAGTCCTGTAATCATCTTTGTTGCTCTTCTCTACACTCTTTCTAGAGTCTCATCATCTTTTTTACATCGTGGCGACCAAAACTGAATGCAGTATTCCAAGTGTGGCCTTACCAAGGCATTATAAAGTGGTATTAACACTTCACGTGATCTTGATTCTATCCCTCTGTTTATGCAGCCCAGAATTGTGTTGGCTTTTTTGGCAGCTGCTGCACACTGCTGGCTCATATCTAAATTGTTGTCCACTAGGACTCCAAGATCCCTCTCACAGTTATTACTATTGAGCAAGATACCACATATATGGCGATGTCTCTCTATGTGTCTTTGAGTGTGCTGTGTGTTTGGTGGCGAGCATGATGAAAAGAATATAAAACTGGGAAGGAATTTGTTCAGGGTTGCCCTCAGAATTAGCACAGATGTTTGAAGACTGCCAGAATGTGGTTTGTGGTCACACCAAGGTTGTTCCTGAAAAGAAGGAGAAGGATCTACATACCCATCTCTCTAACTATCTCCAACCAATAAGACCAAGGAGCTTATAGTGGACTACCGAAGGAACAGATCAGAAACCCAGCCCTTGGTTATCAATGGAGAATGAGCAAGTGGCTAGTTTTAAGTTTCTGGGTGTTATCCAGTTGTGAGTTACCCCCGGTTCGGACCGGTTTGCAAGAACCGGTAGTAAAACCAGTGGGAGGCTCTGCTCACTGACCCCAACATCATCAGGAAGCTTCTGTGCATGCCTGTTGTGAACTGGTAGTAAAGTTAAGTAGAACCCACCCTTGGTATTATCATATAAGAGGACCTGACCTGGGGCGCTCATATTGCAGCGCTGGTCAAAAGGGCCCAGAAAGAGACTACCTGAGACTTCTCAGGAAACAACAGCTGAATGAAAAACTATTGGTGGCCTTCTACCGCTGCACCATAGAGAGTGTTTTAACTTACCGTACCTGTGTGCGGTTTGCCAATTGCACAGTGGCAGATACGACAGCACTCCAGAGGGTCATTGCCCAGACGATAATTGGTTGCCCTCTCCCCTCTTTGGAAGAACTTTATAGCTCCCGTTGCCTTAAGAAAGTTAAAAACATTCTTAAGGATCCATTTCTCCTTAGTTCTAAGTTGCTTCTCTCCTTGATTAGTTTCCACCCATTGCTTCTTGTCCTATCCTCAGGTGCTTTGGAGAATAGCTTGACTCCCTCTTCTTTGTGGCAGCCCCTGAGATATTGGAGAGATTGGAAGTAGTTGGATTTGCATCCAGATATGGAACAGACATGTAGAAAGTCATATTAATCCTTCAGGATATCTTGGGCTAGAAGTTTCTCATCATCTCATGCCAAGAAGTGGGACCAATCGGATGGAGATAAGAGGAAATGTAACCTAACCATCTGGAACCACTTATTTCCACAGTCATACAAAGAACGCTTTCACGTCATTTAGGTGATACCATTCTGAGTTGTCTATTCGGAAGCAATATTTCCATTTTAAACCTTTCAGACTCTAAAATGACTCTTTCCAACTCCTATTTCATATGATGAAGCTTTCTTTTCTCTCTCTGAAAAGCCCGATGGAGCCTGGCAACCATCAAGGTCACCCCTGCAGGTGCTTGAAAAGGAATTGGACTGTTCCCATAACAAAAGGACATCTCATAATTGGACAATGTGATCATCCAGGGGTGGGGATGATCACATTGTTTAACTAAGTTTAACTAAGCGAGCATTTGAGAGAGAAAACCAGAGCTGGTTTTGATTCTTCAGTACCAAAATAGTGTATCCAATAAAGTTTTACTTTTGGGAATTCAAAGCTCTTGTGAGTGTTTCCTTATTTTGGGTTCACTAGTCGGAGGGTTGATACTTTCCCTCTGTCTCTCTCTCTCTATTTCACTCTCTCTCTCTCTCTCTCTCTCATTCTCTCTGTTTTGTTTATCTTCCCAGTTCCCCTCTCCTTTCAGCTGGCCAATCATGTCTATCTCTTTTAGAAATCACCTCAAACAATGGGATTTTTCTTTCAACCAAGTTGTTTTTTTCACACCTAGTTTGAAACACACGGTGGCAATCTTGAAACAACACGAGTCTTACTGGTGACACACATCATCTCTTCTGTAGTGCATATGCTCTGTGAACCATATCCTGTGGTTTGTCTTTCCTTTACCACCAAATTTACATTTTAGAAACCAGTTTTTTTTGTGAGAGGAAGGCGCTAAATAGTCTCCTTCAAAGCAGAATTTGCAGGGGATCTCTAAAGGTGACACCAGCATTGAAGTGCTCTAAAGACATTTTTTGAGTTTGAGTTTTGACCCCCATTCTTCATCTGGAAAAATGTGCTTGTGGTCTGTTCCCATCATCATCATCTCATTTTTAAGTAAGCTTTTTTATTCCCCTTCACAATGCTAAACTATAAATTTTGTCTAGGCATCTATTCAGCTGTTTGGGTTCCTTGAAATTAAATAGAATAGAATCCTCTGGAAAATATCTGGAAAATTGGTGGTGGAACATATGCAAGGAATTACAAGAACAGACGTAATCAGCTGGAACAAAAGCCATGCCTGTGTTTGAGTGTGAGTGGTGGTGGGCTTGATTCAAAGAAGGAAATTGTATAGGTAAAGGTAAAGGTTCCCCTCGCACATATGTGCTAGTCGTTCCTGACTCTAGGGGGCGGTACTCATCTCTGTTTCAAAGCCGAAGAGCCAGCGCTATCCGAAGACGTCTCCGTGGTCATGTAGCCAGCATGACTCAACGCCAAAGGCTTACGGAACGCTGTTCCCACCAAAGGTGATCCCTATTTTTCTACTTGCATTTTTTACCTGCTTTCGAATTGCTAGATTGGCAGAAGCTGGAACAAGTCATGGGAGCTCGCCCCATTAGGCGGCCGTAGGGATTCGAACCGCTGAACTGCTGACCTTTCGATCGACAAGCTCAGCATCTTAGCCACTGAGCCACTACGCCCCTTTTGTGTGGAGAGAATGTGTGGCTAGAATGATTAATAAGTTATGTCTCATCAAGCGGATGTCAATTCCTAGTGTCCTAGCCACTGAGACACTGGGTTCCATCCAATTGTATATGGTAGCCCTCATAATTAGTTGTTTGCAGATAGCAAGAAATAGCACCAAAGTGTTTTTTCCTGTAAAGAGAGGACCTACTTGTCCATCTCTGCAACTCACCTCATGTTTTCTTCATGATCTTCTTTCCAGGAGGAAGCGCAGGACAGTCAGTGGACCAAACATCCGGCACTGTGATTGTTACTGAAGGACAACCTGTTTCTCTCAATTGCTCCTATGAGGCAGAATTCCCTCTCTCAAGTTACCCATACTGGTACATTCAGCATCCTGGCCAGCCTCTAAAGATCTGGTTGACCAAACTGGACAACAATGCCCAAGGCTTCCAGGCTACTCACTATGAAGACAAGCAAAAAGGGACTTTCAACATGGAGAAACCATCCATCCAGTTGAAGGACTCCTCTGTCTACTTCTGTGCTTTAACTGACACAGTGAGATGCAGCAGAGAAGGAGCCAATCAACAACGGGAGAAAAAAGAATACAGGAGGTTCTCAACCTACAACAATTCATTCAGTGATCACTCAAAGAATAGAATAGAATGGAATAGAAGAGAATAGAATAGAATAGAATAGAATTTTTTATTGGCCAAGTGTGATTGGACACACAAGGAATTTGTCTTGGTGCATATGCTCTCAGTGTACATAAAAGAAAAGATACGTTCATCAAGGTACAACATTTACAACACAATTGATGGTCAATATATCAATATAAATCATAAGGATTGCCAGCAACAAAGTTAAAGTCATACAGTCATAAGTGGAAAGAGATTGGTGATGGGAACTATGAGAAGATTAATAGTAGTACAGATTTTTTTTTTATTTACATTTATATCCCGCCCTTCTCCGAAGACTCAGGGCGGCTTACATTGTGTAAGGCAATAGTCTCATTCTATTTGTATATTTACAAAGTCAATTTATTGCTCCCCCCAACAATCTGGGTCCTCATTTTACCTACCTTATAAAGGATGGAAGGCTGAGTCAACCTTGGGCCTGGTGGGACTCGAGCCTGCAGTAATTGCAAGCAGCTGTGTTTTAATAACAGGCTATCTTACAGCCTGAGCCACCCACGGCTCAGATTTAGTAAATAGTTTGACAGTGTTGAGGGAATTATTTGTTTAGCAGAGTGATGGCCTTTGGGAAAAAACTGTTCTTGTGTCTAGTTGTTCTGGTGTGCAGTGCTCTATAGCGTCGTTTTGAGGGGAGGAGTTGAAACAGTTTATGTTTATGTCCTGGATGTGATGGATCTGTAAATATTTTCACGGCCTTCTTCTTGATTCGTGCAGTATACAGGTCCTCAAGGGAAGGCAGGTTGGTAGCAATTAAAAAAGCAGGGGTGAAATGCTCCCGATTCGGACTGGATCATGCGATCCGGTAGCGATGGGGGTGGGTAGTTCGGAGAACTGGTAGCAAAAATCCCTGCCCCCCCCACCTGCCCATGTCCACCCAATCGCCTGGTCCCCACTTGCCTACTTGGTAACTTCCTGCTTTTTCGGTCTTGCTCGCTATTCTGGCCTTGCTTCGGCTGATGCAATCAATTGCATCAGCTAGCAACTGAATCTGCCTGCCTGCAATCCATCTCATCGGTGAGCAACTCAATCTGCCTGCCTTTTCCCTTGAATTGGGTAAGTCAGGGGGGAGGAGCTTTAAAAAAATAGTTAATTGGGGCTTTTTTAGGAGTTTTATTTTTTTTAGACATAGCAATTTAAAGTTATGGAAGTTTTAAAGTTAAGAAAGTTTTAAATTTAGCTGCTTTTATCTAAACATATAAATAAAATAAAATAATACAATAAAATATTTGTGCAGCTTTCTGAGATTTGGTGTGTTTCTGTAGTGTTTCACTCTAACGACACAAACACACAAAATCTCACAAAGCTGTATATGGCATTTTGGTGTGTGGGTGAGTCAGTTGTGTTGTGTTGTGTGTGTGTGTGTAAAGTGTGAAAGTTGGTTTTTGAGCTTTTTGTGGCTGTGTGAGGTTCCTGCTTGTTGCAAGGCCCCATTTTCGGTGAGGTGCAGCTGCTTTTACATTGTGTGTGAGTCAGTTGTGCTGTGTTGTGTGTGTGTAAAGTGCGAACATTGGTTTTTGGTACCTCTTATTGTTTTGTGTACTTTGTGTATTATTTTTATTATTTATTGTTATTGGCCACGCCCACCCGGTCATCTGACCACCAAGCCACGCCCACCAATTAAGCCACGCCCAGAGAACCCTGGCTCAAAGTTACAATGGCACTTATTTACTTTTGCTACTGGTTCGCAAATGTGAGGGTGTGCGCCTTCTGCGCATGCGCAGAGCATAAAAAAGGGGACGTGATGATGTCAGGGCGGGTGGGTGGAGCCTCCCACAGCCGCCGCTACGAGTTCACCCAAACCAGCTATTACTGGCTGAATACCACCACCGGCCCTGAAAAAAGTGACTTATGACCATTGTTTCACACTTACGACCCTTGCAGCATCCCCACGGCCACGCGATCAAAATCCAGACGCTTGGCGACTGATTGGCTGCAATATCCCTGGGTCACGCGATCTCCTTTTGCAAACTTCTAACAATCAAAGTCCATGGAGAAGCCAGATTCGCTCCACAGCTGGGTTACTAACTGAACAGCTGCAGGGATTCGCTTAACGACGGTGGCAGGCCAAAGTCGTAAAAAGGGAAATTTGCTTCCAGCTAAACTCCAATACGGGGCCAGGCTACACAAAATTAATATTAAAATATTTCCTCTTCTATTTGCCGATGCAACTTGTTTTCATCCTATTTCAGCTTTTTCTTCAGCTTTGTCTCTTTCTGTCTTTGTCAGTCTCTCTCTCTGTCATCCTTCCCTCCCTCCCTCCCTCTCTTTCTCTCCATCCATCCATCCATCCATAATCTCTGTTTCTCTCTCTCTCTCTCTCTCTCTCTCTCTCTTTCTGTGTCTCTGTCTCTCTAGGTGGCTCAGAGGCTAAGACACTGAGCTTGTCAATCAGAAAGGTCGGCAGTTCGGTGGTTCAGATCCCTAGTACAGGTCTCCTGCGTGAGCAGGGGGTTGGACTAGATGACCTCACTAAGGTACCTTCCAACTTTGCTACTGCTAGATGAACTCTGCCTTTCTCTCTTTCTCTCTGTGTGTGTCTCTCTTTGTCTCTGTCTCTCTGTCTCTGTCTCTGTCTGTCTGTCTGTCTGTCTGCCTCTCTCTCTCTCTCTCTCTGCCTCTCTCTGTGTCTCCTTCTGTCTTTATCTCTGTCTGTCTGTCTGTCTGTCTGTCTGTCTGTCTGTCTCTCTCTTTCTCTGTGTGTCTCTCTGTTTCTGTCTCCCTCCCCCCTCCCTCCCTCTCCCTCCCTCCCTCTCTCTCTCTCTCTCTCTCTGTGTGTGTATCATACACACACATCAGCACTAAGAGTTAGTCTTCTGCAACTATTGAACCTTTCATCTCTAGCTTACTTTTGAACACTGAAATTTAAAACCATGTTCAGGCACAAGGTGGCAATCTTGAGACAACACCCGGCCTCCAGTGATTATGCCAAATGGTTCAGTTTTCTATAATACATTTTAGTGTCTTCAAAACTAACCACATCCTGTAGCTAGCCGTATTTTTAACCTGAAGTTAAAACGAGGAGGAGGAGGAGGGGGGGGGGAGGAGGCATTTACCAGAATCTGCTCTGTTGTAGCTTACCTTGTCCTACTGAGGATGGAAGCCTCAAGACTAGAAGTCATCAGAATCTGTCCAATTCTGTAAATATATGGAATATTGGCGGTATGTCTGCAATCCTTAATTCAGTCAAATGTCCATCTTACGGGTGTGGATCATGGTCATTGTTACAATTTTAAGTAAGTAATTCTTTTCCATGTTAGGATTAATTCTCACATTGTAAATTCTTAAAGATCCTTTTGAAAAAAAAAGGGTTAGTTTAGTGAGATGTGATCTATCTCTATCTCTATCTCTATCTTTCTCTATCTCTATTTCTCTATCTCTATCTATCTATCTATCTATCTATCTATCTATCTATCTATCTATCTATCTATCTCAGGAGAACACAATGAAATCACTAAAAAGATTATTTTTTAAACCCTCTTGGAATGATGAAAATCACATAAGCCTTGTCATTTTGTTTGACTCTTTTGGTCTGTCCCATATTTCTGTATAAACTCACAGCTTGGGATTACTTTGAGGATATGATTGGGAAGTAAGGAGGGAGGGAGGGAGGGAGGGAAGGAAGGAAGGATGGATATGGGAATGAAAAGAAGAAATAAGCATGGAGAGAGATAGGGAGAGAGAAGGGAAGGAGTGAAGGAAGGAAGGGAAGGAGGGGGAGGAAGGAAGGAAAGAGATGGGAATGAGAAGAAAGAAGGAAAGGAGGAAGGGAATAGGGAAGGAATGAAGGAAGCAATAGAGGGAGGGAGGGAAGGATGGAAGGAAGAAGATGGGAATGAAAAGAAGGAATAAGCATGGAGAGAGCGCGAGAGAGGGAGAGAAGGGAAGGAGTGAAAGAAGGAAGGGAAGAGATGGGAATGAGAAGAAAAGGAAAGGAGGGAGAAAGGGAGTAGGGAAGGAAGGAAAGAAAGAAGAGACAGAGGGAGGGAAGGTGGGAGGATGACTTGATTTCTGCAGAAGGTTAAAAAAATGTACAATCAATACCATTTTCAACTACACAAGATTTAAGTCGGAAAGGCAGTGGGATGCGAGGGAAGGGAGGGTGAGAAGACTGTTATTCAAATCAAAGGCCACAAGAGCTTGAGAGGGAATTTACCTATTGTCTGTCTCTTCCTCTGCTTGGCCAACTGTCCCTCCAACTCTTCTCCACAGGACCGAGCACAGAAGACGTAGTTGAACAAACAAGGACAGCCATGATCGTGACCGAAGGAAATCCCTTCTTAATCCAGTGTTCCTATGAAGCGGATTGGTCTGTCACCAATGATCCCTTTTGGTACATTCAGCTTCCCGGCCAACCCCCTAAGTTCTTCCTGTCCGAAAACGAGGATCACAAGCAAGGTTTTCAAGCGTCTCACGTACTTGGAAAAAGCAAGAGAGATGGCATCTTCAACCTGAAGAAAGCCACTAGCCAGCTGAACGATTCTGCTGTTTACCTCTGTGCCTTCACGTACCCAGTGAGATACGCCTGGAGACGAACCAGTCAAAAACTCGCAAAACGGAGCAGACAACGTTAGGGGGAGGAATTTTCACTTATTTTTGACAGGGTTTTATGCTACAATGACCCATCCAAACATCTGCGAGGTGAAAGCTACAGGATTAAACCCCACTCCTGACGTAGAGTTAAACTTACCTTTATTAATACCAATATAAATGCAATTAATAACTCAAGTACACATATAATATATTCTACAATATCCTATAAATCAGGGGTGAAATCCAGCAGGTTCTGACAGGTTCGGGAGAACCGGTAGCAGAAATTTTGAGCAGTTTGGAGAACTGGGAAATATCACCTCTGGCTGGCCCGAGAGTGGGGTGGGAATGGAGATTTTGCAGTATCCTTCACCCAGGAGTGGGGAGGAAATGGGGATTTTGCAGTATCCTTCCCCCAGGAGTGGGGAGGGAATGGGGATTTTGCAGTATCCTTCCCCTGCCACGCCGACCAAGCCACACTATGCCCACCAAGCTACACCCACACAGAACCGGTAGTAAAAAAATTTGGATTTCACCACAATACGAATGAATTTCTGTTGCTGATACATGCACAATAAATAAATACATTGAACAATTAATATGCAATAAAACTAACGTTATTAGTAGTCACAGAGATCTTGTTTTCTCCACTTTATTTCTGGCAGTTTCTTTACTTCCCTTTCATAGATAGATAGATAGATAGATAGATAGATAGATAGATAGATAGATAGATAGATAGATAGATAGATAGATAGATAGATAGATAGATATAGATATAGATATAGATATAGATATAGATATAGATATAGATATAGATATAGATATAGATATAGATATAGATATATGTCTTTGGTTATTTGGGTTTTCTCCCAAGTAAAATTGGAAGTGTATTGGCGATGTGTCGATGAAGTCTCATTCGTCATCTTCAGGCTGGTGTTATCAGCTTCGAATAACCAAAGACCTACATACAAACACCCGCGAAAACCTCATTCAATCTCATTCGTCATCTTCAGGCTTCAGCTTCGTGCAATCACACATTTCTCCCAGAAGCACGAAGCTGAAGCCTGAAGATGACGAATGAGACTTCGTCGAAACGTCGCCAAGACACTTCCAATTTTACACGGGAGAAAACCCAGACAACCAAAGACCTACATACAAACACCCGCGAAAACCTCAGAAAACAATATATATATATATATACATACACATACATACATACATATACATACATACATACATACATACATACATACATACATACATACACATACAGAAGTGGTATTCAGCAGGTTCTGACCAGTTCTGAATCGGTAATGGAAATTTTGAGTAGTTCGGAGAACCGGTAAACCAGCCACCTCTGACTGGCCCTACCCCCATCCATTCTCTACCTCCCGAGTCCCAGCTGATCGGGAGGAAATGGGGATTTTGTAGTAACCTTCCCGTGGAGTGGGGAGGGAATGGAGATTTTACAGCATCCTTCCCCTGCCACGCCCACCAAGCCATGCCCACAGAACCGGTAGTAAAAAAATTTGAATCCCACCACTGCTCCAGAAGTTGTGGGTGCTCCAACCCTGGAGGATTTTAAGAAGAGATAGGACAACCATTTTGTCTGGAATGGTATAGGGTTTCCTGCTTGAGCCGGGGGATGGACTAGAAGACCTCCAAGGTCCCTTCCAACTCTGCTTCCCTGTTTTTCTGTTAAGTGAGAAAGTCGAATAGAACAGATTCACATGAAAGCAGGAAATCCACAACCTTGTGATATTTGAATATTACTCTCCAGCGCATGGTGGTCATGGAAGAATTCTGTATTTTTTTCATTGATTAATTTTCATGCCGTCCATCTCCCTTATAAGGTGAATCTAGAGGATGATGTTGATTATCATCCTCAAGTCAAGTCACTTTCTCACAACCTTTGAATACCTTTTCCAAATCCAGAATTTGAGAATTGGGGCAAAATTTGGTAACATTTTACGTGAATCTAGTGCAGGGAGAAACTGTGATGTTAGAAGAAACGAAGGGATGAGCGGGGAAAGGGGAATAAGTCATTTAAAGACCCCGGGGAATTCTGGGAGTTGAAGTCCACACATCTTAAAACTTGCCAAGTTTGAAAAACACTTTCTCTATTCTTACAGCCCAGAATTGCTACAGTGGTCGTAGACATCCAAATAACAAGCAATAAATTATAAATAAATGAGGAATTAAAAATAAAATGATATATGATAGTAAAAGAGGCTGCAAGCTTTTAAATGAATGAATGAATGAATGAATGAATGAATGAATGAATGAATAAAAATAAATAAATAATGAAATGCAGATATGTTCTATGAGTGTGCAGAGCAGGTGTGTCAAACTCACGTCATCATGGTGGTGTCACGTGACGTATCGGGACTTTTTTCCCCCTTTGCTAAACCGGGCGTGGGCATGGCCAACATATGACACATTGGGTCTGTGGGCCTGGAGTTTGACAGCGCTGGTGTAGAACAGGGGTCCCCAACCTTTCAGACCTCAGGGACCACTAAATTCATGATTTTAATTCCCACGGACCGCCAGTATGACCTGCCTACTGACCGGCTGGGTGCGTGCGACCAACTCGATGTCCAACTTGATGTCACTCACAGCGAGGGGTGCCTTACCAGCCACTACTCTCCCCTCCCCTCCCAGCCATTCCTCGCCTGTCACCCGGGTTCCTTAGGGCCTCAACAGGAAACAGTTGTTGGAGCTAAGCACCTGCTACGAGAAAGAGTTGGCAAAACAGCTCAGTTCAAATTGGATCTGGCCGAGAAGGAGGCTGCGCAGAAGCACCTCACTGAGGACTATGAGCATAGGCTTTTCAAGCAGAGGGAAGACCTGCAGGAATGCAAGGCCAGGTACTGGCGCCTGGAGGCTCAGCGGGCTGAGATGGTTAGCCAGTTCCAGGCCATGATGCAGTCCCACTGGAACAAGGGCCTCTGGCTCTTCACCACCAGTGATGCTTCCCTCCAGCCTTCACCCAAAGCCCCACATCAGGAAGCTGAAGCAGACCCCAAGTCGGAATTTTTGCCCGCCTCCGACCCACACAAAAAGACCCAGAAGGGGGAGACTCTCTGCAGCAATGCAAACGTTCATTGCACATATGTGTCCCAGGGGCTGTAGTTTGAGGACCCCTGATTTAGTGCAATATAAAAAAAATGCCAATAATTTTTCTGCGGACCACCAACATTTTCTTGTGGACCACCAGTTGGTGACCACTGGTGTAGAGAAATGGATTTAAAAGGCAAAATATAACCACACACCATTTCTTCCTCACCAGAAGGTGGCGAAATAGGTCTGATATTCCAAGCTTTCCTTTATGGTGGATTTTTCTATAATTGAAACTTTTAAAGTTTCCTTCACATATAATTCATAATTCTGAGCCAAAAACTTAGAAGAAAGTAAAGTGGATGTCAACATAAGGTGGAAATTGTCCAGAACAGAACAGGAAGGAAGGAAGGAAGGAAGGAAGGAAGGAAGGAAGGAAGGAAGGAAGGAAGGAAGGAAGGAAGGAGGGAGGGAGGAAGGGAGGGAGGGAGAGAGAGATTTATATTTTATTTTATTTATTTATAATTAAACTTTTATACCGCCCTTCTCCTGAAGGACTCAGGGCGGTGTACAGCCATCTTAAAATACAACAAATAAATAGCAAATTTAAAAGAATTTAAAAACAAATATTAACAAGGCCATCAACTAAAACGGTCAAAGACCAACTTAAAACCCCTTAAAATACAGTTAAAATACACATTAAAATATACTTAGGCTAGTCCCGCCCGATGAAATAGTAACGTCTTCAATTCCCGCTTGAAGGTCCGGAGGTCGGGAAGTTGGCGTAAACCTGGAGGCAACTCGTTCCAAAGGGCCGGTGCTGCCACAGAGAAGGCTCTCCCCCTGGGGGCCGCCAACCGACATTGTTTGGTCGATGGCATCCTGAGAAGGCCCACTCTGTGGGAGCGCACAGGACGTTGGGAGGCTATAGGTGGTAGAAGGCGGTCTCGTAAATATCCCGGTCCTAAGCCATGGAGCGCTCTTAGGACCGGGATATCCTCTCTTCAGCTTTGAATTTTAGCTTCCTGTTCCTGTGGCAAGCTATTGGCTGCTCTAGGGGTCACAGCTAACCTTGTAGGTTTTCTGAGTCAAGCTTGGTTGAACTGTGCTGGTTGATGGAATGAAGGGGCTTTGGGCAATTCCTATTATAGCTGAGGGCTAATCCTACCTTTGTTGGATCTTGGGTGATGGTATTTGCTTATGAATAGACCTAGCTATCTCTTTATTTCTTAAGTGCTGACATCTGCTGTAGGCTATTGAGGAGGGTGGGGGCTGCTTTCTGTCTCTTAAGAGCATGTTTCTCCCTTCCTCATCCAAGAAATATAATATTCTCCCTTTTTAATATTTCCTAGAATACTTTATTCTTCTAGGAGAGGGGTGGGTGCTAACTTCCTACTGTTGTGACCCAGGCCCAAGTAGATAGTAATAAACTTAGTAAGTGGAAAAACAAACTTTATTCCAACAGCTGAGAATTACTTCATTCCCAGCGTCGTTCAACTCAAAGTAAAACAAATGCCTCCCAACACAAATTCTTCAGTTATCTCACAAACCTTAGTCCAATTAGGCAAACTGCCAAAGGCCCTTCCTGGCAAACGTCCAGAAGTCACAAAAACAAAGACATACACGAAGCAGAAGACGGAGCAGAAGACGCAGCTACAATGCTGTTTTCTGGCAAAGCTGAAACACCAGTGCTGGTCTCTTTCAAGCCTAATGGGAGGGGCCAATCATCTCTTGGCCTTACTCCTGAGTTGTCCTCTGTGCTTCAGCTGCTCTTGCCTTCTGGCAGCTCTTCTCATGTGAGCATTAGGAACAGGCTCCTCCTGTTCCTCTGCCTCACTACTATCAGTCTCTGGAGGCTCTGGAGTCTGCACCTCACTTCCCGATGGCCCTGGCCTCACCTCAGCCTCATTGCTGTCCGACTCCGTTGCCAGCTCCGTAGGCTGCTGACAGACTACAACACCTACAATACCAAGGCTAAAAATTAAAAGACTGATCACCTAGCGAATCATTGGTCCACCTTCATCCATCAGGAAGTTGTGAGATTATTCTCCCTCTCAAACATCTTTAGACTTGAGATCTAAGCTTAGATTCTTCTCCTCCTCTTCCTTTCTTTCTGTCCTAACTGTTGCTTATTCAGGTGCCGCAAACAATGATTTGTGCTTTTTGTCACAATCAGTGAAACTCCCAAGGAAGGAAGAGTTCCAATCAGTTTATGTCAACTGGTGAGCTTAGGAAGGAATCGTGTGTGATTCTCTGGCTTCAGTCATTAGGGTGTTCTTGTCATTAAGGAAGTATGCATTTGTCACTGGTACATTTCCAAGTAGACTTCCTGACCATGGTATGTGTGGATAAAGTAAAGGTAAAGGTAAAGGTTCCCCTCGCACATATGTGCTAGTCGTTCCTGACTCTAGGGGGCGGTGCTCATCTCCATTTCTAAGCCGAAGAGCCAGCGCTGTCCGAAGACGTCTCCGTGGTCATGTGGCCGGCATGACTCAACGCCAAAGGCGCACGGAACGCTGTTACCTTCCCACCAAAGGTGATCCCTGTTTTTCTACTTGCATTTTTTTATGTGCTTTCGAACTGCTAGGTTGGCAGAAGCTGGGACAAGTAATGGGAGCTCACCCCGTTATGCGGCCATAAGGATTCGAACCGCTGCACTGCTGACCTTTCGATCAACAAGCTCAGCGTCCTAGCCACTGAGCCACAGAGTCCCTTCTGTGTGAAGAAAATGTGTGCCTAGAATGATTAATTAGTTATGTCCCATCAAGCGGGTGTCAACTCTTAGCAGCCGCATAAATAAATCTTCTCCAGATTGATCTGCCCCTAAGATGGTCCTTCAAGTCTTCTCACAGTGCCTATGTTATCAGTATAACAGAATAACAGGGTTGAAGGGGCCATTGGAGGTCGTTTAGTCCAACCCCTGCTCAAGCAGGAGACTATACATTTAGCTCTTCCAAAAAACTGTAGTGATGCAGCACCCACAATTTTTGAAGGCAAACCATTCTACTGATTAATTGTTCTGTCAGGAAATTCCTCCTTAGTCCTAGGTTGGTTCTCCCCTTGGTTAGTTTGCATCCATTGCTTCTTGTCTTGCCCTCAGGTGCTTTCTGCTTTCTAGCAGATTTCTAGCAGAAATAATGTAGCAAACTCTACACCACTAACCAGAGCATATAAAACATTTGCTAGACCAATTCTTGAATACAGCTCAACTGTCAACCACATTTCTGACATCAATACAACTGAACGTGTCCAGAAATATTTTACAAGAAGAGTTCTCCACTCCTCTGAATACAACAAAATACCTTATGCCACCAGACTTGAAATCCTGGGTTTAGAAAATTTAGAACTCCGCCGCCTTCGACAGGACCTGAGTTTAACTCATAGAATCATCTGTTACAATGTCCTTCCTGTCGAAGACTACTTCAGCTTCAATTGCAACAATACACGAGCACACAATAGATTTAAGCTTAATGTGAACCGCTCCAATCTTGACTGCAGAAAATATGACTTCAGTAACAGAGTTGTTAATGCTTGGAATACACTACCTGACTCTGTGGTCTCTTCCCAAAATCCCCAAGCTTCAACCAAAAACTATCTACCATTGACCTCACCCTATTCCTAAGAGGTCTGTAAGGGGCGTGCATAAGAGCACAAATGTGCCTACCATTCCTGTCCTATTGTTTTCCTTCGTTGTATCCAATTAATATAGTTATTACATACTTATACTCATATATATACTTATGTGTTGTATAGTTGTTTCATGCTTATGCTTATATATACTGTGTGACAAAATAAATAAATAGATAAATTTTTTGACCTCCAGGGGGCAGTTTAGAACTTCATCCTTTCTCCATCCTTTCTCAAGCCACCTGCTTAAAACCACAAGCGGGCCTATGTATGATGAGCTCAGTGGCTTGCCCAAAAAGGAAACCCCCTTCTCAATCGCAGCTTCTTCTAAGTGTAGGAAGGAGCGGAGTATGCTAGTTTGCTTCAGAGTCCCAAGGATGCCTTTTCATTCTCAGCCAAACCATTCCTTGATTTTTGTGGGGATTTTCTTATTACTGCTAAAATCAGGTAATATTTTTTTTACTGAAAAACTCTCCTTCTCCTCTGCCTCCTCCTCTAAATTTATTAACAGAAATACAAATTGATGTTTTAGGAAACTTAGGAGTTTTTCTTATTCCTCCTGAAATCAGGTAATACTTTTACTGAAAATGTCTTCTCCTCCTCCTCCTCCTCCTCCTTCCTTCCTTCCTTCCTTCCTTCCTTCCTTCCTTCCTTCCTTCCTTCCTTCCTTCCTCCCCTCCTCCCTCTTCCCTTCTTCCTTCCTTCCTTCCTTCTCCTTCCTTCCTTTCTCCCCCTCCCTCCCTCCCTCCCTCCTTCCCTCCCTCTTTCTTTCTTTCTTTCTTTCTTTCTTTCTTTCTTTCTCTCTCTCTCTCTCTCTCTCTTTTCCTTCCTTCCTTCCTTTCTTCCTTCCTTCCTTCCTTCCTTCCTTTCTCCTTCAAATTTATTAACAGAAATACAGACTCCCTAAACAAAGTATAAGAGAGAAAACCAAGAGTTTTTAAAATATAATGTTTAAACTAAAAAAATTGAGGTAATGGCGGATAATTTTACTTTCATTACCTCTTGAAAGGGGAAAACTTGTCTATGGAATATTGACTTCAGCTCTGATCTGTCTCTAATCTTGTGATCTGCCTGCCATAGATTACTCCCACAAATGCTGTCTGCAAAAGAATCTGGTTGAAAACTGTTTGGCATTCTCTTTTTCCACAGATTTTCCACTTTTGGGAGTTCCTTAAGCAATTTAACTGATTTTTTTTAAAAAGAAAACAAAACAGATCCTTGATTCCTATTTTAAATTGGGAAATGAAAGATGTGATGGATAAGTAAATGATGTCCACAAACGACTCCTGTCCTGAATGTTTCCCCATGATATCTCTGAAAAAGAAGATGCCAAGATATACATTCCAAACTCTGACCCAATTTCGGGAGATCTTCGGAGGTCCTGAACTTTTGTTCTTTTTTTTTTTTTCTCCTCTTAAGGTACTTCTCAGAGCAATTCAGTCTCCCAAAAACAAAACCAGATGGAAATCCTAGAAGGAGAAGAGGTCACTTTGCCCTGTGACTTCGCAACTACCAGCTCTACTCCGTACCTTTTTTGGTACCGTCAGTATGACAATCAAACACCTGAGCGGATCCTGAGTGCTCAGAAATACGGTTCAGTGGATAAGCACTTCCAGGAGGGAAAGTTTTCTACCACCTTAGTTTTGGGGGATCAGAATTCAGTTCCTTTGAACATCAGAAGTGTCTCTCTACTGGATAGAGCTGTTTATTTCTGTGCTCTGAATCCCACAGTGAGCTATGACTATATATAGATGCACACAAAACTCAATGATGTGACACCAAACTCAACTCTGTACGGAGAGTTCTGTCCCACTAACCTCTCATTTATCCAAGAAATAATAATAATAATAATAATAATAATAATAATAATAATAATAATAATAATAATAATAATAATAATAATAATAATATAAAAAATGAGCATGCAAAACTACTGTGGGATTTCCGAATACAGACTGATAAAGTTTTGGAAACACAATACCCCGGTTATCATGATTGTGGAAAAGAAAAAAGTGTGGATAGTCGACATTGCTCGCCTTCGACAAGACCTAAGTTTAACTCACAGAATCATCTATTGTAATGTCCTTCTTGTTAAAGATTACTTCAGCTTCAATTGCAATAATACTAGAGCAACTAATAGATTTAAACTTAATGTCAACCGCTTTAATCTAGATTGCAGAAAATATGACTTCTGTAACAGAATCATCAGTGCTTGGAATACTTTACCTGACTCTGTGGGCTCTTCTCATAATCCTAAAAGCTTTAACCAAAAACTTTCTACTATTGACCTCACCCCATTCCTAAGAGGACCATAAGGAGCGTGCATAAGCGCACAAACGTGCCTACTGTTCCTGTCCTATTGTTTTTCTTTTCTTCTTCTTATATATATATATATATGCCTATACCTCCTTATATTTACTCATATATGTGTTTATATACTATATAATCTTTTTGTATGATACCTACATATATTGTTGTGACAAAATAAAATAAATAAATAAAAATAAATTGCTATACCTGGTAACAGCAGAATTGATGAGAAACAACTTGAAAAAGTCACCAGATATCAAGATTTGAGAATCGAATTGCAGAGACTCTGGCATAAACCAGTGCAGGTGGTTCCAGTGGTACTTGGCACACTGGGAGCTGTGCCTAAAGACCTAGGCAAGCACTAAAAAGCAATTGGCATTGACTAGATCACCATTGGTTAGCTGCAGAAGGCCACCTTACTGGGATCCGCTCACATAATTCGCCGATACATCACGCAGTCCTAAACGCTTGGGAAGTGTTCGACTAGTGATCTGTGATACGAAATACAGCATAGTTAACTCGTTTGCTGTGTATACTGTCATTATTATTATTATTATTATTATTATTATTATTATTATTATTATTATTATTATTATTATTAATTTTGCAATCATCCCCATCACCTTTTAAAAGCAGTGGAGTGGGAAAGGATGAGGATCCTACTGTGCTTTCTAAAAGAAACATATTTATTTTTCAGCCGGCATAAGCCAGGATGAGTATAGAGAATTGAGGCTGAAGTATCCAAAGGCAGAAGGAAAAGTGAGAAAGAAGAAGGAAATAATAACATAACATAACATAACAAGAGAGTTGGAAGGGACCTTGGAGGTCTTCTAGTCCAACCCCCTGCCCAGGCAGGAAACCCTACACCATTTCAGACAAATGGCTATCCAACATTTTCTTAAAAATTTCCAGTGTTGGAGCATTCACAACTTCTGCAGGCAAGTTGTTCCACTGATTGACTGTTCTAACTGTCAGGGAATTTCTCTTAGTTCTAGGTTGCTTCTCTCCTTGATTAGTTTCCACCCATTGCTTCTTGTCCTACCCTCAGGGGCTTTGGAGAATAGTTTGACTCCTGCTTCTTTGTGGCAGCCCCTGAGATATTGGAACACTGCTATCATGTCTCCACTAGTCCTTCTTTTCATCAAACTAGACATACCCAGTTCCTGCAACCATTCTTCATATGTTTTAGCCTCCAGTCCCCTAATCCTCTTTGTGGCTCTTCTCTGCGCTCTTTCTAGAGTCTCAATATCTTTGTTACATCAGAAATAAAGAAATATAAAGACAGTGCAGAAGGGATCAAGTGACTTTTGGAAAGAAAAGCAGTAGAGACACCTCTCTTGATGGTTACCCTTAAGGCAAAACAAGTAAAAGGGGCACTTGGTCGCAACAGGAATGGACTGAATCTCAAGTCACCGATTTCAAAAATCCATTATGTGGAGCAGCGCCAATAATCTTAATCATAATCAGAAGAGAGAGAAGACTTGGAAGTCTTCTGCTGAAGCAGGGGATCATATACCATTTCAGACAAATGGTTGTCTAATCGCTTCTTAAAAACCTCCAGTGATGGGATACCCACAGTTTCTGAAAACAAGCCATTCTACTGCTTAATGGGTCTGTCAGGAAATTTCTCCTTAGTTCTAGGCTGGGTTTTTCGTTTATGAGTTTCCATCCACTGCTTCTTGACCTGCCTTGGGAGAATAGATTGACACCTCTTTTCTGTGGCAGCCCGTCATATATTGGAAGACTGTTATCATGTCACCCCTAGTCCTTCTTTGCATGAAACAGACTCCTGCCTGGGCAGGGGGTTGGACTAGAAGGCCTCCAAGGTCCCTTCCAACTCTGTTGTTATTATTATTATTATAATAGAGGTAATAGAGGGAGCACCACGTTGCTCCCATATAACACCCATCCTGCGAGGCCTGCACTGGCTGCCGGTAGCCTTCTGGGTGCAATTCAAGGTGTTAGTGACCACCTTCAAAGCGCTCCATGGCTTAGGACCGGGGTATCTACGAGACCGCCTTCTGCCACCAATAGCCTCCCAACGACCTGTGCGCTCCCACAGAGGGGGCCTACTCCGGGTGCCATCATCCAAACAATGTCGGTCGGTGGCCCCCAGGGGGAGAGCCTTCTCTGTGGCAGCACCGGCCCTTTGGAACAAGTTACCTCCGGGGTTACGCCAACTCCCCGATCTCCGAACCTTCAAGCGGGAATTGAAGACTCTACAATTTAATCGTGCGGGACTAGCCTAAATGTATTTTAAATGTATTTTAATTATAGTTTTTAAATTTTAAAGGGTTTTATGTCGGTTTTGACTGTTTTAGTAATTTGGCCAATTAATATACTCGTTTTAAATGTTTTTAAATTTGTTATTTATATTATGTGTATTTTTGTATTTTTAATATGGCTGTAAACCGCTCTGAGTCCTTCGGGAGAAGGGCGGTATAGAAATTGGATTATAAATAAATTATAAATAAAATTATTATTTTGCTTTTGGTTGTCTTCTTCTCAAATTATTATAGGAGGACAAATATCGAGCAAAAGAAGAGTGACATGGAAACATCCAGTATTTTTTGTTCTCCTTAGAAGACAGAGATGGATGGGACTAATAATATTAGATATATAAGATGGAAATATGATTAGGGTGCACCAGAATAATTCTGATACTTAAGGATTTTTTTCTAACTCCTCCATTCCTTCTTCTTTGTTTTTTTCCAGAGATTCCTCAATGCTCAGCTCAGAAACAAAGCCAAGATTCCTTCGTGGTAGCAACGGCTGGAAAAGAAGTCAATTTCTCTTGCCACCATCCCTCACTAGGGCTGAATCAAAATATATTTTGGTACCGACAGTTTCCAAGGGATGGACCTCGTATCTTGGCCTTCGGCTATGAGGAGGCAGTCGAGACGCGCAACCCTCAAGGCAATTTATTTATATCCAGGGGCCAAAAACGGAGCTGCTTCTCCATCCACCGAGTCACTTTTCAAGACGCCGCCTGGTATTATTGCGTTTCAGGAGACACAGTGCTTCCTCTGGTACCTTTGCTGTCTACTAAACCTTCCTTTTGCACCACTGAATGAAACAATGGTAGTCAACCTGGTCCCTACCGCCCACTAGTGGGCGTTCCAGCTTTCATAGTGGGTGTTAGGGGTTTTGTCCGATACTGAAGCACTTTCCTTTTTTTTTAATTTAATTGACTTTTTAAAAAATTTCATAGCATTATTTAAAAACATTTTCATTAGGTTTTCATAAAATTCTCCATGACAATTTAAATTTCTGAAAATATAATATTTGTATCGCCTGCGCATAAGTTTAGTTCACGTTACGTAAGTGAAACTAAATGGCGCTATAGTGCGACCGCAAACAAAAAAGCCTCATCCCAGAATAGCTCGCGCATCTGCCCCTACACCACCCACCTGTAACAGACAAGCAGAGCTGGTAGCCGGCGCCCCCCCCCCAAACCTAATCCATGATGTGCGAGAGGCATGCGCAGATGACGATACATGGCACATTACTGTGGAACCGGTGGGCGGTTAGAAAATTTTACTACTAACAGAGATACAAAAGTGGGCGGTAGGTATAAAAAGGTTGACTACCCCTGGAATGAAAAGAGGGAGGGTTTATTCCTTTTCAAATAATTTTCTACTTTATTTTTTTAAAATAAAATAAAAAGGACCACCAAGCCTCTGGTGGCTCAGCAGATTAAGTCTGTCTGTTATTAACACAGCTGCTTGCAATTACTGCAAGTTCAAGTCCCAGGCCCAAGGTTGACTCAGCCTTCCATCCTTTATAAGGTAGGTAAAATAAGGACCCAGATTGTTGGGGGCAATAAAAGTTGACTTTATATATAATATACAAATGGATGAAGACTATTGCTTAACACAGTGTAAGCCGCCCTGAGTCTTCGGAGAAGGGCGGGATATAAATTCAAATAAAAAAAAAAGATCTTCAAAATAAGCAAATATGTCTAGGGAATTGATAGACTCAATGGTCTAACTTTGTGCTCTGAATGGCACCACAAAGATGAATATGAGTTGGAACCCGGGCAGTGGTAAGTTGCCCCCGGTTCGGACCGGTTCTTGTGAACCGGTAGTAAAACCGGGAGGGAGGCTCCGCCCACTGACCTCAACATCAGCAGGACGTGTGGTGTCCCACTGCGAACCGGTAGCAAAAGTAAGTAGAATTCACTTACCTTTGCTACCGGTTCCCAAAAGTGTGTGAACGCGCATCCTCGCTGAACTCATATGCACCACCTCCACACATGCACAGGTCCTTCCGCGCATACGCGGAGCATCAAAATCAGGACGGGATGACATCCGGGTGAGTGGGCGGAGCCTCCCGCCACCAATACTGGGTTAGCCCTGAACCAGATATAACTGGCTGAATACAACCGCTAGTTGGAACCAATACAAAACATTGGCAGAACTGAGATGCTCTCCCATTGCTGCTACAACTGGAGACTTCAAAAGCACAAAGTTGTGGTTGTAATGCTGTTATCTTCTACTGTGCTAAAGTGAGATGAAAATTGGTGCCTTTTTCTTTCTTTTACTTGCTTTACATTATATTTCTTTCCTTTCCTCTTCCTCTCCTCTTTGTTTTCCACTACTTTTTTAAAATTTTTCTTTGTATTTTATATTTTGAAAAGAAAGATCACACGCACACACACACACACACACACACACACACACACACACACACACACAGAGAGAGCGAGAGCAAGAGAGAGCGAGAGAGAGAACGAGAGATTAGATAGATAGATAGATAGATAGATAGATAGATACAGATATACATATATACATAACATATATAAAAAGGTAAAGGTTCCCCCCGCACATACATGCTAGTCATTCCCAACTCTAGGGGGCGGTGCTCATCTCCATTTCAAAGCCGAAGAGTCAGCGCTGTCCGAAGACGTCTCCATGGTCATGCAGCCGGCATAACTCAATGGCAAAGGCACATGGAACGCTGTTACCTTCTCACCAAAGGTGGTCCCTATTTTTTCTACTTGCATTTTTTATGTGTTTTTGAACTGCTAGGTTGGCAAAAGCTGGGACAAGTATAATAATAATAACAACAGAGTTGGAAGGGACCTTGGAGGCCTTCTAGTCCAACCCCCTGCCCAGGCAGGAAACCCTACATCATCTCAGACAGATGGTTATCTTTTTCTTAAAAAATTTTCTTAAAAATTTCCAATGTTGGAGGATTCACAACTTCTGCAGGCAAGTCGTTCCACTGATTAATTGTTCTAACTGTCAGGAAATTTCTCCTTAGTTCTAAGTTGCTTCTTTCCTTGATCAGTTTCCATCCATTGCTTCTTGTTCTACCCTCAGGTGCTTTGGAGAACAGCCCGACTCCCTCTTCTTTGTGGCAACCCCTGAGATATTGGAACACTGCTATCATGTCTCCCCTAGTCCTTCTTTTTATTAAACTAGACATACAGAGTTCCTGCAACCGTTCTTCATGTGTTTTAGCCTCCAGTCCCCTCATCATCTTTATTGCTCTTCTCTGCACTCTTTCTAGAGTCTCAGCATCTTTTTTACATCGTGGCGACCAAAACTGAAATGCAATATTCCAAGTGTGACCTCACCCTGTTACACGGCATCACTAGGGATTTGAACCACTGAGCTGCTGACCTTTCGATTGAGAAGCTCAGCGTCTTAGCCCCTGAGCCACCACGACCCCGTCTCTCTCTCTCTCTCTCTCCCTCTCTCCCCCCCCTCTCTCTCTCTCTCTCTCACACACACACACACACACACACACACACACACAGAGGTCTTGGCATTTTCGGGTCTTTTCCCGTGTAAGGTTGAGAACATTTTGGCGACGTTTCGACGAGGTCTCACTCATCATCTTCAGGCTGGTGTCTTCATCTTCATGCTTCTCGAGCTTCTTGGCTTCGTGCTTCTCATACCTATACCCGTGAAAACCTATGAAAACATACATACATACATACATATATACATACATATATGTGTATGTGTGTGTGTGCGTGACTTTTTTTTTTTACTTTTAGAAGAATTTTTCTGCCCCCCCCCAAAATCTTTTAAAAGTAAAAAACAAACAAACAAAAAACCTCTGATGATCACAGGGCTCAGCTGGGCATGGGGGGGGACAGGGAGTTTTGCTAACGGTTCTGCAAACCATCTGCCGCCATTGCTACCGGATTGGGCAATCTGGGCCGAATCGGGAGCATTTCACTCCTGTTCCAGTCCCCTGACCATCTTTGTTCCCAGGACCAACCCAAAATGGTTTTGTGAAGGACCTGTAAATAATCCTCACACCAATGACCAAGCTCCAGTCTCTTTTCTGTGGAGAAAGCCGAACTCTGACCAACCCACTTTGCACAAGCAGCTTTTCTCAGGTTTGTGTATTCAAATACACTGGAGCCAGCACTCCCTATATTCTTGTCAGTCACCTCAGCTAGGCATTTTGTGAGTTACTGATCTAAATCCATCCATTTTAGGAAGGATGCGAGGAAAACTCAAAACAATTTATCAGCTGGAAAAAAAATTTGTCCTCCAGGGGGCAGTTTAGAACTTCATCCTTTCTCCATCCTTTCTCAAGCCACCTGCTTAAAACCACAAGCGGGCCCATGTATGATGAGCTCAGTGGCTTGCCCAAAAAGGAAACCCCCTTCTCAATCGCAGCTTCTTCTAAGTGCAAGTGGGAACGGAGAATGTTGGTTTGCTTCAGAGTCCCAAGGATGCCTTTTCATTCTCAGCCAAACCATTCCTTGATTTTTGTGGCGATTTTCTTATTACTGCTAAAATCAGGTAATATTTTTTTTTACTGAAAAACTCTCCTTCTCCTTCTCCTTCTCCTCTTCCTCCTCCTCCTCCTCCTCCGCTTCCTCCTCTAAATTTATTAACAGAAATACAAATTGATGTTTTAGGAAACTTAGGAGTTTTTCTTATTCCTCCTGAAATCAGGTAATATTTTTACTGAAAATGTCTTCTCCTTCTCCTGCTCCTGCTCCTGCTCCTCCTGCTCCTTCCTTCCTTCCTTCCTTCCTTCCTTCCTTCCTTCCTTCCTTCCTTCCTTCCTTCCTTCCTTCCTTTCTCTCTCTCTCCTTTCCCTCCCTCCATCCCTCCCTCCTTCCTTCCTTCCTTCCTTTTTCTTTCTTTCTTTCTTTCTTTCTTTCTTTCTTTCTTTCTTTCTTTCTTTCTTTCTTTCTCTCTTTCTTTCTTTCTTTCTTTCTTTCTTTCTTTCTTTCTTTCTTCCTTCCTTCCTTCCTCCCTCCCTCCCTCCCTCCCTCCCTCCCTTCCTTCCTTTCTTTCTCCTTCAAATTTATTAACAGAAATACAGAATCATTAAACAAAGTATAAGAGAGAATACCAAACTAAAACTAAAAATATCGAGATAATGGCTGATAATAGTTGTTAATACTTGGAATACACTACCTGATTCTGTGGTCTCTTCCCAAAATCCCCAAAGCTTTAACCAAAAACTGTCTACTATTGACCTCACCCCATTCCTAAGAGGTCTGTAAGGGGCATGCAAAAGAACACAAGCATGCCTACCGTTCCTGTCCAATTGTTTCCTTTCATTATATCCAATTAATATAGTTATTACATACTTATGCTTATACATATGCTTATATATTATATAGTTATTTTCATGCTTATGCTTATATATACTGTTGTGACAAATAAATAAATAAATAAAATTTAAAAAAATTACTTTCATTACCTCTCAAAAGGGCAAAACATGTCTATGGAATATTTGACTTCAGCTGTGATCTATCTTTTGTCTCTAACCTTGTGATCTGCCTGCCACAGATTACTCCAACAAATGCGGTCCACAAAGGAATCTGCTTGAAAACTGTATGGCATTCTCTTTTTCCACAGACTTCGCACTTTTGGAAGTTCCTTAAGAGATTTAACTGATTTTTTTTTTTAAAAAAAACCAAAAACTAGATCCTAGATTCCTATTTTAAATTGGCAGAATTAAGGAGAATTGGCATTCTCTTTTTCCACATATCTTACACTTTTGGAAGCTATTTAACATGATTTTTTTAAAAAACAAACAAACAGATCCTTGATTCCTATTTTAAATTGGGAAATGAAAGATGTGATGGATAAGTAAATGGTGTCCACAAACAACTCCTGTCCTGAATTTTTCCCCATGATATCTCTGAAAAGGAAGATGCAAAGGCCAAGATATACATTCCAAACTCCGAATCAATTTCGGGAGATCTTCGGAGGTCCTGAACTTTGGTTTTATTTCTCCTCTTAAGGTACTTCTCAGAGCAATTCAGTCTCCCAAAAACAAAACCAGATGGAAATCCTAGAAGGAGAAGAGACCACTTTGCCCTGTGACTTCACAACTATCAGCTCTACTCCGTACCTTTTTTGGTACCGTCAGTATGAAAATCAAACACCTGCGTGGATTCTGAGTGCTCAGAAATACGGTTCAGTGGATAAGCGCTTCCAGGAGGGAAAGTTTTCTACCACTTTAGTTTTGGGGAATCAGAATTCAGCTCCTCTGAACATCAGAAATGTCTCCCTACTGGATGGAGCTGTTTATTTCTGTGCTCTGAATCGCACACTGAATTGTCTCTGTATACAGACTCACACAAAAGTCAATGAATTGACACCAAACTCAACTCTGTACAGAGAGTTCTGTCCTACTAACCTCTCATTCATCCAAGTAATTGTTGTTGTTGTTATTTATCTTTATTCATTAAACATGAAACTCAGTCAACTGAATATTCAAAAAGGCATCACAAATACCATTGACAGAACAGGGTTCTTGGAGGTCTTCTTATTTATTTATTTATTTATTTATTTATTCACATTTTTTTTAAATTTACATTTATATTCCGCCCTTCTCCAAAGACTCAGGGCGGCTTACAGTTAACAATAGTCTCATTCTATTTGTATATTTACAAAGTCAACTTATTGCCCCCCTAACAATCTGGGTCCTCATTTTACCTACCTTATAAAGGATGGAAGGCTGAGTCAACCTCGGGCCGGGCTTGAACCTGCAGTAATTGCAGGCTGCTGTGTTCTAATAACAGGCTTCTTACAGCCTGAGCTACCACGGCCCTTATTTTTATACCGCCCTTCTCCGGAGACTCAGGGCGGTGTACAGCAAATAAAGCAACAATAATCCAAAAATATTAAAATACGATAACAAGTTTAAAAATATAATTGAAACGTTGTATCATTAAAAATATTAGATAAGAAAAAAATTACAAAAGATAAAAACCCTGTTAAAAGCCCACTAAAACCCTCAGTATTAAAATCAATCAGGCCAGCCCCGCTTGGCGAAAAAAGAAAGTCTTGAGCTCGCGCTTAAAGGTCCGAAGATCGGGGAGAAGATGGAGTCCCACCAGCAACTCATTCCACAAGGCCGGGGCCCCCACAGAGAATGCTCTTCCCCTGGGGGCCACCAGCCGACATTGGTTGGCCGACGGCACCCTAAGGAGGCCTTCCCTGTGAGAATGGACTGGACGCACCGGACGAAGGGAGGTAACTGGCAGCAGCAGGCGGTCCTGTAAATATCCCGGTCCCATGCTATGGAGCGTTTTAAAGGTGATAACCAACACCTTGAAGCGCACTCGGAAGACCACCGGCAACCAGTGCAGCCTGCGCAGGAGAGGTGCAACCTCCGACTTAAGCAGGGGATCATATACCATTTCAGACAAATGGCTGTCCAATCACTTCTTAAAACCCTCCAGTGATGGGACAACCAGGAATTGGTATGTCTAGTTTAATGAAAAAAAGGACTAGGGGAGACATGATAGCAGTGTTCCAATATCTCAGGGTGTTGTGTCTTGCCCGCCCTCAGAGCAGCCGGGGCCTCCTTATCTGCTCCCGAACACGGAGGAATGTATGCCTCCCGGCCCCAGTCCTGGCCCCATGCCCAGACAAACTGCAGAAGAAGGAGCACCTCCCGGCCCTAGCCCTGACTCCATGCCCAGGCAAACGGAGCAGCTAGACCCCTCCCCCTCCTCCACAGCATGTGAGCCTGAGAAGGTTTATTACCAACAGCTGATTGGAGTGACCCTCGCATCAGAAGATTGGATAGGCGGAGGCAACAGAAGGAAGGGAGGGGCAGGCCTTAATGAGTGCTGAGTCATGGAGCCACACCCCATGGCCTATATAAAGGATCTGCTTTCTGGCAGTCTCTGAGTCAGGCAAAGTCGAACTTATCTTGCTGAAGTCACTTTCTGGTCTCCTGCCTGCTCTGAGGACTTTGCTAGGACTTTGGGCAGAGTTGCAGAGGCAAGCCTGATTCGGATTTCCCTGACCCGGCCGTCAGCGGAGGAGTGGGACACGACACAGGGGTTGCCACAAAGAAGAGGGAGTCGAGCTGTTCTCCAAAGTACCTGAGGGTAGAACAAGAAGCAATGGGTGTAAACTGATCAAGGAGAGAAGCAACTTAGAACTAAGGAGAAATTTCCTGACAGTTAGAACAATTAATCAGTGGAACGACTTGCCTGCAGAAGTTGTGAATGCTCCAACACTGGAAATTTTTAAGAAAATGTTGGATAACCCTCTGTCTGAGATGGTGTAGGGTTTCCTGCCTGGGCAGGGGGTTGGACTAGAAGACCTACAAGGTCCCTTCCAACTCTATTATTATTATTATTATTATTATTATTATTATTATTATTATTATGTGTGTGTGTGTGTGTAATAATAATAATAATAATAATAATAATAATAATAATAATAATAATAATAATAATAATAATTGTCTAAGGAGATTCTCAGTCATCCAGGTCATGGTTGTCCCAAAGATGCTTTTTCCAGAGGCAACTAGACTTTCTGTTTTTTTCTCTGAAGACGTTTCACTTCTCATCCAAGAAGCTTCTTCAGCTCCCAAGAAACTGAGTTGACTCAAGGATGAGCCTTGTGAGATTTGAACTGCCAAATTGCAGGCAGCCGGCAGAAGTAGCCTGTGATGCTGCATTCTAACCACTGCACCACCGCGGCTCAGAACACTTGCCATTTTTTATGATAGGCTGGGTGTCAGCGTTCCAGGAAACCCCTCCTGCAGAAAAGACTCCGAAACCAACATCTTTCAAAGTTCTTTTACTAGCATAGGTAAACTGGCACAGTTGGAGGAAAACCGAAACTGGGAATTCCAGGTTCGTCCCTCAGTAATACAAACCCCAAAATCTCCACCCTCATGATCCCTCTGCTGGTCACATGCTCTAATCCTCAACCGTCCCATGTCGAAGCATCACTCCAGCCACTCCTTCTCCAGATGCGAACCCAGCCTGACCTTGACCGGCAGAAAAATGTTAATATGTCTAATCATCCCTTGCACTACCACCCTCCTCCCCTCCTTTCCCACAGAGGAGAATTGTGGCAGCGCATGGAAGCCTTCGGCCTAGTATGGCTTCCAAAGCTGACACTGGGTTTTGCATTTCATCATAATTTGGCCGAGCGCAGCGGGCCCCCTCCTCCACCCGTCAGCCTTACATTCTCAGACCAGGTGAAGAATGGCTGCATGGGAGGAATCTGGGTGAGGTGCAGAGATCAGCCAAGGAAGGCTTATCAGGCAGAAGTCAGCTGGGCCGTGTGGTTGAGGCAAGGGAGGGAACCAGAGAGTAGCGGTTATGCCACAGGCATGACTCTAGGCATAGGCCAAGGTGAGATAAGGAGTGAGTTGGAAGGGAGGAGCAAGGAGGGCAGGGTTGGGAAGGGCCAGCCAGTGCTTCGATTTGCCGGTTTTCTGAACTGCGCAAAAATTTAACAACCGGTTCGCCTGAATCGTTACGAACCGGCTGAATCCCACCTTTGACCTAGTGGGATTCGGACTGCCAAATTGCAGGCAGCCAGCAGAAGTATCCTGCAGTGCTGCATTCTAACCACTGGACCACCGCAGTTCAGAACACCTGCCATCTTTCATGAGAGGCTGGATTTTTGCATTTCATCATCATAAACTCCCTCGCCTTTTCAATATAGACTCTCTTACCAGGGTGGGGAGCCAGATTCATATACAAATGAGGTCGAATTAGAGTCATGCAATTGACATCCAATGAAATACTCACGGGACTCTCTGTTGAAACACACAAAAAACCACAACAGTGAGAAGACACGAGAAGAAAGGAAGAGAGATTCTTCTAAGGGCTCATATTTTTTTTTAGACAAGGTAGCAGCTGCTTTTATTAAATTGAATCAACTGAGATGTATCAGATCGTCACCATGAAGCTGGCATCCTTCTCGCTGATATTATTGGCTCTCATGTCAAGTAAGTAATATTTAGGAATTTGTACCCTTCCTGGGACTTATGTCCACTTCTTTTTTTCCAGGGCTGGTCTTTTTTTTTTTTGGTAGCTCCAGAACTTTTCTTCTTGGCTGAGGTAAAAGTTTGATAAGGCCATAGTTTTCCCAGTTGCAATGCATGGCTGTGAAAGTTGGACCGTAAGAAAGGCTGAGCGCCAAAGGATTGAGCCCTTTGAACTCTGGTGCTGGAGAAGACTCCTGCGAGTCTCTTGGACTGCAAGGTGATCAAACTAGTTAGATCAACCCTGACTGCTCTTTAGAAGGCCAGATCCTGAAGATGAAACTGAAATAATTTGGCCACCTAATGAGAAGGAAGGACTCACTGGAGAAGAGCCTAATGCTGGGAATGATTGAGGGCAAAAGAAGAAGGGGACGACAGAGAACGAGGTGGCTGGATGGAGTCACTGAAGCAGTAGGCCTGAGCTTAAAATGGACTCCAGGGGATGGTAGAGGACAGGAAGGCCTGGAGGAACTTTGTCCATGTGGTCGTGATGGGTCGGATATGACTTCGCAACTAACAAAGTTTATTTTCATTCCTTGTACTCTGCCTTCCTTCCAAGAACTGAGGGTGCCTTACATAGGACCTCTCCTCATTTTGCACTCCCCAAAGCAGTGTTGTCTGAGGAAGAAAGACTAACCTATAATCACCTCATAGGTTTCCAAAATTGAGGAGGGACTTCAACACCATCTTTCTCACCTTTAGTCCAAGAACTTACTAGAACAACACACTGACTCTCGCAAATCCCTTGGAAGATATTTTCCTGGTGTAAGATAACCCAGAGACTCCCAAAGGTTTTTTTTTTTCAAGAGGCAACTGGACTTTCTGTTTTTTTCTTTGAAGACGTTTCGCTTCTCATCCAAGAAGCTTCTTCAGTTCTGATTGGATGGTGGGGAATGGAAGGATTTATACTCCTTGCAGACAGCTGGATATTTGCTTTCTCTCCATACCCCAGAGAGCTGTATAGAGTATTCTCATAATTGTATGCCCAGAATTTTCTATTCTACCCCAATATTAAAACCAATGAATACATCAATTGCAATCAATTTTCAGTATAGCTGTGCAATAGAATAGAATTCTTTATTGACCAAGTGTGATTGGATACACAAAGAATTTGTCTTTGGTGTATATGCTCTCAGTGTACATAAGGAGAATAAAATACATTCATCAAAAATAAAAAGATACAACACTTAGTGATAGTCAAGATTACTAATAAGCTATCAAATCGTACTAGGAAACAAATGAAAACAGCAACATGGCAACATGGTTATAGTAATAAGTGGGAAGCGATAGAGACTAGTAAGGAAGAGAAGAATAATAGTAATACAGTCTTAGTAAATTATTTGACAGTGTTGTGGGAATTAGTTATTAAGCAGAGTGATGGCAATGAACAACAATTTCAATTCAATGATGGAATTTGAGCAGAAAATAGTAGAAAAAGTTCACCATTCCCTTTATAAAAAACCCTTTCTGTTTTTTTGTTGTTAGTTGCGAAGTCGTGTCCGACTCATCGCGACCCCATGGACAATGTTCCTCCAGGCCTTCCTGTCCTCTACCGTCCTCTGGAGTCCATTTAAACTCATGCCTACTGCTTCAGTGACTCTATCCAGCCACCTCGTTCTTTGTCGTCCCATTCTTCTTTTGCCTTCAATCTTTCCCAGCATTCGGCTCTTCTCCAGTGAGTCCTTCCTTCTCATTAGGTGGCCAAAGTATTTCAGTTTCATCTTCAGGATCTGGCCTTCTAAAGAGCAGTCAGGGTTGATCTCCTCTAGAACTGACTTGTTTGTTCGCCTTGCCTTTCTGTTTATAACATAGTATTTCTCCATCTGGTCCTTCCAGGAGAAAAATAGAAATCGTTGTAGGGAAACAATGTTCATCTTTTCTTTTAAAAAAAAAAGCTAGAATCATAGAAAATATGCGTTTGAAAGTCACCCTAGAGGTCCTCTAGCCAAACCCTTTGCAAAGCCCAGGAATCCACTAAACCATCTCTACCAAGAGCCCATTCAGTTCCCAGTTGAAACCTACACTTAGAGAGAACCGACAACTCCTTCAGGAAGACAGTTCTATTGCTCAGAACGTCTCACATAAAAAAGTTAAAGGTTCCCCTCACGCATACGTGCTAGTCGTTCCCAACTCTAGAGGGTGATGCTCATCTCCATTTCAAAGCCGAAGAAGCCAGCACCGTCCGAAGATGTCTCCATGGTCATGTGGCCACCATGACTAAACGCCAAAGGTGGCACAGAACACTGTTACCTTCCCACCAAAGGTGGTCCCTATTTTTCTACTTGCCTTTTTTACATGCTTTTGAACTGCTAGGTTGGCAGAAGCTGAGACAAATAACGAGAACTCACCCCATTATGCGGCAGTAGGGATTCGAACCGCTGAACTGCCGACCTTTCGATCGACAAGCTCGGCGCCTTAGCCACTGAGCCACCGTGTCCCTTTTATGTCTCACATACAGATATGTACACTGTAATTTTTTTTCCCCCATTTAAGAACATCCAAGAGTTCCGTCAGGGACCATGGGTGTTGGCTTCCTGTTCTTTTCCCTGTGTTTGATTTTACAGGAACCCTTTTCTGCCAAGCTGAAAAGCCTGTCCAGGAACCCCTGTTAAAAGCATTAAACGGAAGACAAACCAGCCTTTTATGCTCCCACCCCAACATTAAAACCAATGAATACATCTATTGGTACCGACAGTTCTCCAACCAGTCTCTGCACTACATTGCAATTGGATTCAGCGGAAAGCTGGAAAACAACATAGGAGAGAGAGTTTCTGTGATGGTTTCTAAGGACGATCGAAAAAATAGCACCCTCTCCTTCGCCAAAGTCACCTTTGAGGATCAGGCATTGTATCTCTGTGGTGTAGGAGACACAGTGTCTCATCCGAGTGAGTCTCTTCAGCAAGAACCCTTTCTTGCAATACAGCTGCCACCCGCGAGAGGGAAGAAAGGCAGGTGTGAAAACACACCTCTGAATTCAAAAGTACGAGTGAGCTCTTCTGCTTGGGTGCTTGAAAAGATGAGCGGTGAATTTAACAAAAATAACAGAGTCGGAAGGGACCTTATAGGTCATTTAGTCCAACCCCCAATCCAAGTAGGAGACCCTACGTTATTTCTGACAGATGGCAGTCCAGTCTCTTCTTGAAAGCTTCCAGTGATGAAGCTCCCACAACTTCTGAAGGCAACTTCTGTTCCATGTATGAAGTTACAGTCATGCAGTCATATCTAACTGTAAATATTTTCGCGGAGAATTCTGTTCCCAAAGGGGCTAACTTCTCACTCATCCAAAGAAAGGGATTTATTTATTTATTTATTTATTTATTTATTTATTTATTTATTTATTTATTTATTTATTTATTTATTTATTTATTTATTTATTTATTTATTGCCTTCCATTGAGGACCTGTATACTGCACGAATCAAGAAGAGGGCCATGAAAATATTTACAGATCCCTCACATCCAGGACATAAACTGTTTCAACTCCTACCCTCAAAACGACGCTATAGAGCACTGCACACCAGAACAACTAGACACAAGAACAGTTTTTCCCCGAAGGCCATCACTCTGCTAAACAAATAATTCCCCCAACACTGTCAAACTATTGACTAAATCTGCACTACTATTAATCTTCTCATTGTTCCCATCACCAATCTCTTTCCACTTATGACTGTATGACTGTAACTTTGTTGCTGGCAATCCTTATGATTTATATTGATATATTGACCATCATTTGTGTTGTAAATGTTGTACCTTGATGAATGTATCTTTTCTTTTATGTACACTGAGAGCATATGCACCAAGACAAATTCCTTGTGTGTCCAATCACACTTGGCCAATAAAAAATTCTATTCTATTCTATTGATTTATTGATTGATTTTGTCACAACAGTATATATAAGCATAAGCATGAAATAATTATACAATATATAAGCATATATATAAGCATAAGTATGTAATAACTATATTAATTGGATATAACGAAAGGAAACAATAGGACAGGAATGGTGGGCACGCCTGTGCTCTTATGCACGCCCCTTACAGACCTCTTAGTGATGACTCTTGCAGTCAGCACCATCATTTGGAAAAAGTGGTAGAGAATGGAAGGATTAAGATCCTACTGGACTTTCTAAAAGAAATGTATTTACTTTTCACCTGGCATAAGCCAGGATGAATATAGATCCAAAGGAACAATTATGGAGAACTGACATTGAAGTAACTACATTGCAGGGGTGTCAAATTGGTGGCTGGCGGGCCAGATGCGTCCCGGGCAGGCCACGCCCACCCCAGCTCTGCGAATGGGAAAAACATCACGAAACGTCATGTGACAGCAATGTGACACAGCAAATTTGACACCTATGACCATGATGGCGAACCTATGGCATGGGTACCATAGGTGGCACATGGAGCCATATCTGTGGGCATGAGAACTGTCAGGAAATGGTTATTTTCCTAACTAGTTGGCCAGGCAATATATAAACTAACTATGTATGTTTGTAGAAAGGCATGATATTGCTTTAAGGCTGTGCTGCATCATGCAAGCATCCTGATTGGTTGAGCTCTGTAGCCAATGTATAAAAGGACTACTAAATTATGGCTTGTGGGGAATCTACAGGGATGCTACAGCATTGTAACCTAATGACATGCTGCAACTGTATATTTGAGCTTTATGATCGTTGCTTGATCATAAGTAGTTACTGATTCCTCAAGATACTGACTGTTGTGAATTGAACTGTGTTTTGCCAAACTGAAAGAAGACCTTGTTTGTTGTGCAAGTCTACGTTGGTAAGAAGACTTTGTAACATTCCTGACAGACTGGTTTTATATGTGTATGACCTGGAATTGTTTTTGGACTATGACTTTGTCTTTTCCCTAAAAGTAAAGGAATATCAAACCCCAGTTTGTCTGCAAGTGACTGTTACTGTATACAACCAGTCTCAGTCGTTTTCATGCATAGGGTACTCTACTCAACAGTCCACAACAGTCGAAAAGCTCAATAAATCGCATGCCGGCGGGTGTCACAAATTGGCAGTTGTGATGCATATTTTGAGGGAGTCACAACAGAGGGGTGAAAGAACCACATTTCCAGTGGTGGGATTCAGCCAGTTCGCACCACTTCGGGAGAACCAGTTGTTAACTTTCTGAGCAGTTTGGTGAACTGGTTGTTGGAAGAAATCATTAGGGCAGAGAACTGGTTGTTAAATTATTTGAATCCTACCACTGCACATTTCTTCTTCAAAACTTAGAACTCCGCCGACTCCGACAAGACCTGTGTTTAACTCATAGAATCATCTATTGCAATATCCTTTCTGTAAAAGACTACTTCAGCTTCAATTGCAATAATACAAGAGCAAACAATAGATTCAAACTTAATGTTAACCGCTTCAATCTTGATTGCAGAAAATATGACTTCTGCAACAGAGTTGTTAACGCTTGGAACTCACTACCTGACTCTGTGGTCTCTTCTCAAAATCCCAAAAACTTCAACCAAAAATTGTTTACTATTGACCTCACCCCATTCCTAAGAGGACTATAAGAGGCATGCATAAGAGCACAAAAACAGGTCATACCAAACTAATCTTATTGCATTCTTTGACAAAGTGACAAAATTAGTAGACCAGAGGAATGCTGTCAATCTAATTTACTTGGACTTCAGTAAAGCATTTGATAAAGTAGATCATAACCTACTACTAGATAAAGTAGAAAAATGTGGGTTAGACAGAACCACCACCAGATGGATCCGTAACTGGCTGACCAACCGCACTCAACGTGTAGTCCTCAATGGAATGACATCCACATGGAGGGAAGTATGCAGTGGAGTACCCCAAGGTTCTGTTTTAGGCCCAGTACTCTTCAACATCTTCATCAATGACTTGGACGAGGGGATAGATGGGGAACTCATCAAATTTGCAGATGACACCAAGCTGGCAGGAATAGCCAACACTCCAGAAGATAGACTCAAATTACAGAAAGATCTTGACAGACTTGAACATTGGGCGCTATCTAACAAAATGAAATTCAACAGTGAAAAAAGTAAGGTTCTACATTTAGGCAAAAAAAACAAAATGCACAGGTACCGTATATGTGGTACCTTGCTCAATAGTAGTACCTGTGAGAGGGCTCTTGGAGTCCTAGTGGATAACCATTTAGATATGAGCCAGCAGTGTGCAGCTGCTGCTAAAAAAGCCAACACAGTTCTGGGCTGCATAAACAGAGGGATAGAATCAAGATCACGTGAAGTGTTAGTGCCACTTTATAATGCCTTGGGAAGGCCACACTTGGAATACTGCATTCAGTTTTGGTCGCCACGATGTAAAAAAGATGCTGAGACTCTAGAAAGAGTGCAGAGAAGAGCAACAAAGATGATTAGGGTACTTGAGGCTAAAACATATGAAGAACGATTGCAGGAACTGGGTATGTCTAGTTTAATGAAAAGAAGGACTAGGGGAGACATGATAGCAGTGTTCCAATATCTCAGGGGCTGCCACAGAGAAGTGGGAGTTGGGCTGGTCTCCAAAGCACCTGAGGGTAGAACAAGAAGCAATGGGTGGAAACTGATCAAGGAAAGAAGCAACTTAGAACTAAGGAGAAATTTCCTGACAGTTAGAACAATTAATAAGTGGAACGACTTGCCTGCAGAAGTTGTGAATGCTCCAACACTGGAAATTTTTAAGAAAATGTTGGATAACCATCTGACTGAGATGATGTAGGGTTTCCTGCCTGGGCAGGGGGTTGGACTAGAAGGCCTCCAAGGTCCCTTCCAACTCTGTTGTTGTTGTTGTTATTCCTGTCCTATTGTTCCCTTTCATTATATCAAATTAATATAGTTGTTGCATACTTTTGCCTTATATATATGTTTTTATGATGTGTTTTTGTTTTATATCAATGTTTGCATATACTGTTGTGACAAAATAATAATAATAATAATAATAAAAGATTGCTGACCCCTGCACTAACCTCTCATTCATCCAAGGATTATTATTTTTTTGGCAGTCATCCTCATCACCTTTAAAAAGCAGTGGAGGGTGACGATCCTACTGGGTTTTCTAAAAGAAAAATATATATTTTTCAGCTGGCATAAGCCAGGATGAGTATAGATCCAAAGGAACAATTTATGGAGAATTGATGTTGAAGTATCTAGAGGCAGAAGGGATAGTGAGAAAGAAGAAGGAAACCAAATAAGGAAATATGAAGACTGTACAGTAGAGACCAAGTGAATGTTGGAAACGAAACCCTCAGTATCAGGCTTCCGATAGATGCCCTAATTAAATCATTAGCCTCGAGCCAAGCTTCAAAAGAAATCCAGTTATTTATTAGGAGCTTCATGTCGGCACATTCCCAAGTGAAGCCAACTCTGACCCTACGTAATTTATTCCCCAGTCATGACCCTGTTTCCCCCCCCCCCAATCACATTTGCCAACAGAACAATTTTGCGGATTGTAGAGATCACACCCCTCTGGCCGCTGTGGGTAACCCTGGGAGACAGCCTTGAGAGAGATAAGTCTGGAATGTGCATCTGTCTTTGGCTGCTGTGCTGTTTTGTCAATTTCCCATCCCCCTTGCCTCTGGCAACTTGAGAGCAGGCCAGGGATGCTTTGTGAGTTGACAAGCAGTAGAGACACCTTTGGTGATGGTTACATTTGAGGCAAAAGATGTAAAAGAGCTCTTGGTCACAATAAGAATGGACTGGATCTCAATTCACCGATCACAAAAGTCCTTTATGTGGAGCAGCACCAATAATATTAACCTTAATCAGAATGGAGATGGGAGGAACCTTGGAGTCCAACCATCTGCTCAAGCAGGAGACCCTATATAATTTCAGACAAATGACTGTCCAGTCTCTTTTTTAAAAGCTCCAGTGATGAAGCACCACCCCACGTCTGAACGCAAGCTGTTCCGCTGGTTAATTGTTCTCACTGTTAGGAAGTTTCACCTTAATTCCAGGTTGCTTCTTTCCTTGATTGGTTTCCATCCCTTGTTTCTTGTCTTGCCTTCCGGTGCTTTGGAAAATAAGTTGTCCCCCCTCCTCTTTGTGGCAGCCCCTCAAATGCCAAAATACTGCTATCATGTCCCACCCAGTCCTTCTTTCCACTAGACTAGTGATGGCTAACCTTTTCTGGACCGAATGCCCAAAGTGTGTGCACGTGAACCCCCCCAAATACAATGTGAGTGCGGGCTCTGTGCATGCGCCCCGCCCTCCTGTGCATGTGCGCACAGACCCTGCATGCATCCCATCCCCTGTTTATGTATGCGTGCCCCCCGTATCTGTGTGCACCCCCCCGCATGTGCACACACCTCCTTGCAAATGCCCCGCCGCCCCCGTACATGCATGCACAGCCCCCCCCACACATACACACCATCCCCTGTGCATGCAAGGCAGAGACCCAAAGACCAGCTGGCCAGAGGAAGGCGAGTGTGCATGCACAGGGAAGCTGAACAGGAGCGACGGCTCATGTGCCATCAGAGAGGGCACTGCATGCCACCTGTTGTGACTCTAGTCCCCGAACTTGGCCCCATGCTCGAAAGTGATTCCGAGAGTGAGGGGGAAGGGCCGGTAAGGCTTACCTTGGGAGCACTGATTCCTTTGCCCGGCTCCAGGAGCCAGAACCAGACCAGTTGGAGGATGTAATGAGGCCGTATCCCCTGATTCCTCCCTTCCCCAGGCTACGCCTTCAGACCCAGCTGACAATAATAATAATCAAGCTTGGATCGACCCGCGCTTCAGAAAATCACAGAGGTGGCGTCATTAATGGGAATGACCACAGGATATATAAGGAGCTTTGGGACTGCTCTCATTTCACGGGAAGTAGGGCCGTGGTGTGGCTCAGGCTGTAAGAAGCCTGTTATTAAAACACAGTTGCCTGCAATTACTGCAGGTTCTAGTCCCACCAGGTCCAAGGTTGACTCAGCCTTCCATCCTTTATAAGGTAGGTAAGACCCAGATTGTTGGGGGGGCAATAAGTTGACTTTGTAAATATACAAATAGAATGAGACTATTGCCTTACACACTGTAAGCCGCCCTGAGTCTTTGGAGAAGGGCGGGATATAAATGTAAAAAAAAAAAAAATTAGCTGAACCATTTCAAAGAGAGCTGAAAATCTTACTCCGTGAGTCATTTGTTTGAACTTTGAACAGACAGCTGCGATTTCTCTGCCAGGACTGATAAGATCCGTGAATCCACTGGCTGAAGGCCAGCTCGTTGCTCCGAAGCGGGGAAGGAGACAGAACATCACCTCTGGCCATAGGTTCACCATCATGGCTCTAGACCCATGATGGCGAAGCTATAGCACATGTGTCTGAAGTGGCATGTGGAACCATGTCACCTGGCACGTACGGCATCGCCCGTTCCCCTTCTGGGTTTCTGGCGCGTAGTTGCGCATGATGATCAGCTGACCTTTTTGCATGCAGCAGTGCCGGAAAGTAAAAGAGCTGGTTTTCCATTTTCCTGTGTGAGCATGCACGCCGGCCAGCTGATCGTTACGTGCACATGTGCGCCAGAAACCCGGAAGAGTAGCTGGCTGAAACCGGAAGTTCAGCAGCTGAAATGGAAATTCATTTTCAGCCGCATGCATGCGCCCTGGGCAGCTCCTCTTTTGGTTTGTGGCCCAGATGCGCGCCTGCTCCCTTTTCGGCACTTGGTGCTGAAAAGCTTCACAATCACTGCTCTAGACTGACCATACCCAATTCATGGAACCGTTCCTCATCTGTTTTAATCTCCAGGCCTTTAATCATTTTAGATGCTCTTCTCTGCACTTTCCCCCAAATTACCATATTTTTTGGAGTATAAGATGCACCTTGTGTGCTTTTGACACCCCTGTGGGCACCACTCAGGGTTGAAATCCAGCAGGTTCTGACAGGTTCGGTAGAACTGGTAGCGGAAATTTTGAGCAGTTCAGAGAACTGGCAAACACCACCTCTGGCTCGCCCCAGAATGGGGAGGGAATGGAGATTTTGCAGTATCCTTACCCTGGAGTAGGGTGAGAATGGAGATTTTGCAGTATCCTTCCCCTAAAGTGGGGTGGGAATGGAGATTTTGCAGTATCCTTTCCCTGCCATGCCCATCAAGCCACACCATGCCCATCAAGCCATGCCCAAAGAACCGGTAGTAAAAAAATTTGGATTTCACCACTAGCACCACTGTTAACCAGTGAAGTTCCATGACTGAGAGAAGACTGTGGCAGAGAATAGAATAGAATAGAATAGAATAGAATAGAATAGAATAGAATAGAATAGAATAGAATAGAATAGAATAGAATGGAATGGAATGGAATAACAGAGTTGGAAGGGACCTTGGAGATCTTCTAGTCCAACCCCCTGCTTAGGCAGGAAACCCTACATCACTTCAGACAAATGGTTATCCAATCTCTCTTTAAAAATTTCCAGTGTTGGAGCATTCACAATTTCTGGAGGCAAGTTGTTCCTCTGATTAATTGTTCTAACTGTCAGGAAATTTCTCCTTAGTTCTAGGTTGCTTCTCTCCTTGATTAGTTTCCACCCATTGCTTCTTGTTCTACCCTCAGGTGCTTTGGAGAATAGCTTGACTCCCTCTTCTTTGGGGCAGCCCCTGAGATATTGGAACACTGCTATCATGTCTCCCCAAGTCCTTCTTCTCATCAGAATAGACATCCCCACTTCCTGTTCTTCATGTTTTAGTCTCCAGGCCCCTAATCATCTTTGTTGCTCTTCTCTGCAGTCTTTCTAGAGTCTCCACATCATTTTTACATCGTGGCGACCAAAACTGGATGCAGTATTCCAAGCATGGCCTTCCCAAGGCATTATCAAGTGGTATTAACAGTTCATAATTGACAGCCAATGAAAACGTCATGGGTCTCTGCTGAAACACACACACACACAAAACCACAACGGAGAGAAAGCCGTTTAGAGAAGCTTACGGGAGACAAATCGTGGCACTTGACCTACTTCCAAGCCACGAGAACACCTGCCATCCTTCCTAATAGGTTGCTATTTGAATTTAATCATCATAAACCCCCTTGCCTTCTCAATGTAGACTCTCCTACCAGTATGGGGTGCTGTATTCATGTAATTGACAGTCAATGAAACAGTCACGGGACTCTCTGCCAACACAGACAGAAAACCACAACTGCAAGAGGCAGAAGAGATTTTCTTGCAAGGGTTCATTGTTTAGACAAGATACCACCTGCTTTCTGTAAACTGAGATGTTTCAGTACGCCACCATGAATCTCGCGTCCTCCTCACTAACATTATTGGCTCTCATGTCAAGTAAGTAATATTTAAGATATCACTTTCTACTGTTTGGGGCATCTTCCTTGTTTCCCCCAAGATAAGACCCAACTGGAAAATAAGTCCTAGCATGATTTTTCAGGATGCTCATAATATAAGCCCTACCCCCAAAATAAGCCCCAGTTAAGATCATCAGCCAGATGGATGCATTTAGTACTGTATTTCCCCCAAAATAAGACCTAACCAGAAAATAAGTCCTAGCCTGATTTTTCAGGATGCTCATAATATAAGCCCTACACCCCAAAATAAGCCCCAGTTAAGATCGTCAGCCAGATGGATGCATTTAGTACCGTATTTTCCCCAAAATAAGACCTAACCAGAAAATAAACCCCGGTTTGCCTTTTGGAACAAATAGACCTGGTCTTATTACGGGGGAAACACGGTATTTCTACCAAGAGTCCATTTGATTCCCATTTGATTTTTCCACTTAGGTAGGACACATCAATCCTTCAGGTGGTTCTTCTGCTCATTGCTTTTTATATAATAATTACTAGGTTGCATCTTTGATCCACGAACTCCCAACATTTTCATCAGGGGCAACAGATGTTGACTTCCTGTTCTTTGCCGGTGTTTGACTTTAACAGGAACTCTTTTCTGCCAAGCTGAAAATCCTCTCCAGGAACCCCTGCTAGAAGCATCCCATGGAAGAGAAGTAGAGCTTAATTGCTCCCATCCCAATATTCAAAGAACTGAAAGCATCTATTGGTACCGACAGTTCCCTAGCCGGCCTCCCCATCTCATCGCAAGCGGATACAAGGAAACAGAGAAGAGCAACGAAGAGGAGAGAATTTCCTTGATTATTCCTGATGAGCGAAAATACAGCATCCTCTCCTTCACCAAAGTCACCTTTGAGGACCAGGCATTGTACCTCTGTGCTCTGAGAGACACTGTGTCACATCCTAGTGGCTCTCTTTGACAAGAACCCTCTCTTGCAATGCAGCTGCCTCCAGAGAGAGGAAAGAAAGGCAGGTGTGAAGACACACCTCTGAATTTTAATGTACCAGTAAGGACTTTTGCCCAGATGATTGAAAAGGTGGTGAATTTATTTCCTTAGCAGTTAATTTCAACTCCAGATTGTGGCATTTTGGGTAATCCCCAAATGAAGTATACCAAAAATAAGGGAAGGAAAGAAGGAAGGAAGGAAGGAAGGAAGGAAGGAAGGAAGGAAGGAAGGAAGGAAGGAGGGAGGGAGGGAGGGAGGGAAGGAAGGAGAAGGAGAAGGAGAAGGAGAAGGAAGGAAGGAGGGAGGGAGGGAGGGAAGGGAAGAGGGAGCAGGGGATGGAGGGGAGGAGGAGGGAGGGAGAGAAAGAAGGAAAGGAAGGAAGTACGGAAGGAAGGAAGGAGGGAAGGGAAGAGGGAGGAGGGAGGGAAAGGAAGGGAAGAGGAGGGAGGGGGAGAAAGAAGGAAGGAAGAAAGGAGTGGAGGGAAGAGGGAGGAGGGGAGGGAGAGGAGGAGGAGGGAGGGAGAGAAATAAGAGAAGGAAGGAAGGAAGGAAGGAAGGAAGGAAGGAAGGAAGGAAGGAAGGAAGGAAGGAAGGAAGTCTTTTTTTCTGAAGCTCCGTTTGAGGCTTTTTTTCTAAGCTCCATTTGGAGCTTTTTTTCTGAAGCTCCATTTGGGGCTCTTTGTCTGAAGCTCCATTTGGGGCTTTTTTTCTGAAGCTCCGTTTGAGGCTTTTTTTCTAAGCTCCGTTTGGGGCTTTTTTTTTCTGAAGCTCTGTTTCTGATGCTTTTTTCAGCCTTTGAAACCTCTGTTTGAGAAGCTGGACAGAACTACACTCGGAGTATAAGACGCACCCAGATTTTCACCCTCTTTTTTGGGAGAAAAAGGTGCATCTTATACTCCAAAAAATACGGTATTTTAGTTTTTTGTTATTTTTTCCCATAAAAGATTACAGTTTGTTTTTCAATACAGTAGAATTGTACAGCTTATATCTATCTATCTATCTATCTATCTATCTATCTATCTATCTATCTATCTATCTATCTATCTATCTATCTATCATCTAAGCCAAATACCACTCACTCATCACGAAATCTCCAGAACAATAAAGTCTACAAACTTGAAATTTGGCACTTAAGTTTCTCTTGGCTTCTAGGTACTCGATAAGAAAGGATTTTTCGAAATGACCATCAGATCATTAGTATATCATATACAGTATTATATTCACATGCTCTGATGCTAAGGAATTAGACATTCTACTCCCCCTCCTCACCTAAAAGGAACTCTGTCCCAACTGCTAGTTGCCTTATGTTAACACGCTCTGATGCTACCCCTTCGCTAAACCGGCTGTGGGCGTGACCAGCGCATGACTCATCTGGCCTGTTGGGACATTGTACTCCCCTTTCACCTCTGTTCCAACTGCCAGTCGCCTTATATTAACAGAGTTACACATTCTACATTACGTTTCAGGCTTTAAGTGTCAATTTAGCACTCCCAATCACATAGTTTTGCAGTGAAACACGAGGAGTCCAGCTAGTATATTATATTAAAGGTAGAGAAAATTCTGAAGTAATTTATCTTGGACTGATTGTTAGGGTTCCAAGGAACACCCCCAATGAAATAAAGCTCTGAGGCTTGAGGTTCCTCAAAGTTCCAATTTATTAGAGATGTCATGTTGGCACAGCTTGGAAAACCCGAAACTGAAAGCTTCCAGGTTTTCCACACCCAGCTGACAGTTCACAGCCCTGCCCGACACCCATAAGTTCATCACATTGTCCAATCAACTCTTCACACTCTATTGGATACAATCCTCAGGCAGTCTCCATCAGATGCAGGATGTCCTTTAATATGGAATATTGTTCTACCGCTCCAACAACAACCCCCTCCCAACTTCCCCAGCTAAAATATGTGGCAGTTAAGAGGCAAAACAGAAAATTGCCTTCCAAAATTGACACTGATTTCTTTTACAGCTCAAAAACTTAGTATTTTGAAAGAGTTGTCCTTCCTGTTGAAGACTACTTCAGCTTCAGTCGCAACAATATATGAGCACACAATAGATTTAAGCTTAATGTGAACTGTTCCAATCTTGATTGCAGAAAATATGACTTCAGTAACGGAGTCGTTAATGCCTGGAATGCACTACCTGACTCCGTGGTCTCTTCCCAAAATCCCCAAAGCTTTAACTAAAGACTAACTACTATTGACCTCACCCCATTCCTAAGAGGTCTGTAAGGGCGTGCATAAGAGCACCAGCGTGCCTACTATTCCTGTCCTAATGTTCCCTTTGATTGTATCCAATTCGTATGGTTATTTCATGCTTATCCTTATATATAATGTTGTGACAAATAAAATAAATAAATAAATAAAATAAAATAAAATAAAATAAATAAATAAATAAATAAATAAATAAATAAAATGTTCTATATCCACTGTAATTAATGCTCACACCAGTGACGAAGTTCTAGTCCTCCTTTGGTGGGGAAAGCATGCCTCCAACCAAGGTAATTCCAGCCCTCTTTTGACTGGAACATTCCGACACATTGGAACTACAACTCCCCATATTCTTGTCATTCACCTTAGCTAAGCATTTTGTGACTTGCTGCCCTAAATCCATTAAGACGTTTTACAATGGATGGTAGGTAGAATAGGTAGGTAGATTTAGGTAGGTAGAATAGGTAGGTAGAATAGGTAGGGCCGCGGTGTGGCTCAGGCTGTAAGAAGCCTGTTATTAAAACACAGCTGCCTGCAATTACTGCAGGTTCTAGTCCCACCAGGTCCAAGGTTGACTCAGCCTTCCATCCTTTATAAGGTAGGTAAAATGAGGACCCAGATTGTTGGGGGGCAATAAGTTGACTTTGTAAACATACAAATAGAATGAGACTATTGCCTTACACACTGTAAGCCGCCCTGAGTCTTCAGAGAAGGGCGGGATATAAATGTAAACAAACGAACAAAAAAAAAAAAAGACAATGTACCTGTTGGTAGATTTTTGTCCTCCAGGGGGCAGACTAGACCTTCATACTTTCTCCATCCTTTCTCAAACCTCCTGCTTGACTTATAAACCACAAAGTGAGGGCCATGTGTGAGGAACACAACTGCTTGCCACAACAGGAAACCACCTCCGCGTTATAGCTTTTTTTTTCTAAATGTAAGAAGCAAAGGAGAATGTTGGCTTTCTTCCGAGCTCCAAGGATACCTTTTCCTTCTCAACGAAACCATTATTTGATATTTCTGGGAATTTTCTTACTGCTCTCAAAATCAGGTATTGTTCCTACTGAAAAACTCTTCTTCCCTTCTTTTTCTCCTTATCCTCCACACTTCACCTTCTCCTTTCTGTCTCCTTTTCCTCCTTCTCCTTCTCCTTCCTCTCCTCCTCCTCCTCCTTCTTCTCCTTTTCCTCCTCTTTCTTCTTCTTTCCTTCTCCTCTTTCTCCTTCTCCTTCTCCTTCTCCTTCTCCTCCTTCTCCTCCTCCTCCTCCTCCTCCTCCTCCTTTCCTTCTCCTCTTCTCCTTCTCCTTCTCTGTCCTCTTCTCCTCCTTCTCCTCCTCCTCCTCCTCCTCCTTCTTCTTTCCTTCTCCTCTTCTCCTTCTCCTCCTTCTCCTCCTCCTCCTCCTCCTCCTCCTTCTCCTTTCCTCCTCTTTCTTCTTCTTCCTTCTCCTCCTTCTCCTCTTCCTCCTCCTTCCTCTTCTCCTCCTTCTCCTTTTCTTCTCCTCCTTCTCCTTCCTCTTCTCCTCCTCCTCCTCCTCCTCCTCCTTCTTTCCTTCTCCTCTTCTCCTTCTCCTTCTCCTTCTCCTTCTCCTTCTCCTTCTGCTTCTCCTTCTCCTTCTCCTTCTCCTTCCTCTTCCTCTTCCTCTTCCTCTTCCTTCTCCTCTTTCTCCTTCTCCTTCTCCTTCTCCTTCTCCTTCTCCTTCTCCTTCTCCTTCTCCTTCTCCTTCTCCTTCTCCTTCTCCTTCTCCTTCTCCTTTCCTTCTCCTTCTCCTTCTCCTTCTCCTTCCCCTTCCCCTTCTCCTCCTCGGTTGAATTTATCACCAGAAATACAGACTCACTAAATAAAGAAAAGAAGACTGAAACTTTTGAAATAAAACATTGGTTAAATTGATCTCATGGCTGATAATTTTAAGGTCACAACTTCCTGAAAATGTAAAACAAGCCTGGGGAATACTGATACAAACTGTGATATAAGTCCACAGGTCTGTGTTCTTTGTCCACAAAGGAATCAGACTGAAAATTGTTGGTACTCTTGCTTTTCCCCAAATCTTGTATTTTTGGAAGTTCTTTAAGGGATATAAGAGCTGAGGTGGGGCAGGGGTTAGAGTGCAGTACTTCAGGCTACTTCAGCTGACTGCTAGCTGCAGTTCAGCAGATCGAATCTCAGCAGGCTCAAGGTTGACTCAGCCTTCCATCCTTCCGAGGTGGGTAAAAATGAGGAGCCAGATTATTGGGGGCAATAGGCTAACTCTGTAAACTGCTTAGAGAGGGCTGTAAAAGCACTATATAAGTCAAAGTCCTATTGCTATTTTTTTTTTTTAAATGAAATCCTGAAATCCTATTTTAAATTGGGAAATAAAATACGTGACGGATAACTAGATGGCTTTCATCAGTGTTCACAATACCAGCCGTGTACTGCATCTTTTGATGATATGTCTGGAAGATGCAGAGGCCAAGATATACATTCCAAACTCTGAAATCAATTCTGGGGGATATTCTGAGGTACTGATTTTGTTTTTTTTTTCTTCTCTTAAGGAACTTCTCAGAGCGATTCGGTGTCCCAGACCCCAAACCACATGGAGATCCTAGAAGGAGAAGAGGTCACTTTGCCCTGTGACTTCACAACTACCAACTACAGTCCGTATCTTCATTGGTATCGTCAGTATGGAAACCGAAGTCCTGAGGCGATCCTGACTGCTTACAAATTTGGGAATAATCTCTTTCAGGAGGGAAAATTTTCCACCACGTTGGTTTTTGATAGTCAGAATTCTTCAGTTCCTCTGAACGTGAGAAGTGTCTCTCTACTGGATGGGGCTGTTTATTTTTGTGCTCTGTACACCACAGTGAAACATAACTGTATATAGACTCACACAAAACTACTGCAATGCTCCCTACATGGAGCTCCCCTTGAAGAGCATCCGGAGGCTCCAGTTGGTTCAGAATGCAGCTGCGCGGGTGATAGAGGGAGCCCCTCGTGGCTCCCATATAACACCACTCCTGAGCAAGCTGCACTGGCTGCCTGTGGTCTTCCGGGTGCACTTCAAGGTGCTGGTTACCACCTTTAAAGCGCTCCATGGCTTAGGACCGGGCTACTTACAGGACCGCCTACTGCCACCGTTTGCCTCCCACCGACCCGTGCGCTCTCACAGAGAGGGACTCCTCAGGGTGCCGTCAGCAAACAATGTCGGCTGGCGGCCCCCAGGGGAAGGGCCTTCTCTGTGGGGGCTCCTACCCTCTGGAACAAACTTCCCCCTGGACTTCGACAACTTCCTGACCTTCAGACCTTCCGCCGCGAGCTGAAGACGTACCTATTTTTCCGCGCAGGACTGGCATAGAATTTTTAGATTTTATTATTGGGTTTTTAATTTTAATTGGGTTTTATGGTTTTAAATGTATCTTCATTTGGGGCCAAATTTGAATAAGTTTTTTTTAATTATTGTTTTAATTGTATTGTGTTTATTTATTGTCATTTTACTTGGCTGTTAACCCGCCCTGAGTCCTTCAGGAGAAGGGCGGTATACAAATTAAAATATTATTATTATTATTATTATTATTATTATTATTATTATTATTATTATTATTATTATTATTATTATTATTATTATTATTATTATTATTATTATTAGCATAAGGGCATAGGGCCAGGTTACTTACGGGACCGTCTGCTGCCACCGATTGCCTCTCACCGACCTGTGTGCTCTCACAGGGAAGGACTCCTCAGGGTGCCGTCGGCCAGGCAGTGCCGACTGGCGACACCCAGGGGAAGGGCCTTTTCTGTGGGGGCTCCCACCCTCTGGAACGAACTTCCCCCAGGACTTCGCCAACTTCCTGACCTTCGAACCTTTCACCGCAAGCTTAAGACACATCTATTTATTTGCGCAAGACTGGATTAGAATTTTAAATTTTGAATTTGGTTTTATTACTTTTATTGTTATTTTTAAATATTCGGCCTTATTTAATAAGTTTTTTAATTTATGTTTTATTCTGTATTTATATGTATATTTTTTATCAGGCTGTAAACCGCCCTGAGTCCCTTGGGAGATAGGGCGGTATAAAAATGCGATTAAATAAATAAATAAATAAATAAATAAATAAATATTATTATTATTATTAAAAGTCAATGAAATGAAACCAACCTCAACTCAGGACAGAGTTAAACTATTTAACACTGCCAACAATGCTGCTACCCTTCAAAAAGACCTTGACTTTGTGTCAGAACGGTCAAAAAAATTGGCAACTCCAAATCTCAACCAACAAATGCTCTGTCTTACACATTGGCAAAATTGAACACAAAATACAAGCTAGGTGGACATGACCTTGTAGATGACTCTCACTCTGTCAAGGACCTTGGAGTACTCATATCAAATGATCTAAGCGCCACAGTCCACTGTAACAACATCGCCAAAAAGGCATTAAGGGTTGTAAACCTAATCTTGCGTAGCTTCTTCTCCGCTAATATTACACTACTAACTAGCGCACACAAAACATTTGCTAGACCAATACTTGAATACAGCGGTTATGTCTCGCCTGCTTTCAACGCAGCCGGGGCCTTCTTATCTGCTTCCGAATGCTGAGGAATGTTCTAGTATACCTCCAGCCCCCAGCTCTGGCTCCATGCCCAGACAGGCTGAGGAGGAAGAAGTACCTCCAGCCCCCAGCTCTGGCTCCATGCCCAGGCAAACAGAGCAACTAGACCCCTCCCCCTCCCCCACAGCATGTGAGCCTGAGGAAGGTCAATTGCCAACAGCTGCAGACTGGAGTGACCCTCGCTTCAGAAGAATTGATAGGCAGCGGCAACAGAAGGAAGGGAGGGGCAGGCCTGGATAAGTGCTGAGTCATGGAGCCACACCCCATGGCCTATATAAAGGATCTGCTTTCTGGCATTCTCTGAGTCAGGCAAAGTCTAATATATCTTGCTGAAGTCACTTTCTGGTCTCCTGCCTGCCTTGAGAACTTTGCTAGGACTTTGGCAGAGCTGCAGAGGCACGCCTGATTCGGATTTCCCTGACCCGGTCGTCAGCGAGGAGTGGGACACGACAACAGCTCATCTGTCTGGAACCTGCACTGCATATCGGACTTTAATACAATTGAGCGCATCCAGAAATATTTCACAAGAAGAGTCCTCCACTCCTCTGCTCACAACAAAATACCTTATGCCATCAGAGTTGAAATTCTGGGTTTAGAAAATTTAGAACTACACTACCTTCACTGTGACCTAAGCATAGCTCATAAAATCATCTGCTACAATGTCCTACCTGTCAGTGACTATTTCAGCTTCAACCACAACAATACACAAGCACACAATAGATACAAACTTAAAGTGAACCGCTCCAAACTCAATTGCAGGAAATATGACTTCAGTAACAGAGTTGTTAATGCCTGGAATGCACTACCAGACTCTGTGGACTCATCCCCAAACCCCCAAAACTTTAACCTAAGACTGTCCACTGTTGACCTCACCCCATTCCTAAGAGGTCTGTAAGGGGCATGCATAAGAGCACCAGTGTGCCTACCTTCCCTGTCCTAATGTTCCCTTTAATTGTATTCACTTTATGTATTCAATTCATGCTTATAGGTGAAAACCAAGGGGTCTTGGTTTGGTTTTCACCGGATATGTGCCAATTTAATATTTCCAATAAAGCTATTCTTTGAAGAATCTACCTGCCTTGGAGTTCTTGCTTGCAATGGATCTATTATTGGAACTGTGACAGCATGACAATTCTTCAGAGTGAGAATAGAATAGAATAAAATAACAGAGTTGGAAGGGACCTTGGAGGTCTTCTAGTCCAACACCCTGCTTAGGCAGGGAACCCTCCACCATTTCAAACAAATAGTTGTCCAACATCTTCTTAAAAACTTTAAGAGTAAAATGCTTTTAAGCATTTACAACTTCTGTAGGCAAGTTGTTCCACTGATTAATTGTTCTAACTGTCAGGAAATTTCTCCTTAGTTCTAGGTTGCTTCTCTCCTTGATTAGTTTCCACCCATTGCTTCTTGTTCTGCCCTCAGGTGCTTTGGAGAATAGATTGACTCCCTCTTCTTTGTGGAAGCCCCTGGAAGATTACTATCATGTCTCCCCTAGTCCTTCTTTTCATCAGAGTAGACATTCCCACTTCCTGCAACCATTCTTCATATGTTTTAGCCAGTGGTGGGATTCAACAATTTAACAACCAGTTCTCTGCCCTAATTATTTCTTCCAACAACCAGTTTGCCAAACTGCTCACAAAGTTAACAACCGGTTCTCCCGAAGTGGTGTGAACTGGTTGAATCTCACCACTGGTTTTAGCCTCCAGTCCCCTACTCAGCTCTTCTCTGCACTCTTTCTAGAGTCTCAACATCATTTTTACATCGTGGCAACCAAAACTGGATGCGGTATTCCAAGCGTGGCCTTACCAAGGCCTTTTCAATTGGTATTGACACTTCATAACTGACAGCCAATGAAAACATCATAGGTCTCTCTGCTGAAACACACATACACACACACACACACAAAACCACAATGGAGAGAAAGCAGTTTAGAGAAGCTTACGGGAGACAAATCGTGGCACTTGACCCTACTTCCAAGCCATGAGAACACCTGCCATCTTTCCTAACAGGTTGCTTCTTGAATTTAATCATCATAAACCCACTTGCCTTCTCAATGTAGACTCTCCTACCAGTGTGGGGAGCTGGATTCATATAATTGACAGTCAATGAAACAGTCGGGGGACTCTTTGCTGAAACACACACACACACACACACACACACACACACACACAAACCACAACAGAGAGGAGGCAGGCAGAAGGAGTAAAGAGAGAGAGGCCTCGTTGTTTAGACAGGATACCGGCTGTTTGATTCATTCGGCTCAATGGAGATTCTTCAGTTCCTCATCATGAATCCGACATCCTTCTCGCTAATATTACTGGTGCTCACGTCAAGTAAGTAATATGTAGGATATCACTTTCTACCCTTCCTGTGACCACTTTCCTTTCCGGGTTCTGTCCTTTCCTGTAGCTCCAAGAGTTTCCTCCTTGGTTCAGCTTGAAGTTTTATATTTAATATTCGCATAAAGTAAAGGTTAAGGTTCCCCTCGCACATACGTGCTAGTCGTTCCCGACTCTAGGGGGCGGTGCTCATCTCCATTTCAAAGCCGAAGAGCCAGCGCTGTCTGAAGACATCTCCGTGGTCATGTGGCTGGCATGGCTAAATGCCAAAGGCACACGGAATGCTGTTCCCTTCCCACCAAAGGTGGTCCCTATTTTTTTACTTGTATTTTTTACATGCTTTCGAACTGCTAGGTTGGCAGAAGTTGGGGCAAGTAAGGGGAGCTCACCCCGTTACGCGTCACTAGGGATTCGAACCGCTGAACTGCCGACCTTTCGATCCACAAGCTCAACATCTTAGCCACTGAACCACCACGTCCCTGTATTTGCATAGCTCTCTTTTATTCTGCCCTTTTTCTGAGAATTGAGGGTGGCTGACATCGAATCTCTTTTCATTTTGCACCTCCCCAAAACGATGTAACTTGAGAAAGAATCACCCATTCTAATACTGAGGGGGCAGCTTCCCACCCTTAGCTTAAATATCCCACTACAAGGACTCTCACAAATTCCTTGGATGATATGTTCCTGATGTTAAGATGCTGCAGGAAACTGTATGGAGAATTCTGCTAATCCTAGGCCCCGAATTTTCCATTGGAATCGATTTCCAATCTTCTTCTTCTTGTGGCCATATCTGTCATCGGACGTTGGCGATCATGTTGGCAATCCTATTTTTATCAACAGCTGCACGGAAAAAGTGCTGTTGAGTTTTGTCCGAACTGGTCCTGTCGTGTCCCACTCCTCCTCTGACGGCCGGGTCGGGGAAGTCCATATCAAGCGTGCCTCTGCAGCTCTTCCAAAGTCCTATCAGAGTCCTCAGGGCAGGCAGGAATCCAAGGTGTGACTTCAGCAATCCAGATTAGACTTTGCCTGACTCAGAGAATGCCAGAAAGCAGATCCTTTATATAGGCCATGGGGTGTGGCTCCATGACTCAGCACTTATTCAGGCCTGCCCCTCCCTTCCTTTTGCTGACGTCGCCTCTCCATTCTCCGGAAGCGTGGATCTCTCCAGCCTCCAGCTGTTGGTAATACTAGCTCATGACTGGCTTCACATTCCTCAAGCTCACATGCTGTGGGGGAGGGATTTAGATGCTCCGTTTGTCTGGGATGGTGCCAGGACTGGGGGCTGGAGGCATGTCAGGCCATTCGTCTTGCTCGGTTTCTCCGGGCATGGTGCCAGGGCTTGGGGCTGGAGACATGCCAGGATATTCTTCTGCACTATCAGCGTCCGGCAGGAGATAAGAGGGGCCCGGCTGCGGTGGGGGGGGGGCGAGCGAGACACAACAGGTCCCTTCGATTTTGAAACCATGATGTTATTCTTCTGCTTGGACCTCGTTTGCCTTCAAACTTTCCCTGGAGGATTAAGTGAAGGATGCCATAGTTTTCTGGGTGTCGCATCGCATGTTCAAAAGATTCTAACGTTCACTTTTTAATTTCAAATATAGCTATGCAATGTTCAACAATTTCAAAAGCCCCGGAATTTTTCATGATAATCAACTTCAAGGATAGCTGTGTAATGACCCACCATTTCAATTCAATGAGTAGAAGTAGAAAAAGTTGTTTAGAAAAAAACCTCCTTTGTAGTTATTTCATGATATTTCTTTCTCAATCCTTCTAGGTGTAAATGGTTATAGGACAATATTTCTTTATTTTTTTAAAAAGGCTAAAACCAGGGGTGAAATTCAGCAGGTTCTGACAGGTTCTGGAGAACCGGTAGTGGAAATTTTGAGTAGTTCGGAGAACCGGTAGTGGAAATTTTGAGTGGTTTGGAGAACCAGAAAACCAGCTGGCCCCAGAGTGGGGTGGGAATGGAGATTTTGCAGTATCCTTCCCCTGGAGGCGGGATAGGAATGGAGATTTTGCAATATCGTTCCCCTGGAATGGGGTGGGAATGAAGATTTTGCGGTATCCTTCCCCTGCCATGCCCACCAAGCCATGCCCACCAAGCCACACCATCCCTACCAAGCTACTTAACCGGTAGTAAAAAAATATTGGATTTCACCACTGGCTAAAACCATAGGAAAAAAAGTGTTAAAAAAACCACCTTAGAGGTCCTCTAGTCAAACCCCTTGCACAGACAGAAATCCACTGAACCATCTCTGCCAAGAATCCATTCATTTACCAGTTGATACTTGTCTTAGGGTAAATCCACTACTGCTTTGGAGAGACAGTTCTAGTGCTCAATGCTTCTTCTTCTTTGTTGTGACTCATCCTATCTCCTCTCCTCAGCCGGTCCCCTCCCGTCTCCAACCGGGCTTGTTATCAGACTCCAAGTCTGATAATGAAGATGAACAGCCTGTCATGCCTCCAGCCCCCGGCCCTGGCCCCATGCCCGGAGACGATTCCAGGAGTGAAAGGAGTAGTCCAATAAATCTCACTCATAAAGCGTGTGTTCCTTTGGCTTAGCCGTCAGAGCAGGAAGCCAGCCAAGTATTGAAATTGCTCGGTCCTACTCTTTCTGACCCCTCCCTTTCCCAGACAGCAGATCCAACTGAAGACAATTCAAAGTGGGAGGATCCTCGCTTCTGGAGATCTGAGAGGCGATGCCAGCAGAAGGAAGGGAGGGGCAGGCCTGGGTAAATGCTGAGTCATGGAGCCACACCCCACAGCCTATATAAAGGACCTGCTTTTGGCATTCCAACCTTGAGTCAAGCAAAGTCTTATCTAGTTGGCTGATAGCGGACCCTATCGCTGAAGTCACAACTTGGACTCCTGCCTGCCCTGATAAACCTCGAAGGAACTTGGCAAGCTGCAGAGGCTTCGTTGCCACGCTCGATACGGACTTCCTTGACTTGTTCGTCGGAGTGGGGGGTGGGACACGACATTCTTCTTCTTTTGATTTTTTTAAAAATATTTTTAGACGAACAAACATAAAAGCATCTTCAATACAAATACAAACAGTGTGTCAGTTGGTTGATTGCAAATCTTCTGTGCAATTTCATCATATTCATATGATTTATCTAATTTTACATTTTACCAATCTGATATACAGTATATCCGACTATTTTGGTCAATTAATCATTTGTTTCCCTATAAGAATTTTTTCCCTCATTTCGTATAAAACGTTATAAGTTTTATGTTAATTATATTACATCATTCATTTCATCATCTTAAATCAGTGTGCATTTCAACAATTCTTCCATTATAAAAGCCTCTATCAAACTTCATTAACATATTTTTGTATCTATATAATATAACAACAGAGTTGGAAGGGACCTTGGAGGCCTTCTAGTCCAACCCTCTGCCCAGGCAGGAAACCCTACACCATCTCAGTCAGATGGTTATCCAAAATTTTCTTAAAAATTTCCAGTGTTGGAGCATTTACAACTTCTGGAGGCAAGTCGTTCCACTTATTAATTGTTCTAACTGTCAGGAAATTTCTCCTTAGTTCTAAGTTGCTCCTTGATCAGTTTCCACCCATTGCTTCTTGTTCTACCCTCAGGTGCTTTGGAGAACAGCCTGACTCCCTCTTCTTTGTGGCAACCCCTGAGATATTGGAACACTGCTATCATGTCTCCCCTAGTCCTGAACATTGATATCTAAACATTGATAAAATAAATCCCATATCTTATAGTACTGTTTATCTTCCTGCTCTCTAATTTCAAATGTCAATTTACTCATTTCAGCACATTCTATTATTTTCTTAATAACTTCATCTTGTGTTGGTATTTTCTCATTTTTCCAGTTTTTAGCAAACACAATCCTAGGTGCTGTTACTACATTCACAATCAGATATCTCAATTCTCTATTATAAGTTTCAGGTATGATCCTGCTCAGTGCTTCTTATATAAGGACATCCAAGTGGTATCTTTGATCCATGAAGTTCCAACAGTTTCATCAGGACTATTTATTTATTTATTTATTTATTTTATTTACATTTATATCCCGCCCTTTTCCGAAGACTCAGGGCGACTTACAGTGTGTAAGGCAGGGGTGTCCAAAGTTTTTTGAGTGAGGGCCAAATACAGAAAAATAAGCAAAGGCCCGGGCCACGGGGGGGGGGGGGGGTGAAATTTTTTTGTACCAGTTCTTTGGGCGTGGCTTATTTTGGGGTGTGGCTTGGTAGTCATGTGACTAGTGGGCGTGGCTAACTGCTCATGTGACTGAGTGGATGTGGCTATGGGCATAGAAACTACTCAGAGGGCTAAAAAAAGTAATTTTTGACCAGTCCTCACACTTACGACCATCTTCACATTTATGCCCATTGCAGCATTTTTAACAACCACATCACTCATTTCACAACTGCTTCTCTTCACCACGGTTACAAGATAGGGTGCAAAATGTAAAGATAGTTGTAGGTGTGAGGACCAGTCAAAAGTGTGAAAACCTGTCAGAAATCACTTTTTTCAGCCGTCTGGGCAGTTTAGGCTTAAGTATACTATATGTGTGTGAGTTATATATATGTGCATGTGTATCTCTATGTTTGTGTACGTGTGTGTTTGTGTTATGTTGATTTTTAATGTAATATTTTTAAATATAATTATTCAAAAAGGCATGCGGCTGGACAACAAACAGTATATAAACCTAATAAATTCATGTGTGGCCCGGGCCACACACAAGAGGTGACATATTGACACATGACTACTATGTGTATTTCTAACTCGCCTATAATGTGAAGAACATTGCTCTCAGTGGGAGCAGTGATGCTGTCCTTTGGATTGAAGGATGGCTGGGATGTCAGGAGAAAGTTTGGTGGTTGAGACACGAAGGACTTCACAGAGATGGCTATCAGTCATTCTGGATCTCAGTCTGCTTTTGTTCTGATTTAACAGAGAAAATGTTTGTTCACATATGTATGTTGAGCCGAACAGGCTCATCATTCTTTTTGCGTGGCGTCTCATCAGAGGAAACTTGGCATGATCCAAACTCTGATAGAAGTCAGGGAGGGAGAGAAGCTGATGTTGACTCTTCAGAGAATCATCACATTGCATTTCAATCAGTTCTAACTGCAGACTCTCCTCCACTTCTTCTGCATCCACCAGGAAGGGGGTCGAGAACAGCTTGATTTGTTTTTCAATGACAGAAAAATCTTGAAAACGCTGGTTGAATTCTGTCACGAGAGATGTAATTACAGAAACATATTTCTCCTTTTTAGCAGAAAGGTCTGCCTTTGGAAAAGCAGACTTGATTTCAGACAGCGCAGGGAAGTGTGCAGCATTAAAGCTTCGTAGTTGTGTCTCAAACAGGCGGAGCTTTACACAGAAGGCTTTCATGTGCGCATACAGGTGTGACACCAGCTGTTCTTTGCCTTGTAGGTTCTTGTTCAGTGTATTCAGATGATGAGTAAGATCAACTAAAAATGCCAGGTCTGCCAGCCACAGAGGGTCACTCAGTTCATGAAGAGGTCGGTCCTTCTCTTTCAAAAAATTGTCGATTTCTGATCTCAGTGAATAAAACCGCTGCAGCACAGAGCCGCGGCTGAGCCAGCGCATATCAGAGTGGTAGAGTACATCCCCATATTCAGCATCCACGTCAGATAAGAAAGCTTGAAATTCCCTGTGGTACAGTCCTCTAGCTCGAATTATGTTGACAGTTTTTACAACAGTGTTCATCACATCACCCAGCTGCACAGTCTTGGCACACAGTGCTTCTTGGTGGATTATACAGTGCATCCTAACAGCCTCACCTCCGCTCTCTTTTACCTTGACGCACACCATGGATGCCATTCCTTTGCGCTCACCCGTCATGGCCGGAGCTCCATCCGTTGTTACTCCACAGAGCTTGTCCCATATAAGCCCCATCTTTTCAACTGCCTCTGACACAGCGTCAAAAATATTTCCACCCATCATTGTGCCTTTTAGGCTCATCATATCAAGCAGCTCCTCCGTACAGCAAAAATTATCATCGACTCCCCGCAAAAAAATTAAAAGCTGTGGGGTGTCTGTGGCATCTGTGCTCTCATCGCATGCTATCGAGTAAAAATCAAAAGCACAAACTTTCTCTCTCAGCTGAAGTTTCAGGTTAGCTGACAAGTCCTCGATTCTCCGCACCACTGTATTTCTGGATAAGGTCACGTTGTTGAAATCCTGCACTTTTTCCGGGCACATTACTTCTGTGACTTTGATGAGGCGCTGCTTTATGAAATCACCGTCTGAGAACGGTTTGCCATGCTGGGCAATAAGTTTTGCGACTTCATAGCTTGCTGCTGTGGCGTTTTCCTGTATTTTGTTAGCACGAAATAAAAACTGTTGTTGAGCTTGCAGGCTAGCTGCCATTTGCTTGAATTTCTGTGCTCGTTTGGCACCTGTGTACGATGCGTAGCTCTGATGCTTGGTCTCATAGTGCCGACGGACATTATACACTTTCATCACGGCAACATCTTCATTGCAAATCAAACAGACACACTTTCCGTTGATTTCTTTAAAGAAATATTCATTTTCCCACCGTGTTTGAAATCTTCTACACTCACTTGCTATCTTGCGTTTCTTCGGTGCTGCCATTTCTGGTGACTCGTGGTAAATATTTAGGACTATATCAGAGGCCTGAAAACCTGGGACATTACAATACAGATGGATACAGTCAGTCTACTAAAAAGCAACAATATGTGGATATCATCTTCATTTAAGGGGGGAAAATGTTTCATATTCATTCATCTTGTTAGGGTGTCAAACTTGGTCCCTTAAGACTTGTGGACTTCAACTCCCAGAGTCCCTCAGCCAGCAAAGCTGGCTGAGGAACTCTGGGAATTGAAGTCCACAAGTCTTAAAGAGACCAACTTTGGACACCCCTGATCTTGGCTTTTGTTTTGTATTTGGTATGAACTTGAAACTCCCTTCGTTATTCCCTGCCCAAGGGGTGGAGGCGCGAGGAGCCTCACCAGGCGGCCCGAGGAAGGCGAGGCTAGACCTGCTGGGGTCGGGCACGGCCAGCAGCCACTTTCCCGCTTGCCGCTGCCTCCTCCGCCCCCTCCCTTCGTTATTCCCTGCCCAAGGGCTGGAGGCGCGAGGAGCCTCACCAGGCGGCCCGAGGAAGGCGAGGCTAGAACTGCTGGGGTCGGGCACGGCCAACAGCCACTTTCCCACTTGCCGCCGCCTCCTCTGCCCCCTCCCTTCGTTATTCCCTGCCCAAGGGCTGGAGGCGCGAGGAGCCTCACCAGGCGGCCCGAGGAAGGCGAGGCTAGAACTGCTGGGGTCGGGCACGGCCAGCAGCCACTTTCCCACTTGCCGCCGCCTCCTCTGCCCCCTCCCTTCGTTATTCCCTGCCCAAGGGGTGGAGGCGCGAGGAGCCTCACCAGGCGGCCTGAGGAAGGCGAGGATAGAACTGCTGGGGTCGGGCACGGCCAGCAGCCACTTTCCCGCTTGCCGCCTCCTCCTCCGCCCCCTCCCTTCGTTATTCCCTGCCCAAGGGGTGGAGGCGCGAGGAGCCTCACCAGGCGGCCCGGGGAAGGCGAGGGTACAACTCCTGGGGTCGGGCACGGCCAGCAGCCTCCTTCCCGCTCGCCGCCGCCTCCTCCGCCCCCTCCCTTCATTATTCCCTGCCCAAGGGGTGGAGGCGCGAGGAGCCTCACCAGGCAGCCCGGGGAAGGCGAGGGTACAACTCCTGGGGTCGGGCATGGCCAGCAGCCTCTTTCCCGCTCGCCGCGTCCTCCTCCGCCCCCTCCCTTCGTTATTCCCTGCCCAAGGGGTGGAGGCACAAGGAGCCTCACCAGGCGGCCCGGGGAAGGCGAGGGTACAACTCCTGGGGCCGGGCACGGCCAGCAGCCTCTTTCCCGCTCACCGCCGCCTCCTCCGCCCCCTCCCTTCGTTATTCCCTGCCCAAGGGGTGGAGGCGCGAGGAGCCTCACCAGGCGGCCCGAGGAAGGCAAGGGTACAACTCCTGGGGTCGGGCACGGCCAGCAGCCTCTTTCCCACTCGCCGCGTCCTCCTCCACCCCCTCCCTTCGTTATTCCCTGCCCAAGGGGTGGAGGCGCAAGGAGCCTCACCAGGCAGCCCGGGGAAGGCGAGGGTACAACTCCTGGGGTCGGGCACGGCCAGCAGCCTCTTTCCCGCTCGCCGCCGCCTCCTCCGCCCCCTCCCTTCATTATTCCCTGCCCAAGGGGTGGAGGCGCGAGGAGCCTCACCAGGCAGCCCGGGGAAGGCGAGGGTACAACTCCTGGGGTCGGGCATGGCCAGCAGCCTCTTTCCCGCTCGCCGCGTCCTCCTCCGCCCCCTCCCTTCGTTATTCCCTGCCCAAGGGGTGGAGGCACAAGGAGCCTCACCAGGCGGCCCGGGGAAGGCGAGGGTACAACTCCTGGGGCCGGGCACGGCCAGCAGCCTCTTTCCCGCTCACCGCCGCCTCCTCCGCCCCCTCCCTTCGTTATTCCCTGCCCAAGGGGTGGAGGCGCGAGGAGCCTCACCAGGCGGCCCGAGGAAGGCAAGGGTACAACTCCTGGGGTCGGGCACGGCCAGCAGCCTCTTTCCCACTCGCCGCGTCCTCCTCCACCCCCTCCCTTCGTTATTCCCTGCCCAAGGGGTGGAGGCGCAAGGAGCCTCACCAGGCAGCCCGGGGAAGGCGAGGGTACAACTCCTGGGGTCGGGCACGGCCAGCAGCCTCTTTCCCGCTCGCCGCCGCCTCCTCCGCCCCCTCCCTTCGTTATTCCCTGCCCAAGGGGTGGAGGCGCGAGGAGCCTCACCAGGCGGCCCGGTGAAGGCGAGGGTACAACTCCTGGGGTCGGGCACGGCCAGCAGCCTCTTTCCCGCTCACCGCCGCCTCCCCCGCCCCCTCCCTTCGTTATTCCCTGCCCAAGGGGTGGAGGCGCGAGGAGCCTCACCAGGCGGCCCAGGGAAGGCGAGGGTACAACTCCTGGGGTCGGGCACGGCCAGCAGCCTCTTTCCCACTCGCCGCGTCCTCCTCCGCCCTCTCCCTTCGTTATTCCCTGCCCAAGGGGTGGAGGTGCAAGGAGCCTCACCAGGCGGCCCGGGGAAGGCGAGGGTACAACTCCTGGGGTCGGGCACGGCCAGCAACCTCTTTCCCGCTCGCCGCCGCCTCCTCCGCCCCCTCCCTTCGTTATTCCCTGCCCAAGGGGTGGAGGCGCGAGGAGCCTCACCAGGCGGCCCGGGGAAGGCGAGGGTACAACTCCTGGGGTCGGGCACGGCCAGCAGCCTCTTTCCCGCTCGCTGCCTCCTCCACCCCCTCCCTTCATTATTCCCCGCCCATGGGGAGGAGCCGCGAGCCTCGCAGCGAACCACCGGGCAAGCACCGGGAGGTGGCTGAAAAGGGCCATATTCATTATACTTTTAGAATTTGCTGCGGGCCAATAAAAACTGACCCGCGGGCCATAGTTGGCCCGCGGGCCGTAGTTTGGACACCCCTGGTGTAAGGCAATAGTCTCATTCTATTTGTATATTTACAAAGTCAACTTATTGCCCCCCCAACAATCTGGGTCCTCAGTTTACCTAACTTATAAAGGATGGAAGGCTGAGTCAACCTTGGGCCGGGCTTGAACCTGCAGTAATTGCAGGCTACTTGTGTTCTAATAACAGGCTCCTTACAGCCTGAGCTATCCACGGCCCTTATATATAAATATAAATGTTGACTTTCTGTTCTTTGCCTGTGTTTGACTTTACAGGAACCCTTCTCTGCCACGCTGCAAACCCTGTCCAGGAACCCCTGCTAGAAGCATTGAATGGAAGTAAAACTAAACTTTCTTGATCCCACCCAAATATTACATTGAACGAATACATCTTTTGGTACCGACAGTTTCCTAGCCAGCCTCCGCATTTCATTGCAAGTGGATACAAGAAAAAATCAAAAAGTGATGTAGTGAGCGAATTGCTTTGGTTGTTGCTGATAACCAAACAAATAGCATCCTCTCCTTCACCAGCGTCACCTTTGAAGACCAGGCATTGTATCTCTGTGCTGTAGGAGACACTGTGTCACATCCTCGTGACTTGCAAAGAACCCTTTCTTTGCAATACAGATGACACAAGAGTCATTCCACACCTCATTTCAGACATTAATACAATTGAGCGTGCCCAGAAATATTTTACAAGAAGAGTTCTCCACTCCTCTGATCACAGCAAAATACCTTATGCCACCAGACTTGAAATCCTGGGCTTAGAAAATTTAGAACTCTGCCGCCTTCGGCATGACCTGAGTTTCACTCTTTTCCAGGGTGATTGAAAGGAGAAGTGGTGAATGAGGAGAAGGAAGAAAGGAAGAGGTCACTTGTGGGTTTCAACCAGTGTTACAACCGGCTCGCTTCGCATATGCGCTCCGCGTGAGCGCATTGCATTTCAAGACAGCTGAGGCATGGCAATCTGCTCTGCCACGCCTATCAGCTGGGCTAAAAACGAATGAATATAGATTGGTATAGCACAGGGCTGGACGGGAGGGTCCAGCTGACGGTTGGAGCGAACTGATTCGCGCTCAGCTCACCATCGCTGCTACTGGCTCGCCCAAACCAGGGCAAACCGGTAGAAACCCATCTCTGGAAAAGGTGGAAATGAGGACAAGGAAGGAAGGTGATAAATATGAGAAGGAAGGAATGGAGGGAGGGAGGGAGGGAGAGAGGGAGGGAGGGAGGGAGGAAGGAAGGAAGGAAGGAAGGAAGGAAGGAAGGAAGGAAGGAAGGAAGGAAGGAAGGAAGGAAGGAAGGAAGGGGTTGAAATGAGGACAAGAAAGGAAGGTGATACTTTTGAGAATGAAAGAAGGGAGGGAGGGAGGGAGGGAGGAAGGGGCGGAAATGAGAACAAGGAAGGAAGGTGATAGGTATGAGAAAGAAGGAAGGAAGGAAGGAAGGAAGGAAGGAAGGAAGGAAGGAAGGAAAGAAGGAAGGGGTGGAAATGAGGACAAGGAAGGAAGGTGATAGGTATGAGGAAGGAAGGAAGGAAGGAAGGGAGGGAGGGAGGGAGGGAGGGAGGGAGGGAGGGATGGAGGGAGACACCTCTCAGACATTTCTAGGATTGAAGGATGGATCAGAAAGATGAATAGAAGCAGACAATGGCAGCCGATTTTAATCTGAATGCCAGGTATCCTACATGGGTGTCTTCCTGTAGCCAGCTGGAGCTGAATTTGACTCAGAGGATTATTAGTCTTTTTTCCTTTGTAGTTCAAGAAAATATCATGTATCTTTAATTCTATGAGGAAAATCCAGAGATATATCAGGAATATTTTTGTGTGTGTGAAGGAATTGTAACTAATCCTCATTTAAATGGGAAAGCCTGAGTTCTCTTTTCTCTGGGAAAAGCCCACATCCAACCAAGCTATTTCAGATATGAAGCCTTCTTTGGGTTGTGTGATGTCTGCCTTGGATGATTCTTCTGATGATTCATCAGAGGCCATCTTGAGGGAGGATGAGCTCATTCCTGGCACATCAGGAACTGGGTTAATTAATGACTCTGAATGACCAGCCAAAAGAGATTTACAGGTGGCTTCGGCTGGGGACAGCTTGCAGGGGCGAACGGTTAGTGAAGATGAGGAGGAGGAGCTGCCTTCTGTGGTAGATCTGAGAGCACGCAGGGCAGAGAAAACACAGGAGCAGCGGAGATCTGCCAGCTCACTCAGGAGAAGGCCCCACCCATCTTGAGGGGTAGATGCAAGAGCACTCAGGGCAGGGAAAATATAGGAGCAGCAGAGCTCTGCTAGATTACTCAGAGAAGGCCCCATCCATCTTGAGGGGCTGTACCAGAAAGCTATTTATCACGGCAGGAAGAGGGAAGCGTTGCTGGGAACAATGTGTATGGTTTATGGCTGTGCATTGCATTGTGCTCCCAGCTTGACTTTGTGTCTTGGAGATTCTTTGTGAACTAACCTTGGACCGCTTGTGGCTGGATTGATTTGGGATAATTCTGAGGCCGGGTGAAGGGAATTGCTGGGGAACATTAAAGAACAGTTTTGGAGTGATGCAAGACTGCACAGACGTGACTGGTGCGCGCAGCAGAAGCAGCGTTGGGATAAAGCCAAGGAATGATGGTCATGCAGTGACATCTGCAGAGACTATAAATAGGAGGTGGGACTTCCTGGTTTTTTGTCTTGGACAAAGCAATGAATTTGCACGGGCAAACTGTATCAATAGAGGGAAGAATATATTCGTGAGTAATTCTGGCCTTATCTATAATTTCCTCGTTATCTCCAGAAACTTGGCAGGCCCGTGGGTAGACGTGGCCAGGACATTTATCTATGTAAATAAAGTAGAAGAGGAGGCCTTTGACTGACTCTTTGTTGGGAGTATTGGGGGAGGGAAACAGAACAATGTGTGCGTGTGTGTGTGTGTGTGTGTGTGTGTGTGTGTGTGTGTGTGTGTGTGAGTGAATTGGGCAGCACGGGTTTTAGGACATTTTAGGATAGATTGTAAGATAGAATCAAACAATTTGCTAGTTGGTAGACGTTTGTCCTCCAGAGGGCAGTCTAGACCTTCATACGTTCTCCATCCTTTCTCAGACCTCCTGCTTGACTTGAAAACCAGAACTGAGGCCAAGTGCGATGAACACAACGGGCCACAAAAGGAAACTGCCTCCTCATTTGAAGCTTCTTCTAAGTGTAAGAAGCAAAGGAGAATGCTGTCTGTCTTTAGAGTACCAAGGATGTCGTTTCCTTCTCAACCAAACCATTACTTGTTTTTTCTGCAAATGTTCCTATTGCTCTTGAGATCAGGTAATATTTCTACTGAAAAACTATCCTCCTATTTCTCCTTCTCCTTCTCCTCCTCTTTCTTCTCTTTCTCCTTTTCCTTCTCCTCTTCCTTCTCCTTCTCCTTCTCCTCTTTCTTCTCCTTCTCCTCTTTCACCTCCTCCTCCTCCTCCTCCTCTTCCTCCTCCTCTTCTCCTCCTCCTCTTTCTTCTCCTTCTCCTTCTCCTTCTCCTTCTCCTCCTTCTCCTTCTCCTTCTCCTCCTTCTCTTTCTTCTCCTTCTCTTTCTCCTCCCCCTCCTCCCCCTCCTCCTCCTCTATCAAAAGTTGGATAAGTTGGAAAAGTTGACTTTCTTGATAATGGATGGGACAACTCCTATACATCTATAGAGATTCTCAGTCATTCAGTCATGATTGTCCCAAACGTGCTTTTCCAAGAGGCAACTGGACTTTCTGGTTTTTCTTTGAAGATGTTTCGCTTCTCATCCAAGAAGCTTCTTCAGCTCTGACTGGATGGTGGGGGAACATAGGAGAGCAAAGCCATCAGGATTAGATTCAGCATTTAGCATCTTTTGAAGACAGCAAAGTTCACATTTTGGATACTGGTTTGAAAGAAGGGGTCAAAGAGGCTATCTATGTCAAATTTGAACAGCCCCCTCCCTCAACAGAAGGGGAGGGATACGGCATCATCTATCTCCAATCTACAACACAATCCTTCCAACAGTTCCAAGAAGGGCTCCACACCCATTTACACCACTCAAGTGACCCTGAGGACACAGATAAACCTCCAGGTGGCCTCAACGACTCTCTAAAAGGATGCAAATGACCAGCTGCCCGCAAGGAGTCTTCTGTCTCTAACCCAGTGGTGGGATTCAGCCAGTTCGCACCACTTCAGGAGAACCAGTTGTTAACTTTCTGAGCAGTTTAGCAAACTGGTTTTTGGAAGAAATCATTAGAGCAGAGAACCGGTTGTTAAATTACTTGAATCCCACCACTGCTCTAACCCTGTGGTCTGCCTGCCCTAGATTGCTATGGCACTAGCCACTGCTATCCACAAAAGAATGTGGTTGAATGTTTTACCTATTCTGTTCTCCCCCTCAGATCTGATACATGTGAAAGTTCTTTAAATATTTATTTTTTTTAAAAAGAAAGAATCAGAAGATGATTACAAAATATGATTTAAAGGTTGGAAATAAGATCAGTGATAGATAAGTAATTTGTTTTGCTCGATGACTCCCAAATTTAGGTTAATACAGATATCTATGTCTTAAGATTCTCTTCCAAAGTTATCATGGAAAAAGAAGATGAAAAAACTAAGATATTGTAGTGGCTAAAATTGTGGAAACCTTTTGGGAAAAGTGTATTTTTGAGGTTTGATGGCTAATACACCACTTTTTTTTTTTGAGTTTCAGGTTAATCCTATTCCAAAGCTGGAATGGCCTGGAAATAGCCCAGAACTTAACCCAATTGAAAATCTATGGAGCCGACTAAAGAAACTTGTTAGTCAGAAGCAACCCAGCAATAAAACCCAGTTAATAGAAACAATCATTCAATCTTGGTTTCACATGATAACAGCTACAGAACTAAAAGACTTGGTTCACTCCATGGGACGACACTGTAAGGCTGTAATTCATGCTAAAGGTTACCCAACTGAGTATTAACTGACATGGGGATCATTTTTATATATCTCATTTTTTTTCTGTGGTGATAATTTTTGTATATCTCATTTTTTTCTACGTGTTTCACTTTTCTTCTCTATACTGTAACTGCTATTCTAATAGCAAATCCTTCCTAAAAATTATTGCATTACATTCTTGACTAAATCTGCACTACTATTAATCTTCTCATCGTTCTCATCACCCATCTCCTTCCACTTATGACTGTATGACTGTTACTTTGTTGCTTGTATCCTTACGATTTATATTGAAATTGTTTCCTGATTGCTTATTTGTGCCCTATGACTATCATTAAGTGTTGTACCTTGATGAAGGTATCTTTTCTTTTATGTACACTGAGAGCATATGCACCAAAGACAAATTCCTTGTGTGTCCAATCACACTTGGCCAATAAAAAATTCTATTCTATTCTATTCTATTCTATTCTATTCTATTCTATTCTATTCTATTCTATTCTATTCTATTCTCCATTCCATCTATTCTATTCTATTCTATTCTATTCTATTCTATTCTATTCTATTCTATTCTATTCTATTCTATTCTGTTCTACTCTTTTCTATTCTATTTTCTGTTATTTTCTATTTTCTGTATTCTGTATTCTGTATTCTATATTCTATTCTATTCTATTCTATTCTATTCTGTTCTGTTCTGTTCTGTTCTATTCTTCTATTCTTGTTCTGTTCTGTTCTATTCTATTCTTTTATTCTATTTTTCTATTCTATTCTATTCTATTCTATTCTATTCTATTCTATTCTACTCTTTTCTATTCTATTTTCTGTTATTTTCTATTTTCTGTATTCTGTATTCTATATTCTATTCTCTATTCTATTCTACTCTGTTCTGTTCTGTTATGTTCTATTCTTCTATTCTTGTTCTGTTCTATTCTATTCTTTTATTCTATTTTTCTATTCTATTCTATTCTATTATACTCTTTTCTATTCTATTTTCTGTTATTTTCTATTTTCTGTATTCTGTATTCTGTATTCTATATTCTATTCTATTCTATTCTGTTCTGTTCTGTTCTGTTCTGTTCTATTCTTGTTCTGTTCTATTCTATTCTTTTATTCTATTTTTCTATTCTATTCTATTCTATTCTATTCTATTCTATTCTATTCTATTCTATTCTATTCTATTCTATTCCACTGCACTGCACTCCATTCCATTCCATTCGATTCCATTCCATTCCATTCCATTCCACTAAATTACCTTATATATATTGATATATAATTTTATGATACTACTCCCCCCCCAAAAAAAGTGGCGTTATTAGCTAGTTTTAGAAAATACACTTTTCCCAAAAAGTTTCCACAGTTTTGGCCACGATGTACGTATGCCGCTCTGTCTCAATTTCAGGTGGCTATTCTGGTGTACTGATTTTGTTTTTCTTCTCCTAAGGAACTTCTCAAAGCGATTCGGTGCTCCAACCTCAAAACAACGTGGAAATCCCAGAAGGAGAAGATGCCACTTTGCCTTGTGACTTCAATACTCTCAGCTCCGACCCATACCTTTATTGGTACCGTCAATATAAATACCAAGGACCTGAGCGAATTCTGATTGCTTTCAAAGCAAGATCCAGGAATAACCATTTCCAGCATGGAAAGTTTTCCACCACATTGGTGTTAGGAAGTCAGAAGTCAGTTCCTCTGAGCATCAGAAGTGTCTCTCTTCTGGATGGAGCTGTTTATTTGTGTGCTTTGAAACCCACAGTGAATCATGACTATAGATAGACTCACGCAAAAGTCAACGAAATGAAACCAACCTCAACTGTTTGCAGAAAATTCTGTTCCAGAGGACTAGCTACTTATTCACCAAATGAAAGAATCCACTCCTCTGAATACAACAAAATACCTTATGCCACCAGACTTGAAATCCTGGGTTTAGAAAATTTAGAACTACACCGCCTTCGACAAGACCTGAGTTTAACTCATAGAATCATCTGTTACAATGTCCTTCCTGTCAAAGACTACTTCAGCTTCAATCGCAGCAATACACGAGCACACAATAGATTTAAGCTTAATGTGAACCGCTCCAATCTTGATTGCAGAAAATATGACTACAGTAACAGAGTTGTTAATGCTTGGAACGCACTACCTGACTCTGTGGTCTCTTCTCAGAATCCCCAAAGCTTTAACCAAAAACTGTCTACTATTGACCTCACCCCATTCCTAAGAGGTCTGTAAGGGGCTTGCATAAGAGCACAAGAGTGCCTACCGTTCCTGGCCTATTGTTTCCTTTCATTATATCCAATTAATATAGTTATTACATACTCATGCTTATATATATGCTTATATATTATATAGTTATTTCATGCTTATGCTTATATGTACTGTGTGACAAAATTAATTAATTAATTAATTAATTTTCTTGCAATCTTCATCCTCATCTTGAAAAAATAGTTGGAGAATGTAAAGTTAAGAAGCCTACTGGACTTTCTACAAGAAATGTATTCATTTTCCCCTCCTGGAATAAGCCAAAAATGATTTCATTTCCAAAGAAACAATTATGGATAACTGACACTGAAGTATCTGAAGGCAGGAAGTTCAATGAGAAAGGAGAAGGAAAAGACAAAAGAAAATATAAAAGACTGTAAATTAGGGATGAGGTGAATATTAGGGCCGTGGTAGCTCAGGCTGTAAGAAGCCTGTTATTAAAACACAGCAGCCTGCAATTACTGCAGGTTCAAGCCCGGCCCAAGGTTGACTCAGCCTTCCATCCTTTATAAGGTAGGTAAAATGAGGACCCAGATTGTTGGGGGGGCAATAAGTTGACTTTGTAAAATATACAAATAGAATGAGACTATTGCCTTACACACTGTAAGCCGCCCTGAGTCTTCGGAGAAGGGCGGGATATAAATGTAAATAATAATAATAAAAAAAATCGGAGAAGAACAAAGCAGAGATACCAGCAGTTGTATTTACACATGGTGCAAAGACAAGACCTAAGTTTAACTCGTAGAATCATCTACTGTAATGTCCTTCCGGTTAAAGACTACTTCAGCTTTAATTGCAATAATACAAGAGCAACCAATAGATTTAAACTTAATGTCAACCGCTTTAATCTAGATTGCAGAAAATATGACTTCTGTAACAGAATCATCAGTGCTTGGAACACTTTACCTGACTCTGTGGTCTCTTCCCATAATCCCCAAAGCTTTAACCAAAAACTTTCTACTATTGACCTCACCCCATTCCTAAGAAGAACATAAGGGGCGTGCATAAGAGCGCAAACGTGCCTATCGTTCCTGTCCTATTGTTTTTTTTTCTTCTTCTTATATATATATATATGCTTATACCTCCTAATATTTACTCATATATATGTTTATATACTATATCATCTTTTTGCATGATACTTATATATATTGTTGTGACAAAATAAATAAATAAATAAATAAAATGTGAACAAGCATTTAACAGAACAGCAGAGTTGGAAAGGACCTTGGAGGTCTCCTAGTCCAGCAAGCTGGAGACCCTACTCCATTTCAGACAAATGGTTGTCCAATCGTTCCTTAAAAGCCTCCAGTGATGAAGCACCCACAAATTCTGAAGGCAAGACATTCCACTGGTTAATTATTCTCACTGTTAATGATACTGTAGGTAGCTTCTCTCCTTGATTAGTTTCCATCCATTGTTTCTTGTCTTGCCTTCACGTGAATCTCTGGTGGCTCAACAGACTAAGCAGTCTGTTATTAACACAGCTGCTTGCAATTACTGCAAGTTCAAGTCCCACCAGGCCCAAGGTTGACTCAGCCTTCCATCCTTTATAAGGCAGGTAAAATGAGGACCCAGATTGTTGGGGGCAATAAAAGTTGACTTTGTATATAATATACAAATGGATGAAGACTATTGCTTAACACAATGTAAGCCGCCCTGAGTCTTCGGAGAAGGGCGGGATATAAATTCAAATTAAAAAAAACAAAAAACCTATTGGTCACCACAGGAATGCACTGGAGGCCAACTCACCACTTATAAAAGTCCATAATTTGGAACAGCACTTTGAAAAATTACAGGGGTATCACATCTTTCCTAAATGCGATAATTAAAAGTATACAAAACTCATTCAAAAAACTCTAGGTGTAAATAATAAAAAATAAGAAAGAACTACTATTACCACCAATTCAGATCCAGTGGCTTGATTTTTTAATAAAATTATATATGTGGTTTTTGTAAAATAATTCTCGAGATAATATAATTATTCAGAAGAAGCGATAGTAATACAGTCTCTGTGCCATTCAGTCCATGTTTCAAGGAAAATAAGACCTATCCTGAAAATAAGCCCTAGCGTGTGCACCCAATATAAGCCCTACCCCCAAAATAAGCCCTACTTACACCAGTTGCCCTCCACCCGCACCTCCCTTGCCTCGCCTCGCCTCCATCCCCTTCCCGCCTTGCCTTGTGGCCAAAGCAATGGTGTGTCACTCGGCCTCCTCATGAGGTGCTGCGCTGGTGCTGGAAGTGGGCCTCAGCCGTGAGGCAAGACAGTTCTCGGGGATGGCCTAGCTGTGTCACTCAGCCTCCTGCTCCATTGTAACACAAATGCTGGAAGAAGTCGGCTGGTGGCCATGAGGGCTTCTTCTGCACATGGATACTGGCTGCCATTGCGAGACAGTTGTTGGGGTGTGGAGTCGTAGAGGACCTGAGGTAAGCCAATATACACGTCAGGCAGCTCCATCTCCTCACCTCGTGGCAGCGGCATTCAAAAGAAATAATCTACCACCTGAAAATAAGTGTTGTGGCTCCTGCCCCTGAACCTGGCCCCATGCCCGAAAGTGTCTTGGAGCCGGGCCTGCTGCCAGAAAGTGATTTGGACAGTGAGGGAGAAGGGCCATCAGGACTTACCTCGGAAGCACCGGCCTCCCTGGATCAGCTCCAGGAGCCAGAAGCAGGCCAAGTGAAAGAGATAACGAGGCCTCCTTCTCCTGACTCTTCCCCCCCCCAGGCCACGCCTGCAGACCCAGCTGACAGCAATCAGTCTTGACTCAATCCCAGATTTTGTAGGCAGGAGAGAAGGGAATGACAGAAGCAGGGGAGGGGCAGGCCTAGGAAGTGCTGAGTCATGGAGCCACATCCCACAGGATATAAAAGGCAGCAAGAGCTGGTGTGTCTCATTGTATCAGGCAAATCCACGGATTGACTAGAGCTGAAGGTTGTGACTCACCAGCGTCTTGGCAGCTATCGAGGGCTCTTGGCCAGCTCTGCTGCCAGAGCTGATAAGAGCCGGCTAATTAAGCCATCAACCTTGCTGCCTTTTATATCCTGTGGGGTGTGGCGCCATGACTCAGCACTTCCTAGGCCTGCCCCTCCCCTGCTTCTGTTGTTCCCTTCTCTCCTGCCTACGAAACCTAGGATTCAGCCAAGCCTGATTGCTGTCAGCTGGGTCTGCAGGCATGGCCTGGGAGGGGGAAAGAGTCAGGGGAAGGAGGCTTCGTTATCTCTTTCACCTGGCCTGCTTCTGGCTCCTGGAGCTGAGCCAGGGAGGCCGGTGCTTCCGAGGTAAGTCCTGATGGCCCTTCCCCTTCACTGTCCAAGTCATTTTTGGCAGCAGGCCTGGCTCTGAATCACTTTCTGGCAGCAGGCCCAGCTCCAAGACACTTTCAGGCATGGGGCCAGGTTTGGGGGCAGGAGCCACAACACCACCTTGCATCCTTTTGACACCCCTGTGGGCACCACTGCTATTCAGTGAAGTTCCACGGCTGAGAGAAGACTGTGGCAGACAAACTGTGGTTGTCCCTCTTCCAAGCCATGAGGACACCTGCCATCTTTCACTATAGGCTGGTTTTAGCGTTTCATCATAATAAACTCCCTCGCCTTTTCAACATAGACTCTCTTACCAGTGTGGGGAGCTAGAGTCATATCCGAAGGAAGGCAAATTTGATTCATGTAATTGACAGCCAATGAAATAGTCAAGGGACTCTCCGTTGAAACCGACAGAAAACCACAACAGCGAGAGCCAGAAGAAGGCAGGAGAAATTCTCTGCAAGGACTCATTTTTAGGCAAGACACCAGCTACTTTGACTAAATCGGATCAACTGAAATGCTTCAGTTTCTCGCCATGAATTGGGCCTCCTTCCCTCTAATATTAATGGCTCTCATGTCCAGTAAGTAGTATTAAGGAATTGACTTTCTACCTTCCCTGGGATCTCTGTCCACTTTACTTTCTAGGTTCTGTCATTTGTCGTAGCTCCAATACTATTCTTTATTTGATTCATGTAATTGACAGCCAATGAAATAGTCAAGGGACTCTCCGTTGAAACCGACAGAAAACCACAACAGCGAGAGCCAGAAGAAGCCTTCAGTTCCAAGAACTGAGAGGGTGTGTTACATAAGATCACTCCCAGGAGTGGGATGCTGGGGGTTCGCAGGGGTTCAGGAAAACCTCCAGCTAAGATTCTCTGCAGTTCGGAGAACCTCCCAAATCCCACTCCTGGCTGGCCTCGCCTACCTCTCCCTTCCCCTCCCAGGAGTCCCCACCTGGCCCATTTTTGATGCAGATAAATGGAGGGTGCGCGCAGAGTCTCAGGGAGGGCAAAAACTTGCCTACTGGAAGTTCAGGAAGGCCGGCCTCCAGAGGACCTCCAGAGCCTGGGGTGGCCATTTTCATCCTCCCGGAGGCTCAGGGAGAGCCTCCGGAGGCCGAGGATGGCAAAAATGCCCCCCACTCCCATCGTGATGCAGGAGGCCGACTTGGCCACACCCACCATGGCCACGCCCACCCAGCAACCGGGCAGAGAACCCCTTGCTAACATTTTTGAAGCCCATCCCTGATCACTCCTCCTTTTTTTATCCCCGAAAACAATGTCTTAGAGGAAGAATGACTCCTTCTCTCTAATATTATTGGCTCTCATGTCAAGTAAGTCATATTTAGGAAATCACTTTCTCCATTTCCTGGGATCAGATGTTGTGGGGGCTTCTTCACTGGAGGCTTTAAAGAAAAGACTGGACAGATTCCTATCTGAAAATGTATAGGATCTTGTGCTTGAGAAGGGGGTTGGACTAGAAGACCTCCAAGGTCCCTTCCAGCTCTATTCTGATGGAGACCGTGCTACTGTTCAGCGCTTCTATATTAAGGACATCCAAGTGGTATTTTGGATTCAAGAGCATCCAAGAGTTCCATCAGGGACCAAAGATGTTGACATCCTGTTCTTTGCCTGTGTTTGACTTTAACAGGAACTCTTTTCTGCCAAGCTGAAAATCCTGTCCAGGAACCCCTGCTAGAAGCATCCCATGGAAGAGAAGTAGAGCTTAATTGCTCCCATCCCAATATTCAATTAAATGAAAACATCTTTTGGTACCGACAGTTCCCTAGCCGGCCTCCCCATCTCATCGCAAGCGGATACAAGGAAACAGAGAAGAGCAACGAAGACGAGAGAATTTCCTTGATTATTCCTGATGAGCGAAAATACAGCATCCTCTCCTTCACCAAAGTCACCTTTGAGGACCAGGCATTGTACCTCTGTGCTCTAGTAGACACTGTGTCACATCCTAGTGGCTCCCTTTAGCAAGAACCCTCTCTTGCAATGCAGCTGCCACCAGAGAGAGGAAAGAAAGGCAGGTGTGAAGACACACCTCACAATCTGAATGTGTCCAGAAGCATTTTTGCCATGATGATTGAAAGGATGAGTGATGGGTTCGTGGACTTAGCAATTCATTTCAATTCTAGATTAAGGCTTTCTTTCTTTCTTTCTCTTTCTTCCTTCCTTCCTTTCCTTCCTCCCTCCCTTTGTTTTTCTTTTTCTTTCTTTTTCCTCCTTCCTTCCTTCCTTCCTTCCTTCCTTCTGTTCTTCCTCTGCTCCTTTTCCTTCCTTCCTTCCTTCCTTCCTTCCTTTCTTTCTTTCTTCCCTCCTTCCTTCCTTTCTTTCTTTCACCCTTCCTTCCTTCCCTCCCTCCCTCCCTCCCTTTCTTTTCCTTTTTCTTTCTTTTTCTTCCTTCCTTCCTTCCTTCCTTCCTTCCTTCCTTCCTTCCTTCCTTCCTTCCTTCCTTCCTTCTGTTCTTCCTCTCCCCCTTCCTTCTTTCCTTCCTTCCTTCCTTCCTTTCCTCCCTCCCTCCCTTTGTTTTTCTTTTTCTTTTTCTTTCTTTTTCCTCCTTCTTTCCTTCCTTCCTTCCTTCTGTTCTTCCTCTGCCCCTTCTTTCCTTCTTTCCTTCCTTCCTTCCTTTCTTTCTTTCATCCCATGGTCCTTTCTTTCTTTCTTTCTTCCTTCCTTCCTTCCTTCCTTCCTTTCCTCCCTCCCTCCCTTTCTTTTTCTTTTTCTTTTTCTTCCTTCCTTCCTTCCTTCCTTCCTTCCTTCCTTCCTTCCTTCCTTCCTTCTGTTCTTCCTTCTGTTCTTCCTCTGCCCCTTCTTTCCTTCCTTCCTTCCTTCCTTCCTTCCTTTCTTTCACCCTTCCTTCCTTCCCTCCCTCCCTCCCTCCCTTTCTTTTCCTTTTTCTTTCTTTTTCTTCCTTCTTTCCTTCCTTCCTTCCTTCCTTCCTTCCTTCCTTCCTTCTGTTCCCCTCTCCCCCTTCCTTCTTTCCTTCCTTCCTTCCTTTCTTTCTTTCCTTCTTTCTTCCTTTCTTCCTTGCATACTACCTTCCTTCCTTCTTTTCTGCCTTTGTTTTTGAATCCCCTACTTACGCATGAAAGAAGGAAGGAAGGGAAGAAGAGAGGGAGGGAAGGAAGAACGGAGGAAGAGAGGGAAGGTAGGTAGGAAAGAAGGAAGGAAGGAAGGAAGGAAGGAAGGAAGGAAGGAAGGAAGGAAGGAAGGAAGGCCAAAAATATGCTGCATTTTTTGTTAGTTAAAAGAATCTGTTTTTCGGCTTAGTCCCTGCAAAACTAATTAATAAAGAACCATTTAAAATAGAATCTTTGAGATTCAGGGTTGAAATGTGGAGTCCTTGATGCTCCTTGAGCTTTCTTGTTTTCTTGCAGATGATTCATTACACAAACTAGGTAACATTATCAGGTCTAGTACCTACTAGGAGACTACTAGCACTAATGATGTTACCTAGTTTGGGTAACGAAACATCTGTCAGAAATCAAGCAAGCTCAGAGAGCACCAAGGACCCCTCAAAGATCTAAAGACATCAAACTGGAAAAAATGTAAACAATATTCAAAATCTCTACTCACTGTTGCCTTTGGATGTTTTATGTATACATCAGATGACCAATGTCTTCATTAGTGATGGGTTAAAGGGGAAAAAAATCTCCATATTCATATTGCTATTCGTAATTCTTTCTCCTTCTGAAAGATTGCTCTTCTCTTCTTCTTTGGCTCCAAAAAATAAAGTCAAAATCTCAGCAAACCTCCTTGTTTTAATTTCACACCTTTCAAGTCCAACACGTGACTGAACACCAGTCTAACCAGAGCAAAATATGGATGTACATGCAGCCCACAGCGCAATTCTCAAAATTGTACACGAATGTGTTCAATCTCAACAGTTTTTGTTACAAATAATGATTCTCACCCACCTTTTCTGGAGCAGTTCATTCCGGCTTCTGGGGAAACATTCTTTTGGGTTTCCCTTCAGAGCAACCGTCTTGTCAACGGAGGGAACCATCGATTCTAGATATGGTATGTACAAGGATATTCAAAAAAATACAACCTGCCTCTGCAACCACCTTGTGTCCTTTTGACACCCCTGTGGGCACCACTGCTTATCAGTGAAGTTCCTCGGCTGAGAGAAGACTGTGGCAGACAAACTGTCGTTGTCCCTCTTCCAAGCCTTGAGGACACCTGCCATCTTTCACTATAGGCTGGTTTTTGCGTTTCATCGTAATAAACTCCCTCGGCTTTTTAACATAGACTCTCTTACCAGTGTGGGGAGCTAGATTCATATCCAAAGGAAGGCAAATTTGATTCATGTAATTGACAGCCAATGAAATAGTCAAGGGACTCTCTGTTGAAACCCACATAAAACCACAACAGCGAGAGCCAGAAGAAGGCAGGAGAAATTCTCTGCAAGGACTCATTTTTAGGCAAGACACCAGCTGCTTCGACTAAATCGGATCAACTGAAATGCTTCAGTTTCTCGCCATGAATTGGGCCTCCTTCTTTCTAATATTAATGGCTTTCCTGTCCAGTAAGTAATATTTAGGAAACGACTTTCTACCTTCCCTGGGATCTCTGTCCACTTTGCTTTCTAGGTTCTGTCATTTGTCGTAGCTCCAATACTACGTTTCAGAGTTTTATTGTTTATACTCCTTGTTTTTCTGTGTGTCTTGCCTTCAGTTCCAAGAACTGAAGGGTGTGTTACATAAGATCACTCCCAGGAGTGGGATGCTGGGGGTTCGCAGGGGTTCGGGAAAACCTCCAGCTAAGATTCTCTGCAGTTCGGAGAACCTCCCAAATCCCACTCCTGGCTGGCCTCTCCCACCCCTCCTCTCCCCTCCCAGGAGTCCCCACCTGGTCCCTTTTGAATGCAGGTAAGTGCAGGTTGCGTGTAAATGCTCGGGGAGGGTGAAAAATGGGCCTACTGGAAGTTCAGGAAGGCCGGCCTCCAGAGGACCTCCAGAGCCTGGGGAGGCTGTTTTCATGCTCCCGGAGGCTCAGGGAAATCCTCCGGAGGCCGAGGATGGCAAAAATGCTCCCCACTCCCGTCGTGATGCAGGAGGCCGACTTGGCACACCCATCATGGCCACGCCCACCCAGCAACCGGGCAGAGAACCCCTTGCTAACATTTTTGAAGCCCATCCCTGATCACTCCTCCTTTTTTTTTAATCCTTGAAAACAATGTCTTAGAGGAAGAATGACTCCTTCTCTCTAATATTAATGGCTCTCATGTCAAGTAAGTCATATTTAGGAAATCACTTTCTCCATTTCCTGGTATCAGATGTTGTGGGGGCTTCTTCACTGGAGGCTTTAAAGAAAAGACTGGACAGATAACTATCTGGAAAGGTATAGGATCTCGTGCTTGAGCAGGGGGTTGGACTAGAAGACCTCCAAGGTCCCTTTCAGCTCTATTCTGATGGAGACCGTGCTACTGCTTCTAGATTAAGCACATCCAAGTGGTATTTTGGATTCAAGAACATCCAAGAGTTCCATCAGGGACCAAAGATGTTGACATCCTGTTCTTTGCCTGTGTTTGACTTTAACAGGAACTCTTTTCTGCCAAGCTGAAAATCCTGTCCAGGAACCCCTGCTAGAAGCATCCCAAGGAAGAGAAATAGAGCTTAATTGCTCCCATCCCAATATTCAATTAAACGAAAACATCTTTTGGTACCGACAGTTCCCTAGCCGGCCTCCCCATCTCATCGCAAGCGGATACAAGGAAACAGAGAAGAGCAACGAAGAGGAGAGAATTTCCTTGATTATTCCTGATGAGCGAAAATACAGCATCCTCTCCTTCACCAAAGTCACCTTTGAGGACCAGGCATTGTACCTTTGTGTTCTAGTAGACACTGTGTCACATCCTAGTGGCTCCCTATAGCAAGAACCCTCTCTTGCAATGCAGCTGCCACCAGAGAGAGGAAAGAAAGATAATTGTGAAGACACACGTCACAATCTGAATGTGTCCACAAGCATTTTTGCCATGAAGATTGAAAGGATGAGTGATGGGTTTGTGGACTTAGCAATTCATTTCAATTCTAGATTAAGGCTTTCTTTCTTTCTTCCTTCCTTCCTTCCTTCCTTCCTTCCTTCCTTCCTTCCTTCCTTCCTTCCTTCCTTCCCTCCCTCTCTTTCTTTTTTCCTTCCTTTCCTTCTTTCTTGCTATCTTTGTTCATTCTACCTTCCTTCCTTCTTTCCTTCCTTCCTCCCTCCCTTCCTTCCTTCCTTCGTTCTCTTTTTCTTTCTTCCTTCCTTTCCTTCTTTCTTGCTATCTTTGTGCATTCTACCTACCTTCCTTTCTTTCTTTATTTCTTCCCTCCTTCCTTCCTTCCCCCCCTCCCCCCCCCCCTCCCCCCCCTTCTTTTCCTTTTTTTTCTTTTCCTTCCTTCCTTCCTTGCTCCTCCCTCTCTTTTCTTTTCCTTCCTTTCCTTCTTTCTTGCTATCTTTGTTCATTCTACCTTCCTTCCTTCTTTCCTTCCTTCCTCCCTCCCTTCCTTCCTTCCTTCGTTCTCTTTTTCTTTCTTCCTTCCTTTCCTTCTTTCTTGCTATCTTTGTGCATTCTACCTACCTTCCTTTCTTTCTTTATTTCTTCCATCCTTCCTTCCTTCCCTCCGTCCCTCCCTCCCTCCCTCCCTTTCTTTTCCTTTTCTTTCTTTTCCTTCCTTCCTTCCTTGCTCCCTCCCTCTCTCCCTCCCTCCCTCCCTCCTTCATTTTCTTTTTCTTTCTTTTTCTTCCTTCCTTCCTTCCTTCCTTTCCTTCTCTCTTGCTTTCTTCCTTACATTCTACCTTCCTTCCTTCTTTTCTGCCTTTGTTTTTGAATCTTTTAATTAAACATGAAAGAAGGAAGGAAGGGAAGAAGAGAGGGAGGGAAAGGAAGAATGGAGGAAGAGAGGGAAGGAAGGAAGGAAGGAAGGAAGGAAGGAAGGAAGGAAGGAAGGAAGGAAGGAAGGAAGGAAGGAAGGAAGGAAGGCCAAAAATATGCTGCATTTTTTGTTAGTTAAAAGAATCTGTTTTTCGGCTTAGTCCCTGCAAAACTAATTAATAAAGAACCTTTAAAAGAGAATCTTTGAGATTCAGGGTTGAAATGTGGAGTCTTTGATGCTCCTTGAGCTTGCTTGTTTTCTTGCAGGTGTTTCATTACACAAATTAGGTAACATTATCAGGTCTAGTAGCTACTAGGAGACTACTAGCACTAATGATGTTTTCTAGTTTGGGTAACAAACGTCTGCCAGAAATCAAGCAAGCTCAGAGAGCAGTAAGGACCCCTCAAAGATTTAAAGAAATCAAACTGGAAAAACTGTAAACAATATTCAAAATCTCTACTCACTGTTGCCTTTGGATGTTTTATGTAAACATCAGATGACCAATGTCTTCATTAGTGATGGGTTAAAGGGGAAAAAAAATCTCCATATTCATATTGCTATTCGTAATTCTTTCTCCTTCTGAAAGATCTCTCTTCTCTTCTTCTTTGGCTCCAAAAAATAAAGTCAAAATCTCAGCAAATCTCCTTGTTTTAATTTCACACCTTTCAAGCCCAACATGTGACTGAACACCAGTCTAACCAGAGCAAAATATGGATGTACATGCAGCCCACAGCCAGATTCTCAAAGGGGTCCACGAATGCCTTCAATCTGACCAGTTTTTGTTCCAATTAATGATTCTCACCCACCTTTTCTGGAGCAGTTCATTCCTGCTTCTGGGGAAACATTCTTTTGGGTTTCCCTTCAGAGCAACCGTCTTGTCAACGGAGGGAACCATCGATTCTAGGTATGGTATCTACACGAATGTTCAAAAAAATACAACCTGCCTCTGCAGCCACCTTGCGTCCTTTTGACACCCCTGTGGGCACCACTGCTATTCAGTGAAGTTCCTCGGCTGAGAGAAGACTGTGGCAGACAAACTGTCGTTGTCCCTCTTCCAAGCCTTGAGGACACCTGCCATCTTTCACTATAGGCTGGTTTTTGCATTTCATCGTAATAAACTCCCTCGGCTTTTTAACATAGACTCTCTTACCAGTGTGGGGAGCTAGATTCATATCCAAAGGAAGGCAAATTTGATTCATGTAATTGACAGCCAATGAAATAGTCAAGGGACTCTCCGTTGAAACCCACATAAAACCACAACAGCGAGAGCCAGAAGAAGGCAGGAGAAATTCTCTGCAAGGACTCATTTTTAGGCAAGACACCAGCTGCTTCGACTAAATCGGATCAACTGAAATGCTTCAGTTTCTCGCCATGAATTGGGCCTCCTTCTTTCTAATATTAATGGCTTTCCTGTCCAGTAAGTAATATTTAGGAAACGACTTTCTACCTTCCCTGGGATCTCTGTCCACTTTGCTTTCTAGGTTCTGTCATTTGTCGTAGCTCCAATACTACGTTTCAGAGTTTTATTGTTTATACTCCTTGTTTTTCTGTGTGTTTTGCCTTCAGTTCCAAGAACTGAAGGGTGTGTTACATAAGATCACTCCCAGGAGTGGGATGCTGGGGGTTCGCAGGGGTTCGGGAAAACCTCCAGCTAAGATTCTCTGCAGTTCGGAGAACCTCCCAAATCCCACTCTTGGCTGGCCTCTCCCACCCCTCCTCTCCCCTCCCAGGAGTCCCCACCTGGCCCCTTTTGAATGCAGGTAAGTGCAGGTTGCGCGTAAAGGCTCGGGGAGGGCGAAAAATGGGCCTACTGGAAGTTCAGGAAGGCCGGCCTCCAGAGGACCTCCAGAGCCTGGGGTGGCCATTTTCATCCTCCCGGAGGCTCAGGGAGAGCCTCCGGAGGCCGAGGATGGCAAAAATGCCCCCCACTCCCGTCATGATGCAGGAGGCTGACCTGGCCACACCCACCATGGCCACGCCCACCCAGCAACTGGGCAGAGAACCCCTTGCTAACATTTTTGAAGCCCATCCCTGATCACTCCTCCTTTTTTTTTAATCCTTGAAAACAATGTCTTAGAGGAAGAATGACTCCTTCTCTCTAATATTAATGGCTCTCATGTCAAGTAAGTCATATTTAGGAAATCACTTTCTCCATTTCCTGGGATCAGATGTTGTGGGGGCTTCTTCACTGGAGGCTTTAAAGAAAAGACTGGACAGATTCCTATCTGAAAAGGTATAGGATCTTGTGCTTGAGAAGGGGGTTGGACTAGAAGACCTCCAAGGTCCCTTCCAGCTCTATTCTGATGGAGACCGTGCTACTGTTCAGCGCTTCTATATTAAGGACATCCAAGTGGTATTTTGGATTCAAGAGCATCCAAGAGTTCCATCAGGGACCAAAGATGTTGACATCCTGTCCTTTGCCTGTGTTTGACTTTAACAGGAACTCTTTTCTGCCAAGCTGAAAATCCTGTCCAGGAACCCCTGCTAGAAGCATCCCATGGAAGAGAAATAGAGCTTAAATGCTCCCATCCCAATATTCAATTAAATGAAAACATCTTTTGGTACCGACAGTTCCCTAGCCGGCCTCCCCATCTTATCGCAAGCGGATACAAGGAAACAGAGAAGAGCAACAAAGACGAGAGAATTTCCTTGATTATTCCTGATGAGCGAAAATACAGCATCCTCTCCTTCACCAAAGTCACCTTTGAGGACCAGGCATTGTACCTCTGTGCTCTAGTAGACACTGTGTCACATCCTAGTGGCTCCCTTTAGCAAGAACCCTCTCTTGCAATGCAGCTGCCTCCAGAGAGAGAAAAGAAAGATAATTGTGAAGATACACCTCACAAGCTGAATGTGCCCAGAAGCATTTTTGCATTTTTGCCATGAAGATTGAAAGGATGAATGATGATTTCGTGGACTTAGCAATTCATTTCAATTCTGGATTAAGGCTTTCTTTCTTTCTCTTCCTTCCTTCCTTCCTTCCTTCCTTCCTTCCTTCCTTCCTTCCTTCCTTCCTTCCTTCCTTCCTTCCTTCCTTCCTTTCCTCCCTCCCTCCCTCCCTCCCTTTCTTTTTCTTTTTCTTTCTTTTTCCTCCTTCCTTCCTTCCTTCCTTCTGTTCTTCCTCTGCCCCTTCTTTCCTTCCTTCCTTTCTTTCTTTCATCCTTCCTTCCTTCTTTCCTTCCCTCCCTCCCTCCCTTTTTTTTCTTTTTCTTTCTTTTTCTTCCTTCCTTCCTTCCTTCCTTCCTTCCTTTCTTCCTTCCTTCTGTTCTTCCTCTCCCCCTTTCTTCCTACCTTCCTTCCTTCCTTCCTTTCCTTCTTTCTTCCTTTCTTCCTTGCATTCTACCTTCCTTCCTTCTTTTCTGCCTTTTTTTAGAATCCCCTAATTAAACATGAAAGAAGGAAGGAAGGGAGGAAGAGAGGGAGGGAAGGAAGAACGGAGGAAGAGAGGGAAGGTAGGTAGGAAAGAAGGAAGGAAGGAAGGAAGGAAGGGAGGGAGGGAGGGAGGGAGGGAGGGAGGGAGGGAGGGAGACAGGCCAAAAATATTCTGCATTTTTTGTTAGTTAAAAGAATCTGTTTTTCGGCTTAGTCCCTGCAAAAGTAATTAATAAATAACCATTTAAAAGAGAATATTTGTAGTTCAGGGTTGAAATGTGTGATCCTTGATGTTCCCTGAGCTCGCTTGTTTTCTTGCAGATGTTTCATTACCCAAATCAGGTAACATTATCAGGTCTAGTAGCTACTAGGAGACTACTAGCACTAATGATGTTATCTAGTTTGAGTAACAAAACGTCTGCCAGAAATCAAGCAAGCTCAGAGATCACCAAGGACCCCTCAAAGATTTAAAGAAATCAAACTGGAAAAAATGTAAACAATATTCAAAATCTCTACTCACTGTTGCCTTTGGATGTTTTATGTAGACATCAGATGACCAATGTCTTCATTAGTGATGGGTTAAAGGGGAAAAAAATCTCCATATTCATATTGCTATTCGTAATTATTTCTCCTTCTGAAAGATCTCTCTTCTCTTCTTCTTTGGCTCCAAAAAATAAAGTCAAAATCTCAGCAAATCTCCTTGTTTTAATTTCACACCTTTCAAGCCCAACACGTGACTGAACACCAGTCTAACCAGAGCAAAATATGGATGTACATGCAGCCCACAGCCCAATTCTCAAAGGGGTCCACGAATACGTTCAATCTGACCAGTTTTTGTTCCAATTAATGATTCTCACCCACCTCTTCTGGAGCAGTTCATTCTGGCTTCTGGGGAAACATTCTTTTGGGTTTCCCTTCAGAGTAACCGTCCTGTCGACGGAGGGAACCATCGATTCTAGGTATGGTATCTACACGGATGTTCAAAAAAATACAACCTGCCTCCGCAGCCACCTTGTGTCCTTTTGACACCCCAGTGGGCACCACTGCGATTCAGTGAAGTTCCACGGCTGAGAGAAGACTGTGGCAGACAAACTGTGGTTGTCCCTCTTCCAAGCCATGAGGACACCTGCCATCTTTCACTATAGGCTGGTTTTAGCGTTTCATCGTAATAAACTCCCTCGCCTTTTTAACATAGACTCTCTTACCAGTGTGGGGAGCTAGATTCATATCTGAAGGAAGGCAAATTTGATTCATGTAATTGACAGCCAATGAAATAGTCAAGGGACTCTCCGTTGAAACCCACAGAAAACCACAACAGCGAGAGCCAGAAGAAGGCAGGAGAAATGCTCTGCAAGGACTCATTTTTAGACAAGACACCAGCTGCTTCGACTAAATTGGATCAACTGAAATGCTTCAGTTTCTTGCCATGAATTGGGCCTCCTTCTTTCTAATATTAATGGCCAGTAAGGCCATTAATGGCCATTCTAATCTCATGTCCAGTAAGTAGTATTTAGGAAATGACTCTCTCTGTTTCCTGAGATCTCTGTTTACTTCTCTTCCCAGGTTCTGTCATTTGTCGTAGCTCAAATACTATGTTTCAAAGTTTTATTCTTTATACTCCTTGTTTTTTTTCATGTTTTACATAAGATCACTCCCAGGAGTGGGATGCTGGGGGTTCGCAGGGGTTCGGGAAAACCTCCAGCTAAGATTCTGTGCAGTTCGGAGAACCTCCCAAATCCCACTCTTGGCTGGCCTCTCCCATCCCTCCTCTCCACTCCCAGGAGTCCCCACATGGCCCCTTTTGAATGCAGGTAAGTGCAGGGTGCGCGTAAAGGCTCCGGGAGGGCGAAAAGTGGGCCTACTGGAAGTTCAGGAAGGCCGGCCTCCAGAGGACCTCCAGAGCCTGGGGAGACCATTTCCCCTCCTCCTGGAGGCTCAGGGAGAGCCTCCGGAGGCCGAGGAAGGCCTCTCCCACCCCTCCCTTCCCCTCCCAGGAGTCCCCACCTGGCCCATTTTTTATGCAGATAAATGGAGGGTGCGCGCAGAGTCTCAGGGAGGGCAAAAACATGCCTACTGGCATTTCAGGAAGGCTGGCCTCCAGAGGGTCTCCAGAGCCTGGGGAGGCTATTTTTACCCTTCCAGAGGCTCAAGCAAAGCCTCCGGAGGCCAAGGATGACAAAAATGCTCCCCATTCCCGCCGTGATGCAGAAGGCTGACTTGGCCACACCCACCATGGCCACGCCCACCCAGCAACTGGGCAGAGAACCCCTTGCTAAAACTTTTGAAGCTCATCCCTGATCACTCCTCCTTTTTTTTAATCCCCGAAAACAATGTCTTAGAGGAAGAATGACTCCTCTCTAATATTAATGGCTCTTAGTAAGTCATATTTAGGAAATCACTTTCTCCATTTCCTTGGATCAGATGTTGTGGGGGGCTTCATCACTGGAGGCATTAAAGAAAAGACTGGACAGATAACTATCTGAAAAGGTATAGGATCTCGTGCTTGAGCAGGGGGTTGGACTAGAAGACCTCCAAGGTCCCTTCCAGCTCTATTCTGATGGAGACCGTGCTACTGATCAGTGCTTCTATATTAAGGACATCTAAGTGGTATTTTGGATTCAAGAGCATCGAATATTTCCATCAGGGACCAAAGATGTTGACATCCTGTTCTTTGCCTGTGTTTGACTTTACAGGAACTCTTTTCTTCCAAGCTGAAAATCCTCTCCAGGAACCCCTGCTAGAAGCATCCAATGGAAGGGAAGTAGAGCTTAATTGCTCCCATCCCAATATTCATGCCAATGAATACATATATTGGTACCGACAGTTCCCTAGCCAGCCTCCCCAGCTCATTGCAAGCGGATACAAGGAAACAGAGAAGAGCAAAGAAGGGGAGAGGATTTCCTTGATTATTCCTGATGAGCGAAAATACAGCATCCTCTCCTTCACCAAAGTCACCTTTGAGGCCCAGGCATTGTACCTCTGTGCTCTGGGGGACACTGTGTCACATCCTAGTGGCTCCCTTTAGCAAGAATCCTCTCTTGCAATGCAGCTGCCTCCAGAGAGAGGAAAGAAAGATAATTGTGAAGACACACCTCACAATCTGAATGTGTCCAGAAGCATTTTTGCCATGAAGATTGAAGGGATGAGTGATGGGTTTGTGGACTTAGCAATTCATTTCAATTCTAGATTAAGGCTTCCTTCCTTCCTTCCTTCCTTCCTTCCTTCCTTCCTTCCTTCCTTCCTTCCTTCCTTCCTTCCTTCCTTCCTTTCTTGTTTTTTGAATCACCTAATTAAACATGTAGAAAGAAGGAAGGAAGGAAGGAAGAGAGGGAGTGAGGAAGGAAGGAAGGAAGGAAGGAAGGAGGAGGAAGGGCAAAATATGCTGATAGTTTTGTTAATCATGAGGACACACCAATCTGAATGTGCCTAGAAATATTTTTACCATAATGATTGAAAGGATGAGTGATGAATTGGTTGACTTAGTAATTCATTTCAATTCTTGATTGAGGCTTTTTTTGAATCCCCTAATTAAAAATGACAAAAATATATTGGAAGGAAGGCACGGAGAGAGGGAGGGAGGGAGGGAGGGAGGGAGGAAGGAAGGAAGGAAGGAAAGAAGGAAGGAAGGAAGGAAGGAAGGGATTGTAACATTGGAAGGGTCCATTTAGATCTTGGACTGTAACATCCTGCTCAATGCAGAAATGTAAACTAAAGCATTCCAGTCCAATGGCTATTCAGCCTCAACTTGTCCAAAACCCATCATTGTGGGTCTTTGGTTCTCACATTCGATAAAACTCTGATTCCTATAACTTATTTCCACTGAACTTCCCCATAGAAAGCAGGTCACATCAATACGTTCCTCTTAACTTTCTTCCTATAAGAAAGGAATTTTATAATGCCTTGGTAAGGCTACACTTGGAATATAGTGTTCAGTTTTGGTTGCCACGATGTAAAAAAGATGTTGAGACTCTAGAAAGAGTGCAGAGAAGAGCAACAAAGATGATTAGGGGACTGGAGGCTAAAACGTATGAAGAACGGTTGCAGGAACTGGGTATGTCTAGTTTAATGAAAAGAAGGACTAGGGGAGACATGATAACAGTGCTCCGATATCTCAGGGACTGCCACAAAGAAGAGGGAGTCAAGCTATTCTCCAAAGCACCTGAGGGTAAAACAAGAAGCAATGGGTGGAAACAAGGAGAGAAACAACCTAGAACTAAGGAGAAATTTCCTAACAATTAGAACAATTAATCAGTGGAATAACTTGCCTCTAGAGGTTGTAGATGCTCCAACACTGGAAGTTTTTAAGAAGATGTTGGATAACCATTTGTCTGAAATGGTATAGGGTTTCTACCTGACCAGTTGGTTGGGCTAGAAGACCTCCAAGGTCTCTTCCAACTCTTTTAGTCTGTTATTGTGAGAAATACACTACAATTTCTAAGAAGGTTGGTGGCATTCCTTTAGGTTTTCTTTCTCTGCTTCTCCACCCAAGTTTTCTTCACCTAAGGGAGCATCCACATACTACACTCAGAGCTAAGATTTGCACCTTCCATCTCTGTTTCTTAAATGCTTATAAATATGGTACCAGGGACATTCAGTTTTAGTTTTTGTCTTGGTGTTACCTAGTGTTTTTTTTTTATTATTTGCATTTATTTCCTGCCCTTCTCCGAAGACTCAGGGCGGCTTACACAATGTCAAGCAATATTCTTCATCCATTTGTATATTATATACAAAGTCAACTTATTGCCCCCAACAATCTGGGTCCTCATTTTACCTACCTTATAAAGGATGGAAGGCTGAGTCAACCTTGGGCCTGGTGGGACTTGAACCTGCAGAAATTGCAAGCAGCTGCTGTTAATAACAGACTGCATTAGTCTGTTGAGCCACCAGAGGCCCTTTTGTTGAAGGGACCTTTCAAGTTTTTGATATATGTATGGACTTTTGCATATCTCTTTGAGGACAAATACAATCTAAGTTATGCTTATCTCCTGGAACATCTTGAATTATGGAGTTTGAGCTCCTGAAGAAAAGATCCTTGTTTCAGTATCAAAAGTCCATCCTCCCTCGCATCCTGGACATAAACTGTTTCAACTCCTACCCTTAAAACGACCCTATAGAGCACTGCACACCAGAACAACTAGACACAAGGACAGGTTTTTTCCCCGGATGCCATCACTCTGCTAAACAAATAATTCCCTCAACACTGTTAAACTATTTACTAAATCTGCACTACTATTAATCTTCTCATCATTCCTATCACCCATCTCCTTCCATTAATGACTGTATGACTGTAACCTTGTTGGTGATATCCTTACAATTTATATTGACTGTTTCCTAATATTATTTGATTACTTATATGTACTTATGACTATCATTAAGTGTTGTACCTTATGATTCTTGATGAACGTATCTTTTCTTACACTGAGAGCATATGAACCAAACACAAATTTCTTGTGTGTCCAATCACACTTGGCCAATAAAGAATTCTATTCTATTCTATTCTGTTCTGTTCTGTTCTGTTCTGTTCTATTTTCTATTTTCTGTTCTGTTCTATTCTATTCTATTCTATTCTAGTCTAGTCTAGTCTAGTCTAGTCTAGTCTAGTCTATTTTCTATTTTCTATTTTCTATTTTCTATTTTCTATTTTCTATTTTCTATTTTCTATTTTCTATTTTCTGTTCTATTCTATTCTATTCTATTCTGTTCTATTCTACTCTACTCTTTTCTATTCTATTTTCTATTATTTTCTATTTTCTATTTTCTATTTTCTGTATTCTGTATTCTCTATTCTATTCTATTCTATTCTATTCTATTCTATTCTATTCTATTCCATTCTATTCCATTCTATTCTATTCTATTCTATTCCCAGGTGCAAAACTCTGTTTGGTAGTCAAAGTGCCCAAGGAAAAACGAGGTATGTTTCAGTAGCTTCAATCACGTCTGGTTGGAAACTCACCATGCTATGTCACTTTCAAAACACGAGGTGTAGTTGTCAGGCTGTTTCTACTTGCACGGGGAACTAGTCACGGTGTAAATGTAAAACGAAAACCTCTCTACAACTCCCAGAGGCATTCTTAACCGCTAACCACATCCTATGGGGTTCAACCATTAGAAGATTTCTTTTGAATTGCTTGACAAAAAAGTTGGGCTGGATTTCGCATTTTGTATGATACTGAGTGTAGTTCAAATCTCAGAAGCCAAATAAAATATGTTTCTTTGCTTTGCTTCTGCATCTCTTCTTAACGTCTTTTCTGCTAGATCAAGCAAGGTGCTTCTTTCATGGACCTTGGTGCTGTTCATCTTAGGTAAGTGAAGATAATTTCTTCTCTCTCTGCCTCTACCCCCAATGAACCTAGTGTTTACATCCCTTTATTGGGTGCAAACTAAGCGTTAAGTAATTAAGCAGATTTATTTATTGATTTTTTGTCTTGATAACTTGAAGTCAGTGCGTACGATTCAGAAGCATGCAAATTAAATGTATGTTGAAGGACTAGTTGTGTCATGATTGTAGTGTTGCAATATCTCAGGGGCTTCCACAAAGAAGAGTGGCTCAACCTATTTTCCAAAGGACACGAAAGCAGGACAAGAAGCAATGGACAGAAACTAATCAAGGATAGAAGCAACCTAGAACTAAGGAGAAATCTCCTAACAGAACAATTAATCAGTGGAACAGCTTGTCTCCAGAAGTTGTAGGTGCTCCAACGTTGACATTGGACAGCCATTTGCCTGAAATTGTATAGGACTCCCTGCCTGAACAGGGGATTGGACCAGAAGACCACCAAGGTCCCTTCCAACTGTTAATCTGTTATTCTGTTTTGAATTTATGAGAAGGTCTGATTCATGGCGTTGCCCACAAGAATTTAGGGATATCCATGTAAGGTGACTTATGTTACCTGCTGGAGAGAAGAACATTGTAAGTGGTCCCAGCCACTTTGGACAGTGAGATAGGGAACATATAAAATGAATATGGCAGGAATAGCCAACACTCCAGAAGATAGGCTTAAGATACAGAGAGATTTGAACATTGGACGCTATCCAACAAAATGAAATTCAATGATGAAAAAAGTAAGGTTCTACATTTAAGCAAGAAAAACAAAATGCACAGGTACAATATATGGGGTACCTCGCTCAATAGTACTAACTGTGAGAGGGATCTTGGAGTCCTAGTGGACAACTATTTAAATATGAGCCAGCCGTGTGCAGCAGCTGCCAAAAAAGCCAACGCCATTCTAGGCTGCATAAACAGAGGGAAAGAATCAAGATCACATGGGGGGTTAATACTACTTTATAATGCCTTGGTAAGGCCACACTTGGAATATTGCATTCAGTTTTGGTTGCCACGATGTAAAAAGGATGTGGAGACTCTAGAAAGAGTGCAGAGAAGAGCAACAAAGATGATTAGGGGACTGGAGGCTAAAACATATGAAGAACGGTTGCAGGAACTGGGTATGTCTAGTTTAATGAAAAGAAAGACTAGGAGAGACATGATAGCAGTGTTCCAATATCTCAGGGGCTGCCACAAAGAAGAGGGAGTCAAGCTATTCTCCAAAGCACCTGAGGGTAGAACAAGAAGCAATGGGTGGAAACTAATCAAGGAGAGAAGCAACCTAGAACTAAAGAGAAATTTCCTGACAGTTAGAACAATTAATCAGTGGAACAACTTGCCTCCAGAAGTTGTGAATGCTCCAACACTGGAAGTTTTAAGAAGATGTTGGATAACCATTTGTGTGAAGTGTTGTAGGGTTTACTGCTTAAGCAGGGGGTTGGATTAGAAGACCTCCAAGGTTTCTTCCAACTCTGTTATTCTATTTCTATTTCTAAATGTACATTTATATGGTGTGGAGCTACTGTGTAAAATAAAAATGTTCTACAGATTTAGACTGTCAAATTTTCAGACGCTATAAAAATCAACTTTAATAACGAGGGACTCCTTCCATCGACCATATCCAATGTTGTCGTTTTGTCGTTGCAGAAAAGATTGCGGGACAGTCCGTGACCCAAACGGAAGGCAAAGTGACCGTCACAGAAGGACAACCTGTATTTCTCAATTGCACTTATGACCAAAGCATAGATTATCAACCGAATCCATTCTGGTACATTCAATATCTTGGACGACCGCCTAAGCTTTTTCAGAGCAGTTTTTCGGCTCCTAATCTAGACGTTAGCCTCCCTCAGAACTTCATTGCCGTCCATAATAAATCGAGGAACACTTTTCACATGAAGAAATCGGTCAGCCAACTGAACGATTCAGCGATCTACCTCTGTGCAGTGTGGAACACAGTGAGAAGGGGAAGAAGAGAAGCAGATCAAAAACTTGCAGACAGTTGAGTGGGGGACCTTCAAGGACCTCAACTACAATCCAATATACAACTACTTGGGAGCAAGTTGTACTGAATTCCATGAGATGTCCTTATCTGTGAGTATCTTCTCTAACCTTGGTCTCTTTTACATAGGCTATTAGATGGGAATTACCAGATAAGACTCACAAGCTCATTTATCTGGTGGCATCAGGTTGAAGTTACTTAAGATCCAATTAAATGGAGCTTTTATTACTTCCTACCACTTGGAGAATGTGTGCTTGTTCCATATCAGTATTCCTGGTCTTCTTAGTCTTGTTTGTTTTCTTCAGAATCAGGATTTTGCACGTTTTGGGATGTCTCGTGGATTTAAATTCTCAGAACTTCATCAAGTGAGATGTAGATGTTTCTCGGCAAGAACACAAAATAATCAGAGCCCATTGGAGTGAGGGCTATAATACATTGGAATCAAAGGGCAAAGTTTGAATTGTCAAGGTGTCATTTGACTCGTATGTTTGTAAAAGTGATATAAGATGATGGTTGGACATAAGGCAGAAGAGCTGGAGAATTTTAGAGTCAGTGAGTTGGAGGCCTTGATTATGAATTATATTTGATTTATGGAATCTTGATCTAATCAACTGCATTCATTTTATCTTTAAACCAAATACAATGCAAACGATGATGTATGCAAACATCACACATTTCAAGATCCACCATTATCATTCCAATGGCTTGATAAGAGAAATTGCCATGGTCCTTTTTCCATGTTGTCTCTTTCTCCTTCCTCCAGAAGAAGCAGTAGATATAAGATCGAATCCTGATGTTGACTTAATTAGAATAATTCTATATTTAAGCCATGTCTTCTATTCTGGAAGAACTTTTATTTATTCCCTTTCTGCTGTATTGAATTAGGATACTTCCGCTCCCCAGTTTTATTTAGAATGTTCTTAGCGAAAGAATAATAGATAGTTCTTGCTTTGCCATAAAATTTGTAACAGGAGAGAGCAAAACTTGTTATAAAAAGGACATAACCGTTGATTAGTTTTACCTATGAATGGGTGTCGTAACCCTCCTGAAATTAATATATATTAATATACCGATGCAATAATATACATTGCATCAGTAAAAGTCATCAGCATTTGATTTCTTAATCGTTCCTTTATGTTTTCAAAAGAAGAATGTTTCATCATTAGGCAATCTCAGCTTGTCAATAACAGAAAAATAGAAAAGAGAGAAATAAGATATAGGAACATTTCAACATAAATTGAGATGAGATTCCATTGAAGAGTTATGGTTACCATCTTCATTGCTGGATCTCCATGGATGTCTCTACTCACGAATTCAACAATTCAATAATTCAACAATTCAACAATTCAATATTTCAATATTTCAATATTTCAATATTTCAATATTTCAATAATTCAATAATTCAATAGTTTAATCATTCAGTCATTCAATCATTCAATCAATCATTCAAAAATTCACAAATAATTAGAATAAAAACCAATAAATTAAGATTTTTATTTTACTAAACGGTTTTAAAATGACTAGATTTACAGGAAGTCCTCATTTAGTGACTGCCTTATTTAACGACCCCTGTCAATTACAACAATGACGTAAAAATAACTTTACGACCCCTTCCTACCATCTGAGCCACAGTGGCGCAGTGATTAGAACGCAGTACTGCAGGCTACTTCGGCTGACTACCGGCTGCCTACAATTTGGCACTTCAAATTTCACCCAGCTCAAGGTTGACTCACTCTTCCACCCTTCCATCCTTCTGAGGTCAGTAAAATGAGGACCCAGATTGTTGGGGGGGCAATAGGCTGACTCTGTAAACCGCTTAGAGAGGGCTGTAAAGCATTTTGAAGTGGTATATAAGTCTAAGAGCTATTGCCAGGGGTGGGTTCCATTTCACTACCGGTTCGCAACGGAAGCGTGAATGCGCCAAACGTATTTGATGACATCCGGGCGGCTGGGCAGAGCCTCCCACTACTCTTACTACCGGTTCGCAAGAACCGGAGAGAACCAGTAGCAACCCACCACTGGCTATTGCTATTTATGACCTGGGTAGGTTTGTAAAGCAAAGGAAAAGCTGAAGTAAGATCATAAGCCCACTCATGGCTTCATTAAAGCAACTGCTTCACCTAATGACTAAATCGCCAGTCCCAATTGTGGTCGTTAAACAAAGACTCCCTGTAGTTTTGTCCCTATTGGGCTCTATGGAGAGGGTCCGCAACTTAGGCGTCCTCCTGGATGTACGGTTGTCCTTAGAACATATGACGACCGTCGCCAGGGGAGCTTTTTATCAGGTTCGCCTGATACGCCAGTTGCATCCCTTCCTAGACCGGGATTCCTTATGCACGGTCACTCACGCCCTCGTCACTTCCTGCCTCGACTACTGTAACGCTCTCTACATGGGGCTCCCCTTGAAGAGCACCCGGAGGCTCCAGCTGGTTCAGAATGCGGCTGCGCGGGTAATAGAGGGAGCAACTCGAGGCTCCCATATAACACCTCTCCTGCGCAAGCTGCACTGGCTTCCGGTGGTCTTCCGGGTGCAATTCAAGGTGTTGGTTATCACCTTTAAAGCGCTCCACGGCATAGGACCGGGTTATTTATGGGACCGCCTACTGCCACCAATAGCCTCCCATCGACCCGTACGCTCCCATAGGGAGGGCCTCCTCAGGGTGCCGTCAGTCAAACAATGTCGACTGGCGACCCCCAGGGGGAGGGCCTTCTCTGTGGGGGCACCTGCCCTCTGGAATGAGCTGCCTCCAGGGATACGACAACTCCCTGACCTCCGGACCTTCCGTCGCGAGCTGAAGACTTTTTTTTTTCCTTTTTAAGTTTTATTTTTACAATCATATCAAACAGCTCATCCAATGTACAATTATATACAATTAGTCGGGCTTGCCCAGTCACCACCCCCCTTTTTAACACTCTTCCCTCTTCTACCTTCTTTTACTTTCCAGACCTTCCTCTCCTTCTCTTATCTACATCCTCTCCTCCCTCCACCCTCCACCTTCCTTCTCCCTCTTCTACCCCTCTTCCTTCCTCTTCTCCTCTTTCCTACCTCCTACTCTCTCCTCTTTTCTCCCTCCCCACTGTTTTAAAATGGTAACTGGGTAGACCTGACCCTACATTAATTATATTTATACATCTTCAATAATCCCTGTACATTAACCATCACTCCATCTCTAGCCTCAACCCCCAATTCCCCTCCCCCTTACCCCCCACCCCCCACCCCGACTTCCCAGAACAAAATGCAGGGTATCAAAACTAACAATCATAATCTAAAATAATTCCTAAATTATAATCTCTAGTCACTCCACACTTAATCACACTCTCAATTCCCCTCTCCTTCAGAAATATATCTAATACAAAATATTTCCTAAATTTACTTATATGCTATTCGATATTTTTTTATCTGATACTTAAAAAAATAATAATAATAATAAAAAATAAATAAAATAAAATAAGAGCTGAAGACTTTTTTGTTTTCCCACGAAGGGCTGGCTTAAAGTAATTTTAATAGGGGTTATTATGGTTTTAATTATAGTTTTAAATTTTTGTTTCAGCCTTAATTAAATCAGTTTTTTTAAAAGTGTTTTAATTGTTGTGCAATTGTGTTTTTATCTGGCTGTAAACCGCCCTGAGTCCTTCGGGAGAAGGGCGGTATATAAATTTAATTAATAAATAAAATTAATAAATAATAAATAAATTATAGAATAGAATAGAATAGAATAGAATAGAATAGAATAGAATTTTATTGGCCAAGTGTGATTGGACACACAAGGAATTTGTCTTGGTGCATATGCTCTCAGTGTACATAAAAGAAAAGATACGTTCATCAAGGTACAACATTTACAACACAATTGATGATCAATATATCAATATAAATCATAAGGATTGCCAGCAACAAGTTATAGTTATATATACGATCTTAAACTCAAAAACTGGGGCCCTACAAAACAAACAAACAAACAAACCCAGAAGGGATCCAGTTATGATAGCAGAGGTGTACAATTTTGTAAAGCTTTCACTGACTGTGGTTTTAGCAAGTAAGAAGTTCCTTGTTCAGTTTGGACGGGGAACAGAATTAGTAGTAAAAGCAGGTAGGTCTTGGCTACAATTTATGTCTGAATTATCTCATAATCTCATAGAAAACTTTGCCTAAAAGAACTGAAAAGGAAAAGGAGTAACTGTAAAACGATGAAGAAGGTAGACAAAAAAGAAAGGATTGTAAAGATATTCAGAACTGCTCGGTACGTAGGTAATCCTCGATTTACGACCCTAACTGAGCCCCGAATTTCTGTTGTTAACTGAGTTTTGTCCCCTCTTGCGTCCTTTCCCTGCAGTCGATCAGTTCGTCACCCGGTTGTTCAGTGAATCTAGTTTCCTCATTGATTTTGTTTGTCAGAAGGACGCAAAAGGGGATCCCGCGACCCCAGGATCCAGCAACGGTCATAAATAGGAACCAGTTGCCAAGCGTGTGAATTTGGATCACGTGATCATGAGGATGCTGGAAAGGTTGTAACTGTGAAAAATGGTCATAACTCACTTTTTCCAGCGCCGTTGTAACTTTGAATGCTCACTATGTGAACTGTTGTAAGGCGAGGGCTTGTTGTTGTGTCCGACCCATCGCGACCCCATGGACAATATTCCTCCAGGCCTTCCTATCCTCTACCGTCCTCTGGAGTCTATTTAAGCTTACACCTCCTGCTTCAGTGACTCCATCCAGCCACCTCATTCTCTGTCGTCTATTTCTTCTTTTGCCCTCAATCTTTCCCAGCATTAGGCTCTTCTCCAGTGAGTCCTTCCTTCTCATTAGGTGGCCAAAGTATTTCAGTTTCATCTTCAGGATCTGGCCTTCTAAAGAGCAGTCAGGGTTCATCTCCTCTAGGACTGATCGGCTGCAGTCCAAGGGACTCGCAGGAGTCTTCTCCAGCACCAGAGTTCAAAGGTCTTGATTCTTTGGTGCTCAGCCTTTCTTATGGTCCAGCCTTCACAGCCATCCATTGCAACTGGGAAAACCATAGCCTTGACTATACGCACTTTTGTTGGCAGAGTGATGTCTCTGCTTTTTAGTACGCTGTCTAGATTTGCCATAGCTTTCCTCCCCAGGAGCAAGCGTCTTTTAATTTCTTGGCTGCAGTCCCCATCTGCGGTGATCTTGGAGCCCAGGAAAATGAAATCTGTCACTACCTCCATTTCTTCCCCATCTATCTGTCAGGAATTGAGAGGGCCAAATGCCATGATTTTAATTTTCTTAATGTTGAGTTTCAAGCCAACTTTTGCACTCTCCTCCTTCACCCACATCAAGAGGCTTTTTAGTTCCTCTTCGCTTCACTTCCTGCCATTAGAGTGGTGAGGGCTACCTGTACTCTAATTCTAACCATGTATTACGACCGACAATGGATTAAAATATTCAACTCCAGTTAGTGAATCCTGCTCAGCAAATAGCTTAAACCATGTCAAAATGAGCGTTGGAAGAAATATCCATCTGGGTTCAGTTCCAAGTGGGAAGAAAGATGCTGGAAACATGGAGGCTGATTGGAAAGATGGTTTATTGGCAGACAGGACCACATGGGTTTTGAGGTCCAGGGCAGCTGAACACATGAAGTGGAGAGCGAGAAGTATTTATAGCCTCTCTTGGGCCTTGTCCTTGAGCTTCCTGTTCCTGTGCAAGAAATGTATTCTGTTGGTTGTCAGACTGCCAGGGGGATATGCAAGGGTCATAGCTGAGGTTGTCTGAGATAGATTTGGATGAACCTTGCTGGGTGATGCAATGAAGGGGCTTGGCTGTGCCATGTGGTGAGCTCTGCTGATATATCCTATTATCATGCAGTTCTGGGACTCAAATAATTTAGCAACCGGTTCTTGGCCTTAATGACCAGCTGGGTAGGCATGGACATGGTGGGCGTGGCCATGGGGTGTGACAGGCAGCACTTGGCTTCTTGCACCCCTCTGGGAGCAAAAACAGGTGGCGCTGCACTGCCCTGCACCCCGTTTTGGGCCTAGGAGGCCTCCCTGGAGCCTCCTGGGAAGTGAAAATGGGTCTAGGAAGCCTTCTGGAAGCAAAAAGAGGCTGGGGTGGGGTTGCACACCCCCCCATGCCCTGTTTGGGGCCTAAGAGGCCTCCCTGTACTTACTGGGGAGCCAAAATGGGGTGTGTGGGGACTCCTGGAAGGGGCGGGGTAGGAAGGGTCAGCCAGCGATTTAACAACCGGTTCGCCTTAACCTACTCGAACCGGCTGAATCCCACCACTGCGATTCTGTCCTGGAGGAACATGTCTTAATCCCATCACCCTGCAGCTGAAGGTCTAATTGTCTTTTTCAATAGGCTGGCCCAGTCTTGCTCAATGGGCACCAAATATTTGCTGGGGGGTTGAGGGTAGAGGATGGAGTGATGGTTAATGCACAGGGATTATTGAAGATGTATAAATATAATTAATGTAGGGTCGGGTCTGCCCAGTTACCATTTTAGAACGGTGGGGAGGGAGAAAAGAGGAGAGAGTAGGAGGTAGGAAAGAGGAGAAGAGGAAGGAAGAGGGGTAGAAGAGGGAGAAGGAAGGTATAGGGTGGAGGGAGGAGAGGATGTAGATAAGAGAAGGAGAGGAAGGTCTGGAAAGTAGAAGAAGGTAGAAGAGGGAAGAGTGTTAAAAAGGGGGGTGGTGACTGGGCAAGCCCGACTAATTGTATATAACTGTACATTGGATGAGCTGTTTGATATGATTATAAAAATAAAACTTTTTGATGAAAAAAACAAAAACAAATATCTGTTGGGGGCAGGGAGCTGCTCTTTGTCTTTAAAAACCTGATTCTCCTTCTCTGACCAGGGAAATATAATACGCTGCCTTTTTAAATAGTTCCCCAGAATATTTCATTCTTCTCAGAGAGCGGGGTGGGTGTTAACTTTCTACATGAGTATTTTAAGAGATGGGTTTCCTCTGCAGCTCACATGGTCGAGTAGTTTATATACAAATGGTGATGTGCAGCTGAGAATGGGCCAAAGGGCACAGCAAGAAACCACAGAACAGCTTCCATCTGTCCTATCTTTTTTCAAGAGACAACTGGACTTTCCGGTTTCTCTTTGAAGATGTTTCACTTCTCATCCAAGGAAGCTTCCTCAGCTCTGACTGGGTGGTGGGGAATGGAAGGAGCAACCAGGATGATGAGGGGACTGGAGACTAAAACAGACTAACAGACTAAGAACGGTTACAGGGACTGGGCATGGCAGATCTAGTGAAGAGAAGGACCAGGGGAGACATGATAGCAGGATCCCAATATCTGAGGGGCTGCCACAGAGAGGAGGAAGGGGGTCAAGCTATTTTCCAAAGCACCTGAAAGCCAGACAAGGAATAATGGATGGAAACTGATCAAGGAGAGATTCAACCTAGAAATAAGTCTTCGTTGATTATAACACCTTTCCTTTCCTTTCCTTTCCTTTCCTTTCCTTTCCTTTCCTTTCCTTTCCTTTCCTTTCCTTTCCTTCTCTCTTTTTCTTTATTTTCTTTTCCTTTCCTTTCCGCTTTCCTTTCCTTCTCTCTTTTTCTTTCTTTTCTTTTCCTTTCCTCTCCTCTCCTCTTTCCTTTCCTTCTCTCTTTTTCTTTTCTTTGCCTCCTTCCTTCCTTCCTTCCTTCCTTCCTTCCTTCCTTCCTTCTTTCTTTCTTTCTTTCTTTCTTTCTTTCTTTCTTTCTGCCTGCTTGCCTTTTGTTTTTTATTTTCTTGCCTTCCTTTCTTTTATCTTAGTTCCAGTTAGTTTTTAACTTTTGAAAGAAATTGAAATTAGAATAAATCTATAGGACCTTTTTCTGAACAAATTGGATAGGCCAGTAAGCATCTGGAAATCCTCTAAAGTATGGGACAGAAAATGGCAGGGAGTGGTTCACACCTCTAAAGAAGAAACTAGAGCCCTAATGATACTATTTGATAGGTACAGATGTCCAAATGAAGCCTCTGATGTCCAAGAAGTGAGTCTTGGACATTTCAATCCTACAGTCTAGAGATTTAGCTTTTCTGAAGGAAGTGATGCTGGTTGATAGAAATAGGAAGGCATGTTTTTGTCAAGGCAGAAATCAATGTGTCTATCTCTGGAAGTGATAAGGTTTTCTTTGGAAGAGGGACTAGACTGGTTGTCATGCCAAGTAAGTTTTAGCCTTTTATTCTACACAGAATGGTCTTTTAAAGTAATAATTGCTGCAAAGAAAATATGAAGATCCTTCCTTATGTTTTCTTTTCTTTCTTTCTTTCCTTCTTTCTTTCTTTCTTTCTTTCTTTCTTTCTTTCTTTCTTTCTTTCTTTCTTTCTTTCTTTTTCCAAAATGACGCTTTTTCCCGAAGGCCATCTATGACTGTAACTTGTTGCTGGCAATCCTTATGATTTATATTGATATACTGACCATCAATTGTGTTGTAAATGTTGTACCTTGATGAACGTATCTTTTCCTTTATGTACACTGAGAGCATATGCACCAAGACAAATTCCTTGTGTGTCCAATCACACTTGGCCAATAAAAAATTCTATTCTATTCTATTCTATTCTATTCTATTCTATTCTATTCTATTCTATTCTATTCTATTCTTTCTTTCTTTCTTTCTTTCCTTCCTTCCTTCCTTCCTTCCTTCTTTCTTCCATTCCTTCCTTCCTTCTTTCCTTCCTTCCCTCCCCTCCCTCCTTCCTTCCTCCCTCCCTCCCTCCCTCCCTCCCTCCCTCTCTCTCTCTCTTTCTTTCTTTCTTTCTTTCTTTCTTTCTTTCTTTCTTTCTTTCTTTCTTTCCCATCTACTTCTATTTAATTAGCCTATTGTTACTAGTCTATTAGACTTGGATGGTTTCCATAAGTATTTTCATAACTGTTAGAATTTGAATTGCAGGAGGCAGTGAAGTCTTAGCTCTTTTAATGACGCTATGGTTCAGTATATTTACAGAGTGGGAGAGTGGTTTCTGAACAAATAAATTAGATAGCCCAGGAAAAAAAAAATCTGGAAATATACTAAATTAGGAGGTGGAAAAGGTAAAATTGGGATTTACACCATAGTAGAAAGTAAAGACTTTTATAGGCACAGATGTCCAAATGATGGTTCATATTTCCAGTAGTTTCAATAGTCAACATTTTAAATGCTAAAGTTTAGAACAGTTGCTTTTCAATATTAAAAATGTCTGGATTTCAACTCCCCGAATACCCCAGCCAGCAATATATCTGCCTGCTTTCATGTAATAAATTTTTAAGACAATATTGTAAGGCTTGTGTGTGATCATGACAAATTCATGGAAATACAGATTTTTAAAAGTAGTTTAAAACTTCTAATTCATCTCTTAAATTCAATCATAAAATTTAGGAAAAAGAGTTTTTATATTCAGATATCTTAACAACTGTCCAGGAAATAAAAGCAAGCAGGGATAATAAGGATGAGATTGGCATGCTAATAAATAAATATCAGTTTTTTTTGTTTTTTGTTTTTGTTTACATTTATACCCCGCCCTTCTCCGAAGACTCAGGGCGGCTTACAGTGTATAAGGCAATAGTCTCATTCTATTTGTATATTTTTACAAAGTCAACTTTGTCAACTTTGCAACTTGACAATACAACCATTTTGGTTGGATAACCATTTATCTGTAGTGATGTGGGATTTCCTGCCTAAGCAGGGGATTGGACTAGAATAGGGGTCCCCAACCTTTCGGACCTCAGGGACCACTAAATTCATAATTTTAAATCCCGTGGACCACTAATATGACATGCTTAATGACCGGCTGGGTGGGTGTGGATAGGTGGTCATGTGACTAGGTGGCCATGACCAACTAGATGTCAATCATGTCGAGGGGCATCTCACTGGCCTCTACTCACCCCTCCCCTCCTCCCCACTCCTCCCCTGCCTTCCTGAGCTCTTTAGGGCCCTAACAGGAAACAGTTGTTGGAACTAAGCAGCCACCATGAGAAAACAGCTGGCTCAGTTCAAATTGGATCTGACCGAGAAGGAGGCTCACCTCATTGAGGACTAGGATCATAGGCTTTCCAAGCAGATGGAAGACCTGCAGGAATGCAAGGCCAGATACCAGCGCCTGGAGGCTCAGCGGGCTGAGATGTCAGCCAGTTCCAGACCATGATGCAGTCTCACTAGCACAGCGGTTCTCAACCTGTGGGTCGCGACCCCGTTGGGGGTCGAATGACGATTTGCCAGGGGTCGCCTAAGACCATCGGAAATATGGGAAGTATACTTGCGAGTCGAAGAATCGCGCTCCAATGGTTGACTCCACAAGCCAGCTGCAGGCTCTTCAAATCGCTAGCCGAATTCGGCTTCAGGCGCGATGAATTAAAAAAGAGAGAAATCTTTGCTCTGATGTCTCCCTCTCAAGCCAGCTGCAATCACTCCCAATCGCTAGCCTAATCTGGCTTCAGGCACGATAAACTTAATAGGGGAGGAGTCTCTGCTTTAATGCCTCCGTCCTCAAGGCAATCGCAAGCAGTTAAGATCGCTAGCCAATACGGCTTCAGGTGCGATAAATTCAAAACGAAAATAATTTTACGGTTGGGGGTCACCACATCGTGGGGAATTGTATTAAAGGGGTCGCAGCACTATAAAGGTTGAGAACCACTGCACTAGCACAAGGCCCTCCAGCTCTTTGCCACCAGCAGCACTTCCCTCCAGCCTTCGCCCGAAGCCAGGAGGCTGAAGCAGACCCCAACCCACACAAAAAGTCCCTGAAGGGGGAGACTCTCTGCAGCAACACAAGCGTTCATTGCATTTATCCAGTCCAGGGCCCATAGTTTGAGGACCCCTGATTTAATGCAATATAAAAAACGCAAATAATTTTTCTGGGGACCACCAAAATTTTCACGTGGCCCATCAGTGGCTCACGGACCACCAGTTAGTGACCGCTGGACTAGAAGACCTCCAAGGTCCCTTCCAACTCTTCTGTTCTCTTCTCTTCTGTTCTGTTCTGTTCTGTTCTATAAATGGAAGGAGAGAAGAAAAACCCATAATTCAGTAGAAAACTCTTTTCATGTTGGTGAGCTGATGGTTGATCTTCAACCCATAGTTCTTAGGTAGAACATACTACTTGGATCTTTAGAAAACAACGGAGCATTCTGCTCTGGAGTGACCAATGATCTGACTCTGCCCAAGAAAATATGACTTCTGTAACAGAATCATCAGTGCTTGGAATACTTTACCTGACTCTGTGGTCTCTTCCCATAATCCCAAAAGCTTTAACCAAAAACTTTCTTCTGGGAGCAATGTGAAAGGAAGAAACAGCTGCGATCACACATTGCTCCCAGAAGCACGAAGCTGAAGCCTGAAGATGACGAATGAGACTTCGTCGAAACGTTGCCAAGACATTTCCAATTTTACACGGGAGAAAACCCGAACAACCAAAGACCTACATACAAACACCCGTGAAAACCTCAGAAAATATATATATATATATGCTTATTCCTCCTAATATTTACTCATATATATGTTTATATACTATATAATCTTTTTTGTATGATACTTATATATATTGTTGTGACAAAAGAAAGAAAGAAAGAAAGAAAGAA